>NC_134037.1:144227979-144544116 GCF_965140245.1 Athene noctua | reverse complement strand
TCTGTTATATTCAGAAGCAGTACAGGTAAAAGCACAGGGTTTTTTTTACTTATTGGGTGACTATTTCAAAAGTACCCACATGCCTCACATTACTACAACAGCTCACTGTTACAATAGATCTTCAAGAAGAATATCCATTTTCTCAAAAGACTGAATTTCTATTTAGTAGTAGAGCTGGCTTGACAAAACAGCTTTCCATTTTTAAAAACATGAGCTCTTCATACAGATGAAACAGTTTTCAGGAATGAAACTATTCTGAAGAGATTTTTCACTGAAAGAATAAAGAATTTTTATTTCTTTATATTTTTAAGATTAAGACTTTGTTGAGGCATATATGTTGAGGTATAGGAACAGTATGAAATAGAAAAGTTTATTTCTAAATTAGAAAACATTAAAATCAGTATTGCACAACAAAAAACATGTTTCAGAAAACAGTCATTTTTGTTCTTACAGAAAAATAATTTTTATCTCTTTCTACGTCTATTTGCAGTAACACAGGAAATAAAAGACTGAAATTGTAGAGAAAAAATTATACCCATAACGACAAAATATTTTTAATAGTAAAAATTAATCCCTAAAACAAAGTGGCTGCATGTCTTTGATTTTCAGTGAACAAATCCTCTAATTTTATCAGCTTTATTCAATATTAATTGTTCTTTAATTGAAATATATCAGCAATAAACTTGACCTAAATTTTCTAAAACTTGCAGCACCCTCTGACTGGGACTCAGATGGAACTGATAAATCTAAGACCATATACTATTTTATTCATGCAAGATTTGACAATGTAAAGACAGATAGTCTGATAATTTTAGATACAATAACTAGGTATCAGTTCATTTCCAGTTAGGCCAAATTCTAAACCCATTAGCTCCATGAAGAAGAAATATGGACCTTCACAAAAGTAGTGTGCAACTCTTCATTTTGGGGTTTGTTTAAATATTACTTACAAATAGATTTTCCTCTGCGAAAGAATAGTTTCCAGGAGATTTAAGAAACTGAAAGGACAATACTTGAGGCTAGAACATTAGACTATTTCCTTTCCTAAGGCTGTGAAGGAGTTTTATGGTCCATATCAACACAATATGTTCCTCATATTAGCTGTCCATATCCACACTTTAAAGTTTCTCTTTTTTAATAATAATTACAGTGTAACTGCTTTGTAATTTTTTTGTTCTGCTTTTAACTGCAAATTAAACTTATGACCAAAAGATATTTCTAATACTTTCCTGTAACGTACCCCTCAACGAAGATACAGGCATTCAGGGAGAATTACATCATACTATACAAATTTGAAGAGCATAACAAAAAATTTTTAGATTTTGTCAAAGAAACAAAAAAATTAGTAGTATTTTGTTAATGAAAGCATCTCTCCAACATTTTAATCATCACCATCCTAAAGAATTTAAAAATCAAACTGGGCAGTTTCTAAGACCTGGAAAATATTTCAGGATCTTCTGGCATGCAAGTACATGAGTCTACCTTGTGAGGACTTACCTCAGAATTTTTACATATTAAGAGTTGACAAAATAAACATTAACTTACATTACACAGCCTTCAAGATCAAATGTTGACTTACATGTAGTGCACTTTTCAGCACATACAACATATGAACCAGGCAATTAGCTGAAAGTAGATACCTGCTTTTGTCTTCTATTTGTTAACAGAAGTGTCTTCTGAAGCCAACATTAACATTGTCATCTTTAAGTAGTATACAGCTAAACTGCAAGACATGCAAACAGAAGATATTTTTATATTTTCACCTATTCTTATTTCCCAACTAACAGAGCATTTTTAACAGTGCAATGTATCAGTGGTTGCAGAGCAAAAAATACACCCTTTCCATGAAAAAAAAAAAAAAGAGTTCTAGAATTCAAATAGCTAAAATGAGACATTTCAGTTGAAAGAGAAGTTAAGGGTGAACCTGGATAAAAATTACATAATTTCTTGTCACAGCCAGGTAATATTTATAAATGGCCCTAAATATGGTGCACTCTGTTACTTCTACAGCAGTCATTTTGTCAGTCTCTGTATTTTGATGGAAGATTACCAATATAGTCACTGTCATGATTAACGTTAGGATACAGTTCAACCAGTTTAAAATTCATCAGCAGTAACTAGAAAAACCTTAGAGTACATGTAGTCTGCATGTTCTCTCTACTGAGACAACAGATCATAAACACATGGAAACAGTATTTAACCCCTAAATATATGCAGAAAACATCACATTTAAACACCAAAACTTGAAGGCAGAGGGCAATTTTTTTTCTATTTAAGTATGCTAAACTATTGTGTGCATATATCTTCATGTTATTGTGCATTTTATTGGCTCTGGAAGTTGCTTGTTAAGAAATTGAAGGTACTTTGGTTTTTAAAAGTGCTAGATGTATGCAAACTACTGCTATTGCTCAAGGAAACAAAACAGCCTTCAGCAAAGAAAGATCCCGCCTAGTCACTCAGAAATCCCCTGAGAAAGCTCAAATACTCACAATATTTTTCCCATTTTTCCTGGCTTTTTGCTTTATTATGACCTGGCTCTTCAAACTTTGAGTAGTTTTAGTATAACATCTAAGAGAGTATCCGTCTCTGTCATTCAGGTTTTCATTTGCTTTTTGCAATTATTTAAGTCTTCATCTGTGGTTAACTTTCAAAAATTCCAGGCAATCCTCTGATATTTTTTTCTCCCCAGTTTTACCATTCTTTTATGGTGTCCTCCTCAGCTCAGGACTTACCAACAGGGAAAAGCATAAGCCCATAAGGATTGGAATTTTCTTTTATGGCTGTTGGTCTTAGGTGAAAATTTCTAGTATGATCTCGTAAAGTTTCTGCCAAAGAACTTCAGAGTCTGACAGAAACTGACCTACCTCCATGTTTGAAAAATGTATGCTGCATGCATTCCTTACTCAGTCTTTGTAATAAAATATTCTGGTCCCTTTATGGCTTTTTTTTTTTTTTTTTCTGTTTGTATAGTCATTAATGAACCTTACTAGACACTTGATCTATTTTCCATATGGCTGATTTGCTCATCTGTTTCTACAACTGCAGAAACTGGGGTCAGGGATATAATATGCTTTAACAGGAAGTCTCAAACATCTCAGTCCCAAACATTCACAAAGTTACACCCAGGATTTTTAATTCAATGCAGTCTTAGGAAAATACAAAAGTGGAATAATTCAATGCAGTCTTAGAAAAATACAAAAGTGAAAACAAATAGAGCAACGTGATGAGTTTTATTATAAGACTAGGTTTCTTCAGGCTGACTTCTAAACTGAAACCAAAGCTTTAATCAGAGCTTAATTACATAACTTAATGCACCACAGAAGTTAAATTCAGCCATCCAATTAAGAGAAAGTATAAGCAAACATGGATTCATTTCTAAGAAGAAAAATATCACAGGGAGGCCATCACTCAATTCAATAGCCTTCCAGACCCCATACCAATAAAAATATTTTGCCAGGATTGTTTTGCTTTCTGGTAATATTACTAAGGTTTGAGTTTCGACATCATTACCTGCAACTATCATGCTAGGTCTTTTGCGGGCATAACCTTGGGAGGATAGATAATTCATAGGAGAGATTACCAACCCAAGATAGTCTCTATGAAATGGAGTGGATAAACTTGTAGGATATCAGCTCAGTATGGAATGCTGAAGTGTTCTTGTAGAAGAGGTTTTGAGTTACAGGATTTGTTTGGCCCAAAGAACACACCCTGAAAAGACACTGCCTGTCACTGAGTAGATTAACAAACTGCTTGGTGGATTTCATACATTGATTTCAAGAGAGCAGAAAGCATAAGGTTCAGAAATAGTCTAATCTATGTTTTGCTTTATGAAATATTTTTCAATAAGAAAAGACAAACGTGGACTTTCAGAGAAGTGTAAGATATCCAAGGATTCCAAATACAAATTCAATAGTCATTAAAAGTCAGATGAGAGAGAGAGAGGGAGGGAGGGCAGGAGGGAGAGAGAGAGGGAAAGAGAAAGATTTCTTCACTGAAAGAGTTGTCAAACACTGGACAGGCTGCCCAGGGAAGTGGTTGAGTCACCAGCCCTGGAGGTCTTTAAAGGATGAGTAGATGTGGTGCTCAGGGAGGTGGTCTAGTGGTAGACTTGGCAATGTTAGGTTAATGGTTGGACTTGATGACCTTAAAGGTCTTTTCCAACCTAAACAATTCTATGATACTATGTGTTCTGATAAATCTGAAGGAAACAGACCTGTGCTTGGCCATGCCATGCCTTTGATGTGTATCGAGGGATATAACAATTATTGTAAAATGCTGTGTGGTGGTTTAGGCCCTGCCGGGACCAGAGAGCACGTTGCCATTGCCCCTCCCCCACCCTCAGCCGGTCAGGCTGGAAGTGAGGCACAAACCCCGAGTTAAAATAAGAAGAAATTTAATACAACAGTGTGATAAACAATCTGAATGACAACAATAAACAGCAATAACAGTGAACAAGACAAAAGATATACAGAGAAATACCTCAAATGGTTACGGAACAAACCCACCATGTGCTCCCACCACCAAAAGCCACAAAGGACCAAAGTTCCTGTGTGGGGCGGACCTGACGCCAGCATGGTATGAATAACCTGGCTGGAGATCCCTTCCTCCTCTCTCTCTGCTGGGGAAACTTAACCCTATCCTAGCTGAACCAGGACATGCTGGAACTATGAAGTCAAACTTATGCACAGCACAGCTCCTTTCCCTTTTGGGAATCTCTGTGAAGAGAGTAAGCAGAAGAGAAAGAGAGCACTTCTGGAGATGACATCTTTTCCATTCCAGATATTTTTTTTGGAAAAGCATAGTGTATGATTTCATCTCACTTGTTTTAAGTTTGTAAGAGAAAAAGTGAGGTATCATTCCCCAAAGGTTTCTCTGAAACTTCTTGGCTGGGTAGACAAAGACAGATTTTTAATTCCCCCCACCCCCATTCTAAGGAAATCACTTGAGCATTTTTTCTATGCAAGACAGCCTGCAAAGAAGTTGGAAGTCAACTAACAGGGTATCTTACAGCAATTTGTCCATAGCAGATTCTTGTATAATTACCAGACAAGAAGCAATACAATGGTATATTTGAGGTAGGAAACCAGTCTACCATAGAGAAACAACTTACTTGCTAACAGTGAATTTCCATATTAACTTGGTTTACAGTTGGTGGGGGCAGCAGCGAATCTGTCATCGTGGTAACTATCTTGATTAGGGTCACAGGGGTTGCAGAGTAGCTCAGGAAGTCTTTAAGTCCAACCTCTTGCTCAGAGCCGGTTCAGCCATGAGATCAGATTAAGTTGCTCAGGGCTTGATCCAGTCAGGTCTTGAAACCCTCCAAGGAAAATGCTCTGAGCATGTGCTCCACTGCCTCACTGTCCCCAAAAGGAAAAATTTTCTCTTTATATCCAGTCTGAACTGCTTTATTTCAACATCTGCCTCTTGTGTCTCATCCTCCCACCATGTACCACTGTGAAGAGTTTGTCTCGAAACTGTAGGTGTATTTTACATGTCTTTATCTGCACCGACTTTAGATCAATTCCTGCTTTTTAAATAAGGATTAATATCAGTTATAAATAATACACGCAAGGACAACCCACCAAATGACAATATTCAGTGTTTTTAAAAAAATAAATTTGCTTTTACAACAATTTTTGAAATCAGCTGTTAGGCTGGTAGAAGACCAGCGATATGTGTGCTCTGAAGAAGCCAGCCTCCTTTCTTGTGTTGCCATTGTCACGTTCCCAGGGTATGAAGGCAGCATGCATAAAGCATAATTCTGAAATATTTACAAAGATTATAGCTACACAGCCTAGGGAGTATGAATGATTAATGCTAGAAGACATTATTACCGAATAGAAAATCAGGGTAAAAGCGGCAAAAGTCCCTTTTAGGCCACATTACAACTTTCTGAGCAGTCTGTTTCAGCACACGACTGGCAGCTTTTTATTTGCTTCCTCCATCTCTAGCTGACACTAGCCCAAACCTCTCAGAAATATTTTCCTCTCATCGCGTGAATTACTGAGTTTATTGTTTCCATTATCACACACTGAGGCAGCAAGATATCAGGCTGTTGATTTCTGCCAGGACACTGCAGGGGGCTGGGACCTCCCCAGAGCCCAGAAGTGATGGCAGTTCCCTGGGGCAGCAGGAGAGGGCCTGGCAGCCAGGGCCTGTCCCACTGCCTTAGCGAGAAGCAGGGTGAGAGGGAAGAACAGCAAAGACTGCCCCAGCCCTGGGCATTTGGCACCTCCCTGGGGATGGGGACAGGCCACGATGTCGGCCGTAGGTGGGCCCAGCCCAGCTGCTCCTGGACCATGGGCAGGGTCAGGGGAAACCCTGAGGAGTTGGGCAAGGACAGCTGGGCCCCTTAGTGCCCTCAGGGCCCTGATTGTTCTATGTTACAATTCGCAGTTAATAGAGATATTTCTAATTTTTCACTCCTAGCCTCTTGTTTTGATTTCAAACTGTTGCTGGTGTAGAAACTGGCTAGTCACAATAATCTGGCCACATTTAGAATCATAGATTCATTTGGCTTGGAAAAGACCTTAAAGACCATCTAGTTCCACCCCCCTGCCATGGGCAGGGACACCTTCCACTAGCCCAGGTTGCTCAAAGCCCCGTCCAGCCTGGCCTGGAACACTGCCAGGGAGGGGGCAGCCACAGCTGCTCTGGGAAACCTCTGCCACTGTCTCACCACACTCACAGGAAAGAATTTCTTCCTTAGATCTAACCTAAATCTACCCTCTTGCAGTTTAAAATCGTTATCCCTCACACTATCCCCACACTCCCTGATCAGGAGTCCCTCCCCACCTTTCCTGTAGCCCCTTTCAGTACTGGGAGGCCGCTATAAGGTCTCCCTTGGAGCCTTCTCTTCCCCAGGCTGAACAACCCCAACTCTCTCAGCCTGTCCTCACAGGGGAGGTGCTCCAGCCCCATGAGCATCTTTGTGGCCTCCTCTGGACCTGCTTGACCAGGTCTGTGTCCAACTCTCAGCATAAGAGTTGGTGCCTCCAGAGCTGGACACAGCACTGCAGGTTGGGTCTCACCACAGCAGAGTAACGGCGGTGAATCCTCTCCCTTGACTTGCTGGCCACACTGCTCTGGATGCAGCCCATGACATGGTTGGCTTTCTGGTCTGTGAGCACACATTTCTGGCTCATAGTCACTTTTCCATCCACTAACACCCCCAAGTCCTTCTCCTCAGGGCTGCTCTCAGTCCACTCATTGCACAGCCTGTATTTGTGCCTCAGATTGCCTCAACCCATATGCAGGACCTTGCACTTAGCCTTGTTGAACTTCTAATTGTTTTCCTCAGAGAAACCTGCCATGTCTTGCTCTTGCAGTCAGGTCTGATATAGTACCACAAAGCATGCAAGAAAACACAGAGGGACTTCAGAGGTGCTAATGGTCAGGAAGAGCAAAACGAAATAAATTACTCCCTCTCAGCACCAATAATTAGGAGCATACACAGACTGTACTCCCTTGGGAGGCCAGTTTTCAGAAACATCCCTGAAGCTCCTACAGGAGCAAAGAGTTGGGGGACAGGAATATGCTGCAAAGATGAACTGGACTTTCATCAGATAACTGTCAGTCTGGGGGATTCTGTATAATTCTGTCTGGTAACAATCACTTTCAGTAATAAGAAATATGAAAGCTATGCAAGGCAGGATTTATTCTACAAACCACAAGCTCATGTTGATCACTAGTCCTGACCACAGCCACCAACAAGACAACTGTAGAAATTTCTGAAACATATGATCTTGTTTAACCACAAATTAAGAGCATCAATGCAGGAATTCATAGGTGAAGTTTCATCACTTAAATTACATCAGGAAATCAAATTAGTCCACAATATTGCCTTTATGCCCTACAAAAATCCAGCTATGTTTAGTTATTATTGATCAATAACACTAATTCTATAGCAGTGACTTTAAGACTTACTTGTCTTTGCTAAAAGATCTGGCATAGTTTGAGACTGATAATCATGTGATACAGTACATGAGCCTTCAAATAAAATACAAGGTAAGCCTGTCCATGATTGAAGAAAATATGTTGTCATCTAGTAAACTAAGTGCCCTAAAATAATTGTGTGGTATGAGCCCAGGCTCACCAGTGAGTATTCAACAGTGATTCTCTCTCTGATCAAATTATGGAGCTTTTCAATAATGATTTTATGGCTTCCATTACATTAAATGCCACCAAGCCTTTATCAACAAGAAAAATGGTACGGCAGTGCCAAGTGTTAGAGCCACGTAAAAAATTTATCAGCTACCACTTCTGAATGAAAAGTGCACTACTAGTGTTTATACTTTTCTAAATACAGAAATAAATTGAGGTTACTGGTTTATAAGTAGATAATGAAAAGGTTGAGTTTAGGCATCAGGGAGGCATTCAGGACTCTCCAATCTCACATCCCTGAGAGTACAGTATGTCACAGGGCCGTTCCTAACATGCAGTGTCCTTTGGAGTTAATACCCTGAGGCTAAGAACACCAATTACCCAACATAACACCTTTCTACACTAGGCAGTAGCCTTTTTAAGTAGCCTAGGCCAAATCCTTGGCCACATCTTTGATTACAAACATGGCCTGAGTAAGAACAGACATACCAATGCCCAGCACTGCTTGTAGGTAATACAACAGATTTAACCACCACCCATGAATTTATCAAAAGCCTGGATCTAAATGAAGGCTCTTACACGCAGCTGCAGATCAGACCTGCACTTAAAATAAAATATAAATATTCCTGAATCTTCTAACCAGACTACTGCATCCATTTAAGCATGTGTAAAACAGGAGCAATGGTGATGTTCTGCTTGGAAGATAAGCAATGACTGCAGAACATTTCAACATCCTTTGATATTGCTATACTACAAGATGATATCATTTCTATTGTCAGCCTGGTATAGTTGAAGCTCTCTAAAAATTATATACAGCTCTGACAAATGAAAGAAGCAGACTAAAATCAGTCGAAGGACAAAAGCAGAGATCTGAAAGCACTTATAGGCAAGAAGCTGAATAAGAAGCTAGATTTTTGGCTGCAAAGACTCTTTGACATCAAGCCTAAAACTGAGAATTGCCAGTATTGCCCCTATTGGCAAGATAAATTTAGGATTTCATCTCAGAGCACACTGACAAAACTCCTCAAGATGGCAGAAAGGAATTTAAGTAGTTGATTTTGGAAGCACAAATTCTAACATCGAACTTTTCAAGCAGATTTTGTTGGTGTGAATAGGCCATCCAGAATTATGACAACTTTAACTATGATGAACAGATTCTTGACTAGAATCCAAAAAAAGTCCTTAAGGAGGTATGGGCTACAGTTCTGGCATATTTCATTTAAGGCATCTAAACTTCTTCATGCAAAGATCATTGAGATTTTATACTGTCCTGATATTCCCAAGTAGACCAACATAAAAATTGACTTTTCCAGTGACAAGCTAAACTGAACAGAAAGAAACTTACTCAAAATTAGATATTTTTCTTGATCTGAAACAACTTTTAAAAAAAAAGAAAATCTGTGTAATCTTTCAGTTTCATCCCATTTTGAAAAGCAAACAACATTTTAAATTAAAAAAAAAAAAACCAACAAAGCTTTGTTTGCAAAGATAAATGCTCCGTTTTAAAATTATTTCCTGAATTAGGTAGTAAATAAAAGTTTTGGTCTATTTTTCCCCAGCAAATAAACTGCATGGTAGAATGTGTCTGAATCAAAGCTGGAACATGTTATGTTCTTCAACAACTTACCACTTTCATCAGCACTAGATGGTTAAAACTTCACCCTATATGTTCTTTTCTTGTTATTATTCTAACAGAAAGAATTTTAATAGATAGATGAACATCTGCCAGCTTGATATCTTAGCATCTGTTTTTTCATGAAGGCAGACTAATAGGGAGACCTCAGCCAATATTTTGCCAGAACAGGTTTTTTCATCTCAGACAAACACCCCCACCAAACTTCGGGGAAGACTGGGAAGAAAGGCACCTAAAGAAGCTTCTTCTTTCTTTTTTCTTTTCGCCTCTCTTTCTCTGACTCCAGAAAAGCAGCAGCTAGAAAAATCATCTTCTACAGCATTTGATTCCAATTTCAACTTTGTAGAACTAAGCCCCATGTGAACATTTGTACATGATAGTTGTTACATATAGTTATAAGTAAGACCCCCTACTCCATATCAGTGCTACTGCTTTGGGCATGGGAACATGACAAGGGCTGGGGCCAAGCAGCCACAGTGTCACTGCTGTCTGCCCCGAAACTCTGCTTTAAGCTGGGCACCCCAAGCCACACAACTATGCTTTGTCATCATAAGGAAAAGGACAAAACACTACGTAATCTTGCCTTCTTCTGTGGTACAGAAAAATCTACTTTCCTTCTCACCCCCAAGTCTTAAATACCTCTAATGTGTTACAACTGAGGCAGATGTTTTCTTCACGTCACCCTGCAGAGGTGGCTGGATGCCTGGGGACACAACTGGATGCAGACTAATTTTAGTGGATGGATCTATTTTGGCCAAAAATAGATGCAACCAGATTTTAAATATAACCAAGAAAATAAACGGCATCAGCATCTCTCAACATCTGTTAGGATTTTTTAAATCCTAAGAGACAGACCATACCTTGAATCTCAGGTCTATTTAATTCCAAAACAACTTTTACTGTCATCTGTTTTACTGCTTATTAAGTTAAAGATGCTTCTTACAGGTATTTCAAGGAACTGATTAGTATCTTCAGAGTGCCACAGAGATGGTACAGGCACCTGGTTTTGAGAGAGAATGTGCAATACCTTATTCTTACACAGTACCGTCCATCTTGGGGTGTAAAAATGCTTTAATGTGTTACATCTCTGCCAAGCAGTATCACCTCTGTTCCGAATATATATTGAAGAATAAAACATTGAAATTACTTGGGCAAAGGTATGTATAGTAATTCATCAGAAAACTTTGGAATTGTGGCTTCCATTGTCCCATGACAGTCCTTCTTTCACAAATCGAATTTATTTTTTTATTTAGAAAAACAGATAGCAATAGCATCTTTTCATTGAGGAACAAAAGCCAATAAATTTTGTACATGCTGCTTAAACAGTCACAGCATCAGTTGCACTGTAAAACTGTATTTCTTGTTTATAAAGGCATAGAGGCACATAAAGTAATGAAAGGCATAAAATCATTATTGGAAAGCCCTGTAATTTGGCCACAATGAAAAAAATGGTTGTGACTGTCTGAAATGCTGGGGTTTCAACCCCAAGCCCCAAATTAAGGCTGACATATGGGTGATTCCCACAGCCCTTCCCAAAGGGGGGGTGAGTTTGCCTTTAGGCTTCCCTCCAGGGTGCGGCCGGCCCTGCAGACAGAGCCATTGGGTAAAGGAGCCCCAGGGGTCCCACATTCAGTAACAAAGGTCAGGTGTCCCACTGAGGGGTAAGAGCTGGGACCACTTGCAGGAAGGGCAGTGTCTGTCTGTGAGGTGGATGCACTGTGCAGAGTTCCCTGTTGGGGAAGGGCCTCCTGCCTCCCTGGAACTGGGCTCCAGTCAGGCCTGGCTTTTGTAAACGTGGGCTGTGTAGAGATCCAGTATGTGGCTTCCTTGGTCTTATGTGTTTGGCTTGTTGACTCGGTTGTCTCCCATCCCTTCTATGGGAAACTGCATTTCACCATTTATTCCACCCATTGTTGGTCATGCAGTGTTGTTGTTGGGGTCAGTGGGGTTGACGCCGATTATGTATAATCTGACTGACTTGTTTGTAACCCCAGCGCTCACCCATGTACTGACCCTTTTGTATCAAATACAATTTGGTTATTGGTTCATCTTTATGTTGGCTGTGTCCTTTATGCTAGGCCTAATAATTGGCAAAACACTGTCTTAAAAAAAAAATCTGTTTATTCTTTGGCAGTAGGGACACTTAAAAACTTTTTGTACATGTATTGGGTTTGTGTAGCCAGGTTTAGGTAGCAGGGGAGCTACAGGGGAGGATTCTGTGAGAAGCTGCAAGAAGCTTCCCCATGACCAATAGAGCAAATGCTGGCCAGCTCCAAGAGGGGCCCACCGCTGGCCAAGGCTGGGCCCATCAGTGATGGTGGTAGCACCTCTGGGATAACATGTTTGAGGAAGGAAAAAACCTGTGCAACAGCAATTGCAGCTGGAGAGAGATGTGAAAATAGGTGAGAGAAACAGCTCTGCAGACACCAAGGTCAGTGAAGCAGGAGGAGGAGGAGATGCTCCAGGTGCCAGAGCAGAGATTCCCCTGCAGCCTGTGGTGCAGCCCATGGTGGGTAACAGAGGAGCAGAATCCACCTGCAGCCTGTGAGGGACCTCATGTCAGAGCAGTGACCATGTGGAAAGCCTGCACTGGAGCAGGCTCCTGGTAGGAGCTGTGGACCCATGAAGAGAGGACCCCACGCTGGAGCAGGTTTTCTGGCAGCACTTGTGACCCCATGGGGGACCCACGCTGGAGCAGCCTGTTCCTGAAGGACTGCACCCCGTGGGAGGGACCCACGCTGGAGCAGTTCATGAAGAACTGCAGCCAGTGGGAAGGACTCAAACTCGGAAAAGTTTGTGAAGGACTGTCTCCTGTGGGAGGGACCCCACAGTGAGCAGCAGAAGAGTGTAAGGAGTCCTCCCCCTGAGGAGAAAGGAGCCTCAGAAATGATGTGTGATGAACCGCGACCCCCATTCCCCATTGCCCTGAAGGGAAGGAGGTAGAGAAATCAGGAGTGAAGTTGAGCCTGGAAAGAAGGGAGGGTTGAGGTGAAGATGTTTTAAGATTTGGGTTTTATTTCTCATTATCCTACTGTTTTGATTGTTAATGAATTAAGCTGATTTCCCCAAAGTGAGTCTGTTCTACCCATGACGGCAATTGGTGAATGATCTGCCTGTCCTTATCTCAACCCATGAGACTTTCATGATATTTTTCTCTGTCCATTTGAGGAGGTGGAATGGGCATCTGGCATCCAACCAGGGTCAACCCACCACAGTACTGGATCCTTGATACCAACCACATTATTACCAGATAGTTTTGAATCTGCTTCAAGAATGGTTAACAAAGCCCTAAAAAGGGCTCCAAGATGGAAAATTCCTAGTCGTGAATATATTTCATGTTAATTTATCCAAGTCTTTTATTTAAAGGGAAGAGAAAGGACACAGAGATTTATTTTCATTATGGTTTTGCAAACTTCTCTTATATGGCCTAAGACTTTCCTAATTAAGAATGGTTACCTCACAGTTATGATCAAAGGAGCTGGCACTTGATAAATGTTCAGAATTTCAGCTTCTCCAGAGTTTTAAGAGACAAATATTGACCTCTCCAGAGATATTTGAAATTTTCCTTCCCTTTGTAAAACATGGCCTATCGCTTTGTAGCCTTCAAATCCGCCAGAAGCAACTGCCTTTCTTGGAAGCAAGACACAAACCATCCTCAAAATCTTTAAAGCTAATGCTAAATCACTAAGTGCAAAGTGCCTATCTTTGATACAATATACCAATCCCACAATGAACAAGCAGTGCAAAGACTATCCATTTCATCACTGCTTACAGAGTAGGAACAAGATAAAGTAGGGGTGTATCTTCTTGCCTGACAGCTGGAGACAAAAAGTGAAGAAAAGATCTACTAATGAGGTAAAGAAGAGTTTGAAAGAACTGAACAGGTACCAATCCCAGATATGTGTTGTTCTTAAAATACACCATTGAAAAGCATACACAATCTTTCTTTTAGTTTTCTCACACTTGAGAATTGAGAACTGCAATAAACACACACAGGACTCTGTGTGTAGCTATGTATGTGCCTTAGCTACCCATAGGTTGATATAACTTAATAGTGATTTGGCGCATGCATTCCAAACCCAATAGGGAGTGTAGCATTTGTAAAATCTGGAGATCACTGGGGCAGAAATAAAAGGCCACTTTGGAAGATAATTAACTATTAGGGCATGGGAACAAAGAATACTCCTGGAATATACAGCCACATGTATTGGCCAGTTTTGTAATACCAAGACATTTGTAAATGAGAAAATTTTCTGTAGGCATTTAATCAAAGGCCTATGTGAACTAGTAGGTTAGTAAATTATATTGATTAAATAGAGTAAAGGTGAATTTCCTAAAATATGTACTTCTTTCTTATCTGTATGAATTTTTAATTTAACTTGACCCCAAAGTATTTCAGGACTCTTGTCCTTAACTCTTGTTCTAAGGATAGCACATGAGATTATGTCATTCCCAAGTGGTTTAGTTTACTAAAACAGTAAGGACAGATCATTTGAATTTAAAAATTTGATGGAAAACACAACCAAAACCAAACAAAACAACCAACCACGCCCCAACACCTGCAGAAAAAAAAACCACAGCCACACACACCCACAAAAAAAGCCCTGCACCACACCAGAAAAACCCACACAGAGAGTTCAGAAAGAAAATGGCATATTACCAGAATGGACAAAAGAAGCAGTAGGAAAAGCTTTTTGTTGTCAGTAAGACTGGAACTTTGTCTAGAATTCCTAGAATTGTCTAGAATTGCTGGGTCCCTCCAAATCCCTGCTATTCCTAGGCTTAGGTGCATTGGCAAGTCAACATGTTACAGAAAGATCTGCTGTATCTCAAATCCGGTACAACTAATACAATATGTCCCCATACAATATGTCTCAATCATTTGGCTGCTTTATTTGACAAACTAGGAGAGAAAATCCCAGATATTTTCAACACTACAGAAGCTCAGATATACAGCATAACTCTAATACACAAGATAGATTTTTATAACAAATACATTTTTCTGCAGATAAAAATACACATTATGCCTTTACTACAAAATTCCAGACCTATTTAAGAAACAAAAGGGAATCTCTAGTTTTATAATTAAACTTTCAGTTTTGAGTTACAGCAGGCAGATAGCAAATAGATCCTTGAAAGGAGGGATCTGGGGTTTGTTGCTGACTTCATTCATTCATCAGTTAAAGGTCTAAAGAGCTATGCCAGGTTTGCTGATTTCACTCCACAGAAGATACCCATCTTTTCTCACAACATACATGTGTGTGTATATATATATTATATACACACATATACATGATGTTCATATATTAACCCTTAATTCAAAGTTCTGTTTCCTTGGAAACAGCAGCAAGCAGCTATGTGTCAAAGTCCTGTTAATTTCTTCATGAGCATGAAATGGATGAGCATCTGCTGGAAACACAGATTAAAAAGAGTGACGATTGGAATGCAAATACTTTTCTTAACTCCAGGTTTTAATATTACTTCTTTCAAGAAGCATCTATAGAAAAATCCAGCTGAATTACTGGATTAAACTAAAATTCATTCAAACACACATTGAGGAATGAGTCTGATGACAAGAAGTTAATCAGGAACTGCTTATCAAAAAGTATTTTGTGCACATCTACAATGGAGAACAGCTGTGTTTGGTAAGCAGAATCTAAGGACTTCAGCTTCCAAGCACGGACTGTTGTGCTGGTTGCATTTAGTATACCTGTAGGATTGCTAGCAGAATCAGAGCAAAACAGGTCTGAACCAAAAGTGTTAAAAGAAATCCTTTGACAAATACTTAAATACTTTCCACATCCAAAGGACCTTCACATGTCTGTTGTTCTCAGTATGGCCCAGCCAAACATACTCTTAAATACTTTGCCAAATTCCTGGTCTGAGTCAACAATTATAAATATTCAGTGAAGAGAAATGAAGATATTTTCCAAAAATTTAACTTAAAAAATGGAGTGACAACATATACACACTGAATGTTTCATCCTTCAAACACTTTTCTTACATCTTCACTAGTATCACCAACAATCTCAAGACCTAGTGAGAGTTTTGTGAGGAAAATAGTAGGAATACTTTTTAAAACTCTCCCAAGGTCCATGCATTCCTGTCTGCAAGAGCATTACCATATTGATACGCACTGTAATCCAATATTCAAAATTTTAGTTTGCTTGATCTACCTATAGCTTCAAGCATTGTCCAAAGGCAACATGTTTGGAGGAAAGAGCCCACCTATCATGTCCACTGAATTTATTAGCATACAGAAAATAATTTTTAAAACAGGAAAAGTGATAAGTGAAAAAATTATTTACGTCAAAACCAAATAATTAATGCAGATACAAAATTTCAACAGACCTAGGAAAAAAAAAAAAAAAAACAAAAAACAAATCACATTTGAAAAATATTATTCTATTACCTTATAGTACATTTCTGATAGACACCAAGATTTAAAATAATAATAATGCCACCCAGGAAGCATGTCTAGCAGTCCTTAACCCAAAACTGTGCATGAGTGAACAAAAACATGAGTTTGAATACTTTCACTCTCTTTGTGGATATAAAAGGGTGATATGTGGGCTTTGATCTTTTAATAACTCTGCTTAAGAGGGTTTAACTGTATGAATTAGTCAGCGGTCTTCTGAAATGCATTAATTAATTCTACTCTGGAAATTATTATTACATAACCATATTACATAAGCTAGGACATCTAAACTTTACATTCATCCAGTAACTTCTGTGCAGAGAGCCACTCAGCATTACAACAAGGAACAGAAACCGCTGCACAATATGATTGGACACTTAACAAGTGGAACGTTCAAATCGCATTACTGTAAAAGTAACAATTTAGGGGGACGCCCTCAAAAATTTAGTGGGAATAATTAAGGGAGTCTGAAATATGACTCTCTTTTTTTCATTTTCTTTGAACTAAGTGAGTTAGCACGATATCCTTTGTATTTTTCAGACAGTATTAATTTTCAGGACTGTGAGGGGGAAGGCCTGGAGGGCAAACTTGAGAAAGATTAGTCTAATTCAAGTCCTATATACAGAAGAGAGTTTTATCTGTCAATTTGAAAGAGAACTTTAAAGACGCTGTGATATGGAGCGGAATTATCACCACTATTAATTGCACAGGCATATTAAAAAGACCCTGGAAAGTGACCTCCTCTAATACAGAGAATGCATGTAGAAAAATATGTCTTAATCTTCTTTTCTGCGCTGAGATAAATGTCAAGTGTATCTATCACCTCAATTAACCATAGGAAAAAAGCTGTCAAAATCTAATTCTTTTTTTGACAAGGCGTTTATTCTGAAACCAGCAGAGGGAGAAACAGGCACTTGTATTAGAAAGAGATGAGTGTCAAAGGGTTCTGAAACACATGGTGAGTTTTCCATGTGCGAAATGCTGATTAGAACCATGGTAAATCAGTGCTAGTGTGTTCTGGGTTTGTTGCCTGAGCTACAGTAAAACTGAGGGCTTTGTGGCATGGTTTACTTCAGCATTGAGGTTACATTAACAAAAGAATGTTTTTCAGCTACAGTACCATGCAAAATGCAAAAGAACTGGTGAAATGAAAGAACCTTAACTTCAGGAACATTAAAGACTATTTTACAAAATATTGTAAAACATATTTATTGTGATAGTTTATTTACTCTTTTATTTTTTCCTTTAAATGGAATTGAAACCTTTTTGTTCCTTTCCCTGTTACATCAACATGATCTCATCAGGGTATTAGGATGGATTCACCCTTCATCAGCTTGATTCACTCACACACAGAACTTTTCCTATGCTACCCTTGCTTTTAGCAGAAGAGCAACACAAGGCAAAGCAGAAAAAAAAAATATTCACACATCTTTTTCATAATTGAGCTCTGAAAGAAAAATGATTGACCTACTGATAAAACTTTCATATGAAGGGTAGCTTGAAAGAATTCTGCCAAGTTGATACAACCAAACATTGCCTCAGCTAGAAACCACACAGAAGAGGAAAACTGCCTAAATCAATGCATTTAGAAAGAGCAATTTGGGACTGTGAGATTGGCCTAAAAATCATTCAGATTTCTTTCTCAGTTTTCAAAATCTGGTGTGTGCCTATGCACATGTGTGTGCATTTATCCAGAGTTTTGAGACTCCTGCCTAAAACAAGAAAACAAGGGAGACTGAAACTTTTTAAAATTACAATGGAACTTTAAGGGGGGAGGGAAATGACTGTAAGAATTGAGATTGAAATACAAAAAACATCTAGGATTTTCCAACCTCCAGAGCTAAATCGTTTCACATCTCTCAAGATGAGATAAGTCTCAGAACAGTACTATAATGTGTTTTGCCACCATCCTTATTCCAGAAATAAAGGATGCGCAGAAAAGCTGTATACGTACACCGGAAAGATATGTGACCTATGGTGTTTGTTTGAAGATAGAGGTGCATTCAAGGATTAAAAAAATTGCATCGCACAAAAAGGACAGACTTCCCTAGGGAAAGCTCTAGGATTGCTTGTTAGCTGTAGCACAACTGAAAAACAACAGATCAGTTCTCCACTTGTTTACATTGTCATATGTTTTTGAATTCAGTGGCACTCTGTCATATCGTGTCACAACTGGCTCCCTGCTTCCTTAAGAGTAACACAAATAACAGATCCTAAAAGTTTAGTAATACAAACAGGAGTCCTCAGGCAGGTACCTGTTCCACTGTTTATTTGCTGCTGTTCCAAACATTACTCTGAATTTAAAACTGGCCAAGTCAGAATCATGTCAGCTATGTTCCTCTTGCAAGCCCTCTGTTAATATGAGCAATGGCTAAGGCATGCACTCCTGCTAGCCATAATGAAATCATGCATATGTCTGCTAATATAAAATTATCCCAAATAAGAAAATAAATAGTACCACCAATATTTCTGAACATATAGACTGTGGAACTTAAATTATTTCTAGAAAGTACAATAAAACAAATAACCATTGAGCAAATATTAATTATGGCATTGAGAATTCAGGTAATAGGCAGGCTTTGAGAACTGTGAAATTTTCTATTTGCTCTTTTTTAACCTCATCCAAAGGAATTTGGATAGAAATGTCTTGGTATTCTGGGTAAAGTATATGAATAAAGTACAAAGCAATCATGCATGTATAAAAATGTGATTAACATTGCATAATCATTCAACACATTCTCTCCCGTTTTGTAAGCTACACACACTGCAGCACTCACTTGAAACTGGAATAGCAGAGAAAGTATTCACTTCCTCATTTCCCACATACTGTATCAGCTATGCCAAGAAGAAAAAAAAAAAAAAAATGAAAACAAGACTCTAGAAGTCTTTTTTAATTCCAAGAAAGAAAAGTGCTACCTAATGAAACTTTACTCCAATAATGATAACATACTCTAAATTAGATCTAAATATGTGTTCTTCCCTTCTCTCAACCACCAGGCAAAATGGGCACATGCTCTTCTCAACTAGAAATGCAGACCTGTCAGCTGTACTTAGGGGCTTCTAGTCATTGTCAGAGTGGGATTTCCAGCTTAAGCCCAGCTGGGCTCCAGCTTTCCAGTACTGCCCTCACGTGCCTCAGGAGGCCTGAGTTAGAGCTCTAACACACACAGCAAAAGTACAAAGCCCCTGCTGAGCCTCAGCAGCAGTATACATATACATTTTTAAGCTTGCAGCAAAGTTGAGATAGTTCAAATTCGTTCTGTTCTGCTTTTGGTTGCAGACTAACCTTACTATAAATGCATTTGTATGCCTTGTGAGGTCAGAACATGCACTGAGTTACCTTGGCTCACCTAATGCATGACATTTGCTGTCTCACAGAGTTTGTGTGTGTATCAGATAGGACAGGGGATCTCTGGTCCTTGAAGGGCAACATAAAGTACAGGATGCATTTCAGTGTTTTTAAACAGGAAACCACTGAGATATTTAGCAGGAACTTACAGGACACAGCTAGTAGTGACACAGCAAAGACTTCTGCCATGAAAGAAGATAAATGAAAGATACTGCAGTCCATTCCCACCAGGAGTTCACTCTTGGCATAATGCCCAAGTCCTCTACGCTCAACAGGCCAGGTGTAGCTTTGCAATGGAGCCCACGATAGTACAGAAGCAAGAGTAGTATACACAGAGGGTTGCTCTGTGGATCCAAGGATGCAGCTCGTATCTGGTCAGTTTATTCTAGACCATTAACAAGAACTTTAGCTGTTGATGTTCTCTGGTTCTGTTGCAAGTGCTGATAATTCATCAAAAACCAGATCAAGATCCCATCCAGTCAGAAGAAAATATCGCTTTGAACCAGCCAGGGTCCTCATCCTGTTTGATTCCCAGTACTGTATTTTAATTTGTCCTTTTTATCCCCCTTTTCCTGGATCTTCACTCGCAGTTAAGAAGAGTCTTACTGAACAAGTTTCCATTATCAAATCAAGGCACATACTCCCCTCCATTCATTGTTCACAATGTCACAGATGATCATGTAGCAGCTCTAATGCCGACGCTCATTTTAGAGGTAGCAAAAGAGACAGTGAACAGTTAAGTCACTGTTCCTGTGTCCCTGTCTGAGCTGCAGTACTTATCTTGAAGGTGACCAAGCAGTTGTCTTCAGCTCTAGTTTCTCACCCATTTGATCACACAATTTTACTGAAGTCGATACTTCTTCCTGACGCAGGCTTTACCTTCCTACCTGGTGCCAGTCTCTGACCAGGAACAGAGCGAAACCTCTGTATTCTGTCTGTTTCAAGGCACCAGATACATTAACAGTACTTAACTCACATCCACTATAATATGAATAAGAAATGTTTATTTAGAAGTTACACTATTACTACATAAAAGCTGAAGTGTTGTGCTTGATAAAACCCACATAATAGTGTGAATAGTTGCACCATGATAATGGACTGACTCATTCCAACTTATTTTGAGCTCTTTTGAACATAGTCTCATAAAGCTCACTTGTATGAAAATCCTGAAGATTTCCTCTTGTTAAAAAAAGTCCATTTTTTAAAGAGGATTTCATAAGGTAATGGTGTTTGCACCTCTCTTATTCCTCCTCCATCCTGGGAAAGAGATAAAATCTCAGATTTTATGAATGGTATTCATATGACTTAATGAGTTAAGGGAGTTAGAACAGATATGAAGGCACTCTAAGGGGGTTTTTGTGGAAGAGATTATTAAAAAAGTAGTGTATTTGCTTTTATTGCTACCATAAACGCCTCCTCAAAGCACTTGGGTACTTCATACACTTAAAAATGAAGAGAACAAGTTACCCTAACTGCAAGGGACAGAGCACAATCCATTCCACCATGCTCATTTCTGTAACCTGACTCACACCCTGCCATCAAAATACTCTGATGACAGTTCATTGTGGAAGAGCTTGAATACTACAAAGAACAATTCTTGTCTACTGAAAGATAGTTGATCTGCAGCCAGCACACTTCTGTCGTAGCCTATGATTAATATAATACAGAAATAAAAGGAAAAGATTTAACTGGACCTTTAGATTCAAATACCTCTAAGCAGTTTCTATTTAGAACTCGTAAACATTAGACAATGATTTTTTTTTTTTTTGCTGGAGCCAAAACAAAACAAAAATCTATCTGAAATGTGCAGTGTTTGCCTTCCCCATCTATGTTTTTGTGTGCTGAATTGGAAGATTTAAGAGGGTTAAAGAGATGCAATCAGGATTAGCAAACCAGTAAAATCTTACAGTGAACAGGAAAGCATGAAGATTTGTATAAATATTTGCAGGAACTGAAAAGAGCAGATGCACAATTAAATAATCTAGAGGATGTGTGTAGACTTGCTTTTAAAAGAAAACATTTCGGTCCCAAGCTAAAAAATGATTAGACAAAGAGAATGCATTCATCAGCTGGACAGCTCCAAAATCCCTCAACAGTCTGGATTTGTTACAAAAAAAAAATAAAAAAATAAAATAAAAAAAAAAAAACCAAAAACAAAAAACAAAACCCAAACATATTAGGGAAAATATCTTCATGAAGAAGCTTCAGAGAATATTCTTGTCAATGTATACTTGAAGGACACTTTTTCTAAATAGGCAATGCAGCCTGCATTGATAACTAGTCATAATACAGCTTTAAAAATAAGAGTATTGAACCCAAAAAGAAATAGAAAAATCAGGTGAAATTCTACTGGCATGAATTCAAATGTCTATACAAACATCGGCTCCTGTTCCCTGAAAGGCTGGACCCCTGTCTAAGGGAGATATACCAATTCATGTGTCTGCATCATTACTGTTTGCCTGTAATATGGTTTTGCATTGCTGTGCCAGTTCCTACTGAGTGTGAGAAGACTCGCAGAGTGTGAAATCTTGCAAACTAAATGAGCCATAGGAACAGTTTGCACAAATCTCATATGATCAGCGTGGTAACCTAGTCACCTAGTATGTTATTTCCATTATTAGTAATAGCAATTATTCAGGCAAATAAATGACAGAATAAACCCTTTGGTCTCAATGTTTGAGCAGGGCTGGGTCTGAAAAAGGATTATTATGTTTTTCCATGCACAAAGAGCAACTGTATGCTAATGTACCCCCTTCCTTCACTAAGCTGCAGGGAAAGAGGCTTGTCAGGCTCTCGGACAGCTCACACTAATGCAAGCACGCTCTCTCAAGCAGTCAAGGCTACAGAAAATGAGCTAGGGCATCTTGAATGTAATAGAAATTTGATGGCAGTTGGAAGAGAGCAACTTGTCAGTCAGGGGAAACCTCCAGGTTGGTGCACAGTGCTGAGAAAAGGGGTTTAGCAGGGGCTTTTTGCCTCTCATCACTACCCAAGCAGGATCCAACCTTGATCCCCAGCATGGGGAATCTCAGGTCTACTCCCCCCACCTTTCCCCAAAAGGCACCAGCACAACCAGGAAGTTCCAGTTTATGGGTTTTTTGCCCCTAATCCCAGAGAATTTTTTCATTGTTATCTGCAGCTTCATTGTGCTGTAAAGAAAAAACAGCAAATATTCCTCTCTGTCTGTAAATGGTGCCCACAAAGAAAACCTCACAGCAGACAGTCATTAAAATGCACAGCAAAACAAAATAAAATAATTTACCTATATGAAGACAAAAAAATTTATAGAACAGTTAATAGAAGTGTCCTATTTCTGAAGAAACTAATGTGAAATGAGAAATCGCATTTTCACAATTGAGTTGACCTGTCTCTTGCCAAACATGTTGAAACAGGTTTTAGTTCTGCTTCATTTACAGCTAACCTTTAAATAGATGATTGTGTGCAGTTCATGAGCACAAGTTGTTTGGGAGGTTTTGCTTTTGGATTCTGTTTCTTGGCGGGGTTGGGGTTTTTTTGGTGTTTGTGGTTTTGAGGGTTTTCTTTCTTGTTTTGTTGGGGTTCTTTTAAGAGTTGCAATTTCTTGGTTTGTTTTGGGGGGTTTGTTTGGGGTTTTTTTACTTTAAACTAAACATGTTGTACTGTCAAAATTTCTCTGATAAATTTAGGAGGGGAAGAAGATAAAACCACAACCCATGCTAGCATTGAAACATTTGTCTGCCCAAATATAGACAGTCATTTGGCTAAGTAAAGATGGCCCGTTTGCAATCGCAATCATATATGACAATGACAAGAAAAGTGGAAGGTGTAGGACGGAGATCCTTTGGCAAGCCACCATCTGCTCAAACTTCATCACAAAAAAATCTGTGCAACTGAACCTTGATGAGACACTATGAGAAGACCTTCAATTCTTGAGAACAAAGATACAAAACACTGACTGAAATTCATTGAGTCCTAGTACCCTAATTTTCAACCCACTAGTATAAGTGAGTTTTGCAGAAATGCCTGACACAAAACCTTTTAACCTGTTACAGATCAAGTGTGAGAAAAATAGTGTTTTCACCCCTGAAGCTGAGAACTCAAGTAGTTATATACCAGGTGAGTGCAATAGCACTATTTAGGATGAGATTTATCATGAGAGCTTCAAGATTTACTTCTCTTGGGATAGGCATCTAAATAGTAAAAGAAAGTAAGGAGAACTGAAGCAATAATCGTTTTGGGTCTTTAGCTACCCAGGAGCAACATCCCTTTGACAATAACGTATCCCTTCCATATTTAATTATGGATGTACTATTGCAGACACATCACAGATTAATGATTGGTGAGGAGTCCTTGTGAATCATGCCACGTACAACAGAGTTCCTCTTTCTTCCATTCTTAATGCCTTCCTCTAATGCCTGCTCAATTAGGTTTCCCTGTCAATATCCTAAGAAAGTATGATGCATAGACTGAAGGTGATCTTAGTGATGACATCAATATCTTTAATGTAATGAATACGAGCGATGAACTACTCTAAGATGAATGTCAATTTTCTGGAAGTTTCTGCTCTTTTATCAAACTTTCTCCTTTCTTTTTGTATGCATAGTGTTTGGAGGCCATGACTAATTTTTTTTCTGATTAACGCAGGATTCAGCTGTGACAATGGGGCAGGACTGGGGTTACAGGAATGGTACACAGGATCTGGTCCTGGAAGAGCCGAGCAGGGGAACAACACGCATAGAAATGAGAGGAAATCCCACAGCTCTGTTCAGCCTGGGAAGATCCCTCCCTGCTCCCAGCTCTGGCTGCATCCCAGGCAGATGCTGGGGAAAGGCCCACACGTACTTCTGGGAAGGGGCTGGAGCACCAAGCCGAGAGTCACAGCCACACTGGAGAGTCCACCACCCCAAAACAGCCTGAAAGCCACAGACAGACAGACAGCTATGACATAAGCCCCTCCTGGGTCATTCAATTTGATTAGATCTTGAGTAGAGCTTCATTACATGTTCTACATAGAGCTCTCATACTGAGATGTTGTCCTGATACATCTTTTATATATGGAGATAATCATCAATTGCTTTCACCAGCCTTGCAAACTAGCCCCAACATAAAGAACAAACATTAGAAAGATGAAAGAAAGATCAGAAAGACCTTTCAGTGGCAAAGGAAAAAGACAAATAACATGTTTCTGAACATTTTTTAAAAAGGCTCAAGTTTGCCTACATTTTGGAAATAGTAATAATACAGCTAGACATTATTCAAGGGAGGTAAAAATTATCCTTCAATAGAAGTTTTTAAATCAAGACTGCAAGACTGAACTTTCTCCCTAAAAGACGTGTTGTGCTTCAGTCATTATTCACTGAACTTGGTGGAAAAAGTCATTAAATTCAAACTGTATTTTAGGTCCAGATAGATAAAAATAGTTGAGTGTGATCCTTTCCTGCTCTCATATCTATGTCTCCAAAATCTAGGAGCTTTTATTTAGTTCAGTTGGAAACAAATTATCAGGAAGCAATTAGCCTTCTTAAAATGGAAAAAGGCTATATCATGCTCACTTATTTTTAATACCTCTTATCATATACAACAGGGAATACTGAGGATCAAGGGAGAAAGATCACTGCTCACAAAGAAAAGCATACATTAGGCAGATAAACAATATACCTCAAAGAATCCCACTGCTGTTGCCACCTCATATTCCTGAGCCCCCATTTAAAATTTTTTGGCAATTGGTGCCCTGGAAGTCTGCTTACAGCCCTGACAGATCATATCAAGGTGTTTCAGAGAACAACGAACCACAACTGGATTACTGTACTTATTTCTCTTATACTGATGTGCCTTTACAGACCAGGACCCCTTCATCCTAGGCATTATAGAAATACAAAATAAAGGAGACAGGAACAGATACTCAGAGTTGGGACAACTAACACTGGCCTCTGGTGGCCTGTGCAGAAACTGACCTGACTCTGGAAATGGTTATTTCTGAGATGGCACCATTCTTTCCTTTGGGAAGACCTCACTCATAGTGTCTGGGTCCATTGTGTTAAATAACCACCTGTCACCTAGGATTGAACAGGGTAAAAAACCCTGAGCTGTAGCTTGTTTCCCTAGGCCAGACAAGTCACATTTACTGTTGAACCTCTCAAACCCTCCTCAGACCCTCTCCCATCTCTGCTCCTCTGGTTTGCTCCAGGAACAGCCTGTTCCCTCAGCCCCAGGATACCCACTGCACTTTTGCCCACAGTACTGAGACACCCCACTCAGAATCAGGTAGTTCTCTGACAAAGCTTTATAAGGTTGGGATTTTGGATTATATCTGCCATTTTCCTCTAAGATCTGAAATGCGGAGATCATCAGGAGTGGACAGCCAGAGGGGTCCACTGAGTGCTCCTGCTCCCAGCAAGCGGAGCCCTGTTTCAGGTGCCTGGTTTGAGCTGCCTCTCTGCCAGCTTGCAAGAATGCCTGTCTCCTTCCCCAAGGTCAAAGGACCGAGTATTACCCTCTCCTGCAGGCCCAGTGCAGCCTCAGAGAACAAAAGCAAATATTCACCCAGCTTTAACACCTAATTTGAGGTGAAGGGAGCTTTTCACCAGGGACTAAGTTTACAGCAGACTGGGAAAAGTTTTTGGAACTCTGAGTGCTGTGGAGGAAATGCTGGGAACAATCCCTGTTATCTGCCACTCCCGAAGGGAAAATTCTTTGTCCAGTGCATCACTTTCAACTCCCCTTTAGAACTTTCAGATAAGTAGGCTTGCCCCATTATTTTCAGTAGCTGCATCTGGGAGGAGTTGCAGACCACTGATACTACCTATTTTATCAGGGGGAACAAGAATTCCCCATAAGCTGCCTCATACTAACCAGAGAAGTTGCCAAGGGCCTTGGTAATTCATGCTGCCCAACCCACAGTACCAGAGCATTGCAGGAGGTTGGATTTACTGTACCCTTTGTGCACAGCAACAGTCAATATCCTTGCTCAGCTTTGCAATAGCAGTGGAAGAACTAGTCTCATAATGTACTATTCAATTCAATGCCCTAGGCACACATTCCTTTAAAATAAGAGCGACATCTTCCTCTTTCACACATATCTGCACCAAGATCAGACGAGAGCACTGTCAGTCAGATAGTGGGGCTGGCTGGGACAAAGCTTCAGACCATCAGAGTGGTTCTCCTGATACATCTCATGTCATCTCGGACCAGCCGTTTTCCCTCTATGCCTCGTATCTCCTCTTCACTGCAGGCATCACGCAGCACATGTGAGCAGTGTGCCTGTGTGGCCACCTGGTAGCCCACAAGAGACTAGTTGGGAGGGCCAGAGCCTACTGGCAAGGCCAGATTCAGCACATGGGCTTCACAGGCGCAGCTTGGTTCAGGGGGATTCATCCTTCTGCTACGCTGACAAAAAACAACAGGCAGTCACCCAACATCCTCATTGTTCATTCGGGAGAAAAAAAAATAATTCAGAATGGCTACAAAAGGAAAAATATGTATGGGTACTCATGGCCCAACATGTGCTTTGTCTGGTCAGCGATACTGCCAAGAAAGATGTGGCATTTGGCCAAAAAGCCTCAGCACACCAACAAAACACACTGAAAGCTCAATTATGAGGTGGCAAAAACGGTCATGGGTGCTTGTGATGATGTGACTGAGCGCAGTGATGTATGGTATGAGCACGCAGAACTGTTCAGGAATGACCGTGTCCATCTGTCAGAGGGTTGGATACATGACTGGATGACAGGCAATACTGGTCAGTGTGACAGACCATGCTTTCAGCACTTCATCAGAATTATTTTCAAAGTGCTGCCTAACAACTGTCAAGTATCACCATATCCTAGGAGTTATAAAGACATTTTCAAAGGACAATAATGAAGTAGCTTTGTGAATTATTAGGAAGAACTCCACTCAAGCATGAGGGATCTAGCAGGAAAAAAAGCAAGGAGAGGAAAATATAAAAAGCAGGTGATAAAAATAAATCCCTTCCTTCTACCAAGATGTCATTCTGAATTGTAAAGGAGATACCAAATAGTTGATGTGAGGGGCCTTTGGCAGCAGACTAAGTCAGGATACCTGTATATGGGGCATGCAATAACCATAGAACTGTTGGACTATGGGACTTTTTTAGGTCACGACAGTGCCCATACCATGTTTCTGGTGGGAACCACTGGATATTAATGCTTCCATTATCACTTAATATTAAAGGATGAACACTGAATTGATGAGAGAGGTTCAGCCTGTACAGAGGCCTCATGTCTGTGTGCTACTGAAATAACCTTTACAAAAAGACCCAGAGGCTTCTTTCTGCTGCATTTCAAAATCTTCCTCAAACAGCATTTGGAGATATTCTCCATCTTCCTCATTCCCCTTTTTCTTACCTTCACAAAGAGTGAGCCCTGAACTTTGCCTGAGCTACACTGTTGGTAGGTCTGTGCCTAGGCAGGTCTTTGTCCAGCCTCTGTCTCGCTGATCCTGATACGGTGGCTTGGCCTTGGATCCATCTCATCATTTGGGATTGGTTTGGAAGGCACCGGCCTATCGCCTGAACCAGGTTACTACTGCTGCTGCAGGTCTGCACCCAGTGGCAGTGCTGCCCCTGCCTGCACCTTTGCCACCCTCTGCTCCCAGCTCATCTTCCAATGCTGCTCCCTGGCAGGCAGACCTCCCTCTTGCTTCCACCTGCTCATCATCTTTGATATCACAGCAAAATTGGCTGAGTTTTTTTCAAAGGATAGGCAGTACACATTGGGTGAGAAGGAAAATCATGCTGTATTGCTCTGGGAATACTTACAGTGCAATGAAAAAAAAAAAATCAAGCCACAAAACACTATCTCCTGAGTATTCTCTGGACAGCCAAACTCAATGGCTGTAGTCATAAAACCCTTCCCTATATACACCATAAAGAACTGGCTGATACAGTCAACACTTCATTACTCATCCATTAAATACTTTCTATTATTACGGCCAAAGGTGAGCCAGAGCTAGTGATCTAAAGTTTAGCAGATTAAAAGCATTCTTAGTTCCTGCAACCATTCTTTCTTGCAATAGTTTAGTTTTTCTAGTCTGTCATCAAAATATAAACAATTCTCATAACTTTATTTATTAGTTTCTTCTACTTTCTATATGCATGCTTTTATTCCTCAAGTCGATTTCATTCTATTTGGCTGTATCTTTTTCAGACTATTTTTTAAAATTTTTGTTATATTTACCAAAGGAAAAAGGCCATACATGTGTATAACAGGGGTGAAATTGCAACTCCATAAATTTTCTATATAAATGCACTTCCATAATGTGCATAATAAAAAAATAGCCTGCTCACGTCAAGCTGCTTCACAGTTCAGGCACTGTATGAAATTTACAGGTGTAAATGGACCAAAGTACTAAAGCATTTATATGAACTTAAAATATGTGAGGCTAGCTAAAATACCAAATGAAAGAAAGGATTTTCTGATAAATGTTAGTTTGATAGAAGTCTTACAGCATTTTCAGTTTGGATTATAGATTGGCATATTTTCCTCCAAGTCTTGTCAAGAACTGCCTAACTGTCCCTTGTGATTGAGGTCTTAATCCTCTTGAAATTCATGTACTACTGCTGAAGGTAATTCAGCACCTAAAACTGTTATGCCATTTCTCAGGGGATAACAGGAGAGTCAGTCAGTCAGTCCATGACAACATCTTTCACAAAAGAAGTTACTTTCTACTTGTAGAAAAAAGGTTGCAAAGTAAACATTTGTGTGTTTGAGTATGCACACTCATATTCATATATATATATATATATATATATATTTGTGAATGTACACAGAATGTACAAATAAAAATATCTCATGAATGAAATGAAAGTCAAGACTCACCTTGAGAAACTAAATGTCCACTGAACAGTTTTGGTACTTGGGGGTAAAATTGTTTATTCTTATATCCCATGTAAATCACATAGTCCTAAAGAGTCTGTGTTTTCTGTTGTTTCCAAAAGCTTAGCTTTCTGACATTTTGAATAAAAAATAACTTTATGTGAAGAAAAGCTGCTATCTCCAGGAACACTCAATTATGAAGAAGCCAAGAGTACACTTCCTTGCCGGCCCATCATGATGATTCTAACTATGCAAAAACACTAGAGATTTTGGACAGTTAGAAGCACCACCTCAGCCGTTGGATGAGTGCCATGACAGAGAAGAAATCTAGAGTTGTTCAAGTTACTGCATGAAGAATAGTGACTGCAACAATAGATTGGCATATTGATGTGCAGTCCCTTGACTCATTCCACCCAGATTTCAATCTGTTTCAGAAGCACAGTTAAATCAGTCTGACTTTGGAAGGGGAGACGCAGTCAGTAAACACAAGATCAGTTGCAGAGCTGGACCTAAATGGACAAAATAAAGATGAGGGAAGAAGGCACAGTGCACAACTTCTTCACCTCACAGAAAGAACATTAAATGAGAGTGCAGACCATTTAAGCAACTTGCCCCATTATCAGAATTTGCCTGTAAATAAGCTGTGAATTAAATCAACATCCAATCCTGTAAGCCGCAAGCCATCTGCTTATTAAACCAGCCATAAGCACATCCTTCCTCTTGAGGGGAATGATGGATTTTCTGAACAGAAGCATAACTCAGGCATTTATATGGATTAGGTCATTTCTGGTCACCAGAGTCATATGAATACGTTCTCCCTAATGAGAATTTAACTGTTCAGAAAAGCAAAGTAAGTTTTCTAAAAAGTATTGAATTAGTATTCCAAGCAGATACGTCAACAGAATGTTTTAGGCATCTAAAGCTGTAATTCTAAATAACTATTGTGGTCTCTTTTATTAGATCAACAGGTCCTACTTTATTGTGCCTGTGTTACAAAGATAAACCATTTGACATAACAAAAGTCAAGTAACCACAGTAAAATATTGTCACTAAATGAGTCTCTCCACATAAAAATTAATCTCTCATCTTTTGGTTTGCCTTTTATTTTTAGTAAGTACCTGTGGCATCTCTATCCAGTTGATAAAGTTTCTGTGTATTTGAACTGATCAACAAATGCTTACCATCCTTTCTTTTTGAGACAGCATGGCATAGAACTTAAATAAGTTTATTATTTAAGCAAACACATTAATTAAGGAAGAGAGCATTGTTATGATTTTGTATCTCATACAAATCTTAGTGACATTTACTTTTTCAGTTTTATCATATAACCGCACAATTAATAGAGAAGTCCTTAATATCATTTTCATATGAACTAGTAAGGGGACATAAACTCTTCAGTGGCATTTAAAAGGAATCCAACAGAATCCAATTTTAAGCATTAACTTGGCCAATGCATCATATAAACTTTAAATGAATTGATACCAAGTTAGGTGTTACTCTATAATTCTGGCTTGATGGCCTCCAGGGATGTCTCAGAATCTTGCAGTGCTCATATACGGATATCATGTATCAGTGAATATAATCAGCATGAGTGCATAAACTTAAAATAGCAAAGCTGTTGCATGGTAGACAAACTGGAATTGTTATAGACAGTTTGTACCAACTGAAAAAGTTCAGCCAGTTAACTAAATACCTGAGGCTATCTTTTGGCCCTCAAAGTTGGAGAAAAGGTCTACTTCAGCACCAAAGAGTAATTATATCCAGCCTAGTGACTGGCAGTTGAGTTTACAAAAAGGTTAACAAAGCCCTATAGGTCAGCATAGCCAAACAACATTGAGGTAACTGCACTGAGGTAGTTTAGAAGAAAACAGTAATTGAGAACAATTGAACAGAAATGTCAACACTTAATCATAGTCCTTACAGTTTTTACTAGGTTGGAAGAAAACATTTGATGCCAGGCTACCAAACAGCCTTTGCAAACCAGTATCACCTGCCTTTGGAACTGATCTAGATGTTACATTTTCCTAGGGACACTGTTTTTTCCTGCCTTCTGATACAGCAGTTATAGAATGTGCTGATACAACAAACAGGACAAATTACTAGGGGTGGAAAACTTCCACGCAAAGAGTTACCTTCCTGAATAATGTCCATTTCATCAAGCTTTAACAACAGCCAAAAGCATTCCCTGAAAGATCTTAAGAAAATCTTGGAGAGGTTGAGAAAAACATGGCTTGAGGTGAAATCAAGACTGTTTATTGCTAAAGAGCAATCCAATTGCCTTAGACATTCTCATATAATTGACCCATCGCTGTTTTATACTAAAGGAAAAGGCCATGCATCCGTATGTTACTGTAAGATTTCAGAAAGAAGAGACCCATTGAGCGGATGATAAAACTACAATTCCAGCCCCAGGATATTATTACCATCTCATTAAACAGAAAGCAATGACTAGAGAAGAAAGGCAGTCACAGTAGCTTAGACAACATACGTTGTCCTAGCACTGGTCAGTAAGTGAATCACAGCACGAAATATCCCCTTTTCCCTCTCATGACGAAGAGGCACAACTTCTGCTAGATATCCCTGCTGTAGCACACAGGGTAAAAGGGGACAAGGGTGGGGTGACTTAATAAAACACTATTTGCAGCATAAGGAAAATTAAGAAATAACCTCTTCCTGGCTCGAACAGCAGAAGTTACTTTGAAATCTCTCAAAAGTGCTATCGGCACCAAGATGGCCACAGAATCTCAACAGGTGTTGCTTTCTTCTCACTGAGCTCATGGGATGCTTTCAGCCTCAGAAAAACAAACAGGAAAGCAAAATATCACCACATAATTCTGTGAATATAAGGGCATCTGTAGCATTGCCTTGAATGGTGAACTTAACTGATTTACTGCTCTTAGATCAGGCAGGGGAGAAGGCACCCTCACGCTAGATGAAGAAATTGAGACAATTACTGTTATAGAAGTGACTTAATTTTCATTTATATAATTCCTGACAGACATACCAGTAGTGAAGAGTTTACTAATTGTGGGTTCCTCCTTCCTCAGGTATCCCTCTCCACATTTTTACAGCAGAAGCAGAACAATAGAATCAAAGAATGGAGGAAATACTTAATGTTTCTCTCAAATTGCCAATTAGTACTCTTCTTGGGTAAAAGTTGTCTCGTGCTGTTCAGCCTTTATAAGAGATTTGCTGAATACAGTACAAGGACAGCATCATAATACAGAAATGCCACTGGATCAAATGCCTGTGGTAAAATATTGCATTTCTTCCTTTTATTTGTCAGCCCTTTTAAAGTAGTATTGGTGTATTTTCAAGTGGTATTGGGGCAGAAATTATCAGCTTTACTTAACAGACATGAAATTAATGTGTTATATATCTTGACCAAAAATAGGGTTTATATTCAAAATTGATTAGCTGATCTGTTTAATCAAAAAAAATGGCACAAGACTGTTGTACTCTCTCCCCAGTAAGCAGGTGTGCTCTAACAGCAATAAATGCATTCTGCTAACAGCTTAGCTTTTAAACACAACAGTCAACACAGTATGCTTGATATGCATACGGAAAAAACAAATTCTGAATAAACTAATTTATTTTTCCACCTTGCATATTTTAAGCCCTAGAAGTCCAAATGAAACCAATAGAAAACACCATCGTTGTTATTTCCAACTAGGATCACGTTTCCAGGTGGATGTGTATACCATATTTTGACCTGTGCATAGCAACATCTGAAGAAAAGATTCAGCTCTCCTAATCAAAAACACAATCTTCAAATATAACAGAAAGTCACTATGCATAAGCAAAAAAATATTAACTTTTTTTTTCTATAACCATTGCTGCTGACACATGACATCAGCACAAAGGTTTTCTAAAATTCCCAGCTCTTGGGAGAAAAAATAATAATCAGGTGATGGGTTAATGTATTTATCGCATTTCTAGCCACCCTTGTTTAAAAGAAGAGCTTCAAAATCTAACTCAGGTACACACTCAATATTAGGATACTAAAGGTAAATAAAAAGACATCATAGATGCTATCTATTTTATATCACCATTTTTGAATGGTCATTTTTTTAGTGGAGGCACAAGGCTGGATCATGGCTGAAAGCTTGGTCTTGCTGAACTTTCATTTTTCCAGGCCTCCATAAATTTTTAGTATGAAATTGTAATTGACTTAATTTCCTGGGATTCCTTCAAGCCTACTCTGCCTTAAGAACACAAAAGCAGAAACTTGTTTGGACATTTTGAGATATATTAAATACATCTGCAAAATTTCTCATTTAAACATACACAGACATATGAAATGCATCTATGGAGCCCATTTGTCCAGATGGATGTGAGATGGTAGCAACAATAATTTAGCATCACCATGACTATATGAAGACTTAACAAATAACCTGAACTGTCTGTGAGGAACTAACGGAAAAAAGTCTTCCTCACCACAATATTAGCCGAGATGGGAGCTACTGTATTTTCTCCATTTCTTCTCCATGAGGCTCAGCACCCCTGGTAGGGGAACAAGTTGTTTCCCTCAGTCATAGCCATTCCCATGCATTGGCACAGTTTACAGCATTGTCTGTCATATCTTCACATTAATTAGCATATTCAGACAGAATTTGGTCACTACAAGTCTATTTCCATTAGGCACCACTATAGCAATGGTCAAAATGATGATGCAAAGCTTTAACAGCTGTGCTACAACCTGCTCACAGAAGATGCAAGGATCCAGCACCCTTTCTCTCTTGGCAGTTCTGCTGCTACCAGTGAAACTGGGAACCTTCAAAAAAGTAATGAGAGTAATACCTATGAGTTCGCTGAAGTTTGTAAAATTTAAGAAAGACCATGCCTAAAGAATTAAGGTAATTTACAAAACAGAGCAGTGTGTTGCCAGAGCACAAAGAGAGTTTTGAGGCTCTGGTTACTACCACAGTTTACATCTTCATGCTCACAGGTCAGCTGAAGGGAGAATAGAGTTTAGACACTGAAAAGAATTCATATACATGGCCAATGTGCTAGCACCCTATCCATAAGGAATAAACAATTCTTTTCTAATTTATCCATATGATGCAAAGATTAGTTTTAAAAGTTCATCCCTCTTCCCCACAGCACATAAAGCTGACAGTAATAAGATCTTCATGCTATTTTGAACATAAGTGTGCAAGAAATTTTAAATAGCATTAGATCATTTCTTTCTATTCCCAGTATTAGATGTACTCATTATAATTATGCTGCTACCTTCCTAGCTGCGATATTTGAAGCAAATAAGAAGCTCAAGAAAAAGTATGATAAAGTCCTTTATAAAAGTGTCTGCTGGTACCAAATTCTTTACTTCCCATTCCCACTGTACAAATCTGTATTGTCGTATCACAGAAGTTTCATTTAACTGTAAATTGTGCCTGAAGCATGACAGCCACTGCACTGGAATATCACTGTTCACTGGAGAGAAAGGGGGTAATTCGACAATGAAGAACTAGTCATCATAAAAATGGCAGCACAGGGCCCTACAGAGAAACAGAAACAGGCAAGGAATTGAAAAATAACTGTGGTTTACATAGCCTTGTGAAAATACCTTCCTGTAGGAGCACACCCTCATCAAGAGATTTATAAAGAAGTCCCACATGGTTCAAAACAGCAGTCTGGTGTACCTGGATGGCAAAGAACAACCTATAAAGGATTTCTGGGATCACCCCAAACTCCATTGTTTGGAAATTATGCACTCGCTGAAAGACGGAAACACCCAACAGGTTTTCGCTGTCACATCAGACATTCATTTCCAGCTCCAGCTGGATGGATTTAACAAAAATCTAAAAACGTTTCAGCATAGCATCAACATTGGGACCTAAACACCTAGTATAGTTAAAAGCTAAGTAACATCTCCTTTCTGCCATGCCTTCACCTTATTGATCAGCATTCTCCTGCACATCATTCACTTAACTTCAGACCTCAGCCTTCAAAAAGAGACATCAGTAACTGCCTCAAGCAGCATCACTAAAGTCAACGAGACCATCAATATCAGGCAGACCAAACAGATGACTTCAGCCTCTCATTGTGATATTGGGAATATTTATTTTCATGCCTGATTAAGGAAAATAAAGCCTGCAATTGCACTGTTATTTCATTAATTCCATAGAAAGACCTCCAGTTGTACATGGTAATAGGGAAGTCTTCCTCTGGGTTAATTCTCTATTAACGAGCAGGTCCAAGCCAGCCAACCACAGAACAAGAGTGAATCTTGAAATAGAGCTCCCTTCTCATTAACTCCTAATAACTGCAAATACCAATTTGCAGTTCATGACAGGAAATGGAGGCATTCCTTTCAGTGCACCCTTACCCCAAGAAATTCCGATACTATGAAACTGTATTTGGGGAAAATGAGTTTTCCAAAGCTGTACCCTTTAAAAAAATAAAAATCATATGTCATGAACTTCATAGCACATTGTCTTCATATACCACACTATTTCTGAGGTAAATGTGATACATCATGATGCTGATGACAATTGAAGGCAAAAATTACAAAAGGAATGGCCTTGGCAGATCTAGAGGAAAAACAAAAGGGTGTTTTGGGGGTTGAAGAAGTTGGTTATTCATTTTTAGTTTAAGTAGGATGGTTAAAGAGCTATCTTACTGCTTTTTCTTGTGTTTACTTCAGGTACCAAGGCAATGCTTGAAGTGACTCACAGAAAAGATGTGAGGTTTGTTCATTAGTATGGAAGTGTGGGGTTATATTTGCAATTCAATCATTGACACTCTACGTGAACTTCAAAAATAGATCACACTTCTCCATGACCAAGCATTCTATATGTGGGAACTTGTTGAAATTCCACACATTTTCTCCTATATTATTACAAAAACTAAAGTTTTCCCTCATGAATGCTTCTGAAAGCAACTTGCTCTCTAAAAAAATAATTAGTGGAAATCCAACTCTCAAACAAGTGTGGAAAGATGTGCGCAGAGTTCAGTACTTGAAAATCTTCTCAAGGCTGCTCTACATTTTCACCTTTCTAATCACAGCAAACAAAGAACGCTCAACAAGTCAGAAGGAAATCATGAGTATTACATTATCACCTACTGGCACATCACATGGTATAGTAATGAAACAAATTTTGACTCATAAATCTAAAGGCTCCTGTAAGCACAACCACCAACTCAAAAAATAACTTCATTGGGTATTAACTGGGGCTCCATCCTTGCAGCCGTGGTTTTGTCCAGAAAATACACATATACTTGAAAAATATCTTATTTCAGTTTCCTAAGAACCCTTCATGCCAAGGTATATGGAGTTAGCTAAATGGCTACATCTATCTTTACTGTGAAATACATGGGGAAATTACTTTACTGCTTTAACTCATCTTAAAAGAAAGAAAGAAAAAAAAAAGTCAAAATAATAGGCTTGCCATGTAGCTGATTAACTTGAACATTAACTGCAGAGCATTGAGAAGAGAATGAGTAATTATACTTAACTCACTGGTGATGGCTCTGGTCTCTAGTTCCCCTTTGCTCTCAATCAAGAGCAATTCTGTTCAAGTTAGTCAAATTGACTGAGGTGAAATTGGTGCAAGATCAATATCCAGTTTGAGAACTAATGAAACCTAGTAGAAAGTTTTTGTAGGGTCTTTTGTTTTCAAGAAAGAAGGTCAGTAGGGGAAGAGTTAGTGGTTTATTGTAGACATTTAAAGCTTGGCTCAAGTTCTGTCCTTCTTTCCCCATAAAATATCAATAGAAAAACTAATGTGTCTCAAAGTACCACCATTTTTTTCAGTGTTGTTTTGGGGGTTCTTCCTGAAAGTTTTTGTTATTTGGGGGGGGGGGGGGGGAGGAAGAAATGGTTGTGCTGTTATTTTTAATAGAAACTCCATCATTTCATGCCATTTTAGAATAGAAAAAGCTTTTGAAGAAAACATAGTCTAGCCTGAGGATTTAAATACAGTTATTGAAAAAGCTTTTATGCCTTAGCATTGGATAAATACTATGTTACACACTAGGCACATTATTTAGTTTTTTGTAATTTTATGTATTTATTTATTGGAACAGTTTAATGCATTTCTGAGGCTGGAAACAGAAAACTGTCACTTAACAAGTTTAGTGCCTTGCCCATGCTGCACTGATGGACTCCTCCTGCCCACCCAGGACTCCTGAAGACAAACCCTCTCGTTGGAGAGAGCTGTCTGCCCTCCTGGCAGCATTGCTTCATAGACACTGCAGTGCATCTACAAACAGCCAGGATCTGGCCCTTGCCAAGGGCAACTTGGCACAGACCAGGTCCTTCCTGCAATTCAGCTTTCAAGTACAGAGGCAAGTCAAGAAGGCCAACTCAGGACAGGATTTCTGAATGGAAAACTCTGGGCTGTGATAACAGTTTGAAGCCTTTACCCTCCTACCACTTGGTCTTCCTTCCCAGTACATTTATAAAATACTTGTAAAGTCTGTACCATGAGCCAGATCATGCATCTGATCCAGCTTTAAAACTAAAACAAAACCCTGAAATAAGAAATCCTTCACTGTTTTGTTTTTGTTGTTTTTTTTTTCCAAGCCAGTCAAGCTCTTGGCACATCAAATGGATGTAATTATAGCACTGCAAGGAGGTGAGGTGGGCACAAGGGGCATATCCCCAGGCACAGACAGCATGCGCGAAAGACACTGCTGAACATGGGGACATTGCAACAAGAGTCATTCAACCAGAAACGGTGGCTCTTTACCTCACATTTAATTACGGATGAAGCATTCTCTTCTTGCCTCCCCATGAGTTCCCTGACTGCCCCTTTTAAAGTCACTCTTGGAATGGTGTTTAGCAAAGTGATTCAGCAAGTGCACATGTAGTTGTATACCCAGGAGGACTCTCATTGGTCTTCCTAGGGCTACTCCATGGCTTACAGTTGTATATATTAAGAGATAACTTACAACCAGGCTTGGAAAACTTTGGTGGGAAGTCAGTTAACACATCCGTCATCCAAAGTACAGTTAAAAAGCCAAAATTGGTCTCATATCCTATAATTTTCCCACAGTGCTTAAGTAGACACAGAAAATGATTGTTCCTCCTTTCACCAGTTGTATGCTTGTGGATACTTCATGTTTACATGGACACAACCAAAAGCACAAGATTTAAAAGTGAACATTTTTTGTTTGTTTTCTTTGGTGAGGGTGGGGGGAGATTAGGTGGGATTTTTTGGTGGCTCTTTTTGTTTTCATTTGGGTTTTGGGGTGTTGCTTTTTTGGTTTGGTTTTTTTTTAGGACAACAGCTTGCCCCAAGAGATACCTGAATTTTTAAACACTACATGGGCATACATTTACTCCTCAACATCATGACACCCCCTAAAAAATTTCAGGATTATATTTTCAGATATAATGCTTTTGCATGTTAAAGCTGGCCCTTAAAAGAACCTGAAATTTTAAATATACTATAAAGTTCTTATTTGATTGTTTTTTAAATAAAATTCATTTTGATAAAATACATTCATACTCATCATGGAGATAGCATGCAAATTTTTCACTTAGCCTACAAGCATTTTAGACTCCACTCTCCACCTTCTCTATGTGTAAATGTAATTTAGTCTACAAATTTTGCATGTATGTTATTTATCAGGCTCATAAAGGAATTACCAGCTGACTACAACCTTCTTAGTTTGCAGCTACCCTGGTCACCTCTCGCTCACTCTTCTGCCAGCAGCCCACTGGGCTTTCAGGCTACACTCAGCATATGGTTTTGCAGCACAGTCAGTTCAAGCAACTCCAACAGCATTGGCCAAACTGAATTTTTTTCACAGGTAAGAAGTCTCCACAGGGTAGGGCAACTGTCAAGGAAAACAAAAAGGCAGGAAAATAAAGGGTCAGAGCTTGAACAAACGGAGCAAAAGGCCACAAAGAGCCCTGGGGAGCTAGCATCCTCAGATCGTCTGGAGGGCCACAACTAGACCCTCCATTGCCACGAGCTTTTTTCTCCCCTGTCCCAAAATCTCCTCACATGCTTCCACCACGAAAGGCAGCTCCCTGTTATTTCTGCACCTGGACCCAGCTCTGAGCAGTATTCACTGTACTTACACTACTGCAACAGCCCTTATCTATGAGGTTCATTAGTTACAGATGAAAACACGCTGGAGGCCACGCTCTCTGTTATGAGCTTTCCCTGCATTCCTAGGTAAAGTGACATGTACTCAACCTCAGAGGACAATTATTGATAGGAACAATATTTAAAATACTAACATTTATGCTAAGTGTATGCATAATCAGTACACTTGCATAATTATATACTGGTATAGACAATAAAAAGCAAATTAAAGGGTTTTAGTTTTGTCTTATAAAAAGCTTTTGAAAATACAGATCAAATCACACTGTGCCTGAAACCATCAAGTAACTGTACAGAAATAAACATTTCCAAAGGTGACCTATGAGGCTTACTACTGGTATTAAACATGCTGTTAGTGTCACCTCATACCACGCAATCAAATACTCATTTACTATATTCAAGCACAACAAAACAAAAGAAAAAAATTAAATGCTCACTCTGGAGCTTGCACCTTTCCCCTCTTTCCCTTTGATCTATTTCAATGCTCAGAGAATCGAGTATCTCCAAGAGAGCAGCCCTGCTAGTCCCAGCCCACAGCCCTCCCTGCTACAACCCTGAGTGTCTGGCAAATGCTGACACCTGGCCAAGAGCAGCCGCAGAAGAAATATCTGAGCAAATAGACCTGAACAAAGCCCCTGAAGCAGTCACGAGCAACCTGTCATCAGTCTCTGAAGATGTTACCAGACAATACAATTACAGAAGTTGAGTCAACTCAGTGGAGAGAGAAAAAAAAAAAAAAGTATCAAAGAGCTCACCTGTCTAGGGGCCATTCCACATTTACCAGCGCATTAGCCTCTGCCAGTATGTTCATCCATTCACAGTACATCACTTCATGATCACTACACACCTTTCTGAAAAAGTTAACTTCTTTTTCACATCATATGCCTGCTGTTTCATTTTTTAGTTTTGAGAGGACACACATCTAAAAGTTGAGATTGCTCTTGGGAAAACAAACAAAATAAAAAAATCGTCCCCCCCCAAACATACGTTAAACTGGATGTGGGGAAGATGGCTAGAGATAGACAAATAATACTCCCATAATAACTTGTATAAGTAATCCTGGTGATATTCACATGTTTACAATCACATGTCCACTGAAGTGGCTTGACAGGACAGGCAATGCTTTCAGCATGGGAAGTCTGGTATGATGCTGATTATATAGAGAGTTGCTGGTGTGTAAGGAGATCCCTAATGCTTGCTAGACACAGTCATGTTTTTCTTGCAGTGGGGTGTCTAGACTATCCAAAACTAACAGAATAAGCTAGCATTTATCCTCATGAAGTTTTTATTAAATTCTGGTTTGCATCTCTTTCCCTTCCAGAGTAGATAGACAACTTTTACTGTCAACAAACTCAGAAGGGGGACCATAAACCTATAATCTCTGAAACCTAGTATATCTTAGGCAAACACACAGGCAGACGTATTTTCTTTGTGGTGCGTATACAGCAGATCTGATGTTGCCAGGGAGCACTAGCTCTGTTAGCATGTGATGGATGTAACGGAGACTCAACACATGGGAGACACACCATCAGGCTGCGTGCACATAAGAGCAGCATAACAGCATCAGACAAAGACTCTCCCCAAAGCCCTAGGCATGGGGATCCTCACAGCAGCACTGACCCTCACATGCTTAGTATGCAGATTGAGAGACATCAGCTATTTAGCAGCAAGATCTCACTCCAGCCTGTCTGCCATAAAAAAAAAAAAAAAAAAACCCCGAACAAAAAACCCCAACCAAACAAAAAACCAAAAAACCCCACCCAAAACCCCATTAAATTCTCAATTTCTGCCTAGTTTCTAATGTAGCAACAGCAGATGCCCAGTGAAATCCAAGTGCCCAGTGGCTCTCACCAGCCCCTGGGGATGACTTGCTCCTTGATTGAGTGTACCTCAAAAGGGCGCAAGAGACGGGCAGTCAAGTGGAGTGGGAAGGAAACTCACTGAGCCAAACACATACAGAGCTGGTAACCTGAAAACTGTGAGTTGTGATGCTGAGGTTGGACGACTTCCTCGTCGACCTTAGACAGGTTACTTTACCTACTTATCACCTTCCTCATTGATAAAAACAACCAGATCCCTGTCTGAACTATAGGTATCTAGGAATTCTCAGAAAATTAGACAGGATAGATATAATTATTTTCCCATTCATATACACGATATCTAAAAAGCCATTTAAAATGTTTGTTCCTAGCTTCTCCACAGAAGAACATGGTACTTTGAGCACTACAATCCCCTATAAAGGAATCTGTGTTTTCTAGGCTCATACCTCCCAGGCAACAGTGTCCGTATTAAAATATATTGTTTAAAACACAACACTGGGGAGAGAACATGGAGAACAATAGTACACGTCTATTGAACCATTACTACATTCTCTTTGGTTTTCGCAAGCTGTCATAATGTTTTTGGGCCAAAGTATCTCAATGCCCAGGTATGCAAAATTGGATTTTGAAAAACAATTCAAGGTACAGATTACTTCTACAACAAAAAAAGTAATCTGGATTTATTCAACTATTTTGCTTTGTATGCCAACATAATTTATGTTAGTCCTACAAATAGTTTTTTTCGTTGGGATCCAGTATGCTATTTAAGCACGCTTCTAAGTAATTGCTCCACATTGTATGCCTTGCACTAACAACATCACACTAAAGACTAAGCATGGATTTTAAGAACTTTTGACAGATTTTGACAACGCTAAGACTACAGAGTGCCCAGTTTTCATAAATTACTTCATAGTTGTTTTACTGGGTTTTTAAATAGTAAGAGAAGCAGAATTTTTTTTCTCCTACAACAGCAATAAGAGGTTTTACTTGTTGTTAATGACAAACATTATCTTACCAGAGAGCTGAATCTTCTCATTTTCATTTATATAGAAGATTGATTAACACTTAGCTAATTGGTACATGCAAATAGGGATTAGCTGAATTTGTTTTTCTTTACAACTCAACAACTATAATTTAGATACTTATTTAGATTAAAATCTGTTATTATTTTGAAGGTAATCATCTGCCTGTTGTCAAAAATAAAACAGCAAAACATATTACTAATTGTACCTTATGTACTTTTCAGAAAATAGTTAATTAACCGTACTAAAAAAAGCATAAGCAAAGCTTCACTTCACAGTATTGGAGTCAGGTCTCCTAATAAGAGAATAGAGAAGACATTTTTCTCTAGCAAAGTAAGGTCAAATAACTAGAGGATAACTAGAGATGCAATCACATCTGAAGTCATTAAGGTTTCCAGCAGAAAACATTTGTTATGTAAACTGGAAATAGGTAAGATGGTAGGCTCTCTTTTGAATCCCCATACTACGTGAAAGATATGCAGCATCATTTCTCCAGTGATGGCTTATTATAAGTAAGATATCGAGTGTTTGGTCTCCCACCAACCCATCCTTTCCCTTTATTCTTGGTAAGGCATATTTCAGGTAGCAGCTTAAGAATAACTGTGTGGTGGGATGGGGCAGGGAGGTGGTTTTTAAGGCATTTCTGGGTTTTGAAGGTTTTTGGGGGAGTTTTTTCATTTGAGTGAGGACACGTGGTTGGATGCGGGTGTTCAGCAAACCAGCATTACAAGAGCAGAGACCTCACAGCAGCAACTTTGTGTGCTCAGCTCATTTTATGACTTAGCAAACAATGCTGCCTGATACAGAAATTGTGCCAAAAAGACTTTCTCTTTGCTCTCTTCCTGCACTGTTACTGGAGAAGGGGAGGCTGGAGGGGCTCATATGGATGTAAATAGTTAGTTTTAATACTTACTATCTCACATAACCAGGGCAGATAATATACATACATGCTACCAAAAAGATGTAAACTTTTACTAGCAGCTTCCAAGATCTATACTAAATCTATCATATATATTAAACTATTTTAGTAGAGCTTTTCATTAGGTGATCATGAAGCACTAAACAACAGACCAAAGCCAACTCTGCTCAAGAGATTACAAAACAACATTTAAAATTCAGAACAAGCGGAGTAACTCTACAATGACAGTAGTAGGGCCACAGATATAAGTGTAAAATACAGCCTGGATTACATTGAGTGTTTCTGAGATATGTAGTTTCTATCTTTCCAATTTTTCACAGGGCAGTTGCTACAGCAAGTTCAGCATGTTACTTCCCCAAAACCCAATAAGTTGGTTGAGTCTGTTGAGTTTATCCACCAGATAGTGAGTGGTGACCATAATGAAGCAATCATGGGACTTGACTCAGTTTATTTACTTCACACTTAATACAACCCCCAATTCCCTCCTCAAATCCTAGTAAGTGGCTGTAGACTATCTTCTAAAATTAATCTCCCTGGATTATCTTTTTGGCTAGCTGGATTCAAGCTCCAGAATCCTGATACTGGCACACTGGCCCTCACAAACATAGCTACTAAAATTGCATTCTCCATTTATCAGTGCAAACACACACTGCACATTATCTAACACGCCCTTCACCACACAAAGCAGAAACACTTTACCCTTTTTCTGAAGGCAGGACTAATTTCTCACCCTCTCTGCTTCGAGATGGAAACTTCTCAGAAAACTCAGGGAGAAATCACTATCTGGATGCTCTCTGGGTGTTTGTTCATCTTCTCTGCTTTGTATCTTGTGTTTATCAGGATAGCTTGGTTAATTTTCTCTTTAATACTAGCCATTCAGTGCAGTTGAAGGAATTGGACTAGTGTTTCATATTTCATTTGAAATAGGCCATACAGAGCTAGATGGTAAGCTGCTCTCCTTACTTCCTTCCCAAGGACCAGAAGGGATGTCATCAGGTTGGCTCCCTGTCCAGTTGCACTCTGACTACGAGGAATGTATGCAAGCAGATGTCTCAGTCCGAGGTGTAGTGACGAGGAATTACCCTGGCCATAGTCACACAGACTTTATCGACCTCTTTCTCTGTAGGATTAGCCCAGGCAGAGTTTCTGTTGCATACCTCTTTATGTAGGTTATGCGGGTAATACCTCTTTATTTTAATGCTCAAGGTATTAGTATACCATTAGGATATTCAAGGTACCTTTGTAATATCCTGCCTAAATCAGACAGTAGCAAGATAACCAACTTGAAGTTACTATTATGTCCAAGCACATCATTCACATCTTGAAATCTAACTTGGAAACTACAAAGCAAGAACACCTAATTGTACTTTCTGAAACAGTTTCCATATTCCCTCCAGAGCTTTATTTTTCTCCCAGAATTTATCATGATTACTCCCTACAACACTATTCCAGCAGTTTAACGAGACTCTAATCATGTCACAAGATGAAAATGTTATCTCCGAACAATAAAATATTGATCCAGGGTACAAGCTCTAGAGCAGGGACTACTACTAGCAGTCAGAGTGGCTACATTAGATACTAGGTCAGCTCCCAGGCAGAGCACAGCAGAGCAACCCTTAGTTTCTGCTATTTTAAAATCCTTCTGTCTCAAGAGTAAACCACACTTAAAACCCTCATGGCACCTCTCCACCAAAGAAATGCTGCCCAGGATCAATGCGTTGCTTCCAGATCAGTCTCTGGATGGTGTTAAGTGACTTATTTTGGAAGCCAGTTCCCTTTGGATAAAGGACATCGTTGCCTCTTATCAACCTCTGACAAGCAACACAGGCATACTGAATGTTAGAGCAGAAGCAAATGTGCACCTTGTGAGGATCAGTTACCTTGGCTTGTATCCTTTGGCGTGGTCAAAGAGAAGCTGACTACACAGTTACACACATGGTTGCCCTACTGTACAAAATGGAGTTCATCACACACTGAGCAGGAATAGGGAAAAGGAAACATGCAAATAAATGATATAAAGTCAGAGAACTTCCCACTCAACCTCTACACAGAATCAACAACTGCCTAAGATAAACTTAAAATTTCTAAATCACAAGTATATAGGACAGATCACAGTCAAGTCAGCTCCACACCAAATAACTTGAAAAAGTTGCCAGGAATGCAGAAAAAGTTATGCGCATTCTCCATTAAAGTCTAAAATAATTTACAAGCTTTAAAATATCAGCATGTGTCAAGAAATATTAACTTACATAATACTGCGGCATTTTGATTGCCAGATAGTTAGTATGCCAGGTTTCTATAATATTACTTCATGCTTTTCTAAGTGTTCTTACATGACTACAATAACTCAGTATGATTGAGACAGCAGTAAATTTTTGCCTGTTCAATTTTTACTTTCCATTTTATTCTACAACTGATATGAATATGGATATATTTGGGTACAATACCAAAACTATAATGACTTACATTAAGAATGCTTGCTTTCATATATCTAGACTAAGCTAGTCTTTAAGGAGTTGAACACTTGAACACTCATTTAATCAAATACCTCATAATTCTATACCACTAACTTCATTATACATAATCTTATATAAACCTTTGCATCCTTATATGCCTTGAAAAATAAACATTGAATCAACCACCTTTTTGAGGACTCAACTCCACAAGGAACTCAGTTTCACAAACACCTATTAGCACATCTAAGAGTTTTCAGAGGAGCCAACCCCAAGACCATATAACATTTCTGATGACTATTACAAGAATATTATGATAAATGAGTGTCCTTTCCTCTAGTATAAATACAAGACTGAGCCATCTGGACCTTAAAATCTGGCAAATAGTGGACAGAATTGTATTAAGATTTAGGAAAGATGTTCCGTAATACAAAGTATTTATTTGTGAACTAGCTTTAGGCTAATAGAATATAACAAGGATACTTGTTTGTTTTTCAAAAACCACATAGAAGTACCCACAATTCTATAGTCTATATCAGACAGTAAGTATGCCATACAGAATTATGCTACCCATTTGCAAACATCCAGTGCATTTTTAATGAAACTTCATATGTGCCTTGCAACGCCTGATCTGAAATCTTTCCCTGTCTTAAAGAAAAGATGAATGTGAACTGGCAAAGTAGCAATCAAGGCTAAAAGAAAGCTCTATCCTGGAAGGCAGAACTGGATAACTATATAAATACCTGTGGTACAGCACCAAACTCTCAGTGGATACCAGGATGATCGCTTGATAAGTCATGCTCTTTAAACCTGGTCATAATTTATGTCTGTTTTTCTGGGAACCTGAATCCTGTGGCTGCATTTTAGTTCTCATTAACTGCTATAAATTAAATGAATAAATGGATAGTTAAATAACTTGCTACAAAACCATTGGGGCCACTAACCAGATATCAGAGTTTGTAACCTTTTCTAAGCCACTGGGAATCCAATATTAAATAATGTTTCTATTATCTCTTGGTTGTTAGATATTTATTCAGCTTTAAAACAGTGGTATTCTAAAGGCTGACAGCAAGCCAAAAGAGCACAGCCAGAACCAGCTGCATTCAATCCATATTTAAAAAAAAAATATACAGACCTAAATTCAATTGATTTTCAAATAATTTTAATCTTCCTTCCAAAGTGTATCAGATAATTAGATATTGCATGGGGGTATTTTAACAGGGAATACTTTTGAATTGATAACTTCATACAGAAATAAATATATCATTAGCCAATTTTTGCATTCAAGCTACCAACAGGAGATTGAGAAGGTAGAAATTCCTGTTGGCATCATTTTAGTCACTGGTAGAGCAAGACGAGAAATCAGAGCTAGCAAATTCAGAGATGGCTGCAGGTAGGTCTGTGCCGACTGGCCCAAGACGATGGATGATGCATTCTGCCTCCGCCACGGTGAGCTGGAGAGACATGAGCTGCCTCCACCTGAAAAGCCAGTAACTGCCTCTCCATGGCACAGTGCTGTGCTCATGGGACTCAGGGCTTGTTTACAGCCACTGCAGAAGACTTAAATTTACTGGATAGTGCATTGGACTGGGGCACATCTGGAGAGCCTGTGACACTTCATGCAGAATAGAGTTTCTGACCCAACCTGTTCAGTTCTTACCTCTGGATATAGTGCTCATTCTGCAAATAATTCCCATAGCTTCAATGAGATCACTCACAACAAGGTACAGCACAGCTCATAAATGAAGAGTTGCAGCAAGATCTAGGATTTTTTGAGGACTACTTACTTGAACTGCATAAAAATAATCATTAACCAGAAATGGCATGAAAGGGTGAAAAACCCTCATGAAAACAGACATTTCATTTCATGCTGCTTTTTCGCTAGTAAAAAAAAAAAATACATTTTTGTTTGTACAGTTCTATGACTTTTAAATTCAAAAAGAGATTATTGCACCAATATGCTACAAATATCACTATTGTCCACTACACCTGGCTTTTTGATGCATGCACTAGTCATAGCAGTCTAACTCATTAGCTAAGATGTGTGTGTAATCATAAATACAATATATCATGACTCACCCTACAAAGGTTAATCCTAGCAATTCAAGTCCCATCCCATAAACATTCATAACATCACATGCAAAAAGTAATAATCCTCACCCACACAACTAAGAAAATATTCACCAATATGACCTCTCATTTTAAAGAGTACAATATTGGATGAAAAGAAAAAAGCAATTATCCAGAATGAAAATATCACTAGATATAAACAACTTCAAATAAAGCACTCACCTAAAATATAATTTTTTTTATCTATACACATCATGCATTGTGAGTCAGTGACTAAACAGTAAGCAGACCACACTGTATTGGAAGAGTTGCTTAAACACCTGAACGTGTTTTACAACCATATTTTTAAAAATTTTCTCTGGCTGAAGATATCTGTGCCAAATACCAATTCAGAAGAATTTTCCAAAGCTGAGATATCAGCTCATAAAATAGGGAAGAAAAATGGAAAGAAAAAAACCCCACACAACTATGACAAAACTAAATCTGAATTTAAAAAAACACCAAAAGACAAACAACACACCCAGACAAAAACCCAGCACCACATGGTCACACAAAGATTTAATGCTGTCCCATAACCAGACACCACAGAAGACCAGAGAAGAGGCTGAAGATCTGACTTCTCCCTAGATGCTGCAATACAGATTTCACCCTGCGAGACTCGCATGTGAATTCTGAATTTGAAGGCCAGGCTGAATTCTCTTCACAGGAAATCCTTTGTACAAATTATACTTGTCAGCTCTCTGAACCTTTTAGTGTTAATATAAAAGAAAAACTAAAATTTGTGCTACCAGCATGCTGTTATAGGAAAGCTCAGAAGGGGATCCATCCATACACAGAAGTGAGTTGCCTGTGCTTGGAAGACCTAGAGATGCAAACCCAGAATTGAACTTTGTTTCATTGTAAGACATTTTAAGGCAGAATCACAGGTCAAGTCTACCAGTATTGGCATACCTGTATCAGAAATACAGGACAGCTCCACTGAGTCCAAGGAAGTTGTGCAAACTTGACCTGAATCAGCCTGTAACCTACAAAAAATAGCTCCCCAGATGTAATTTTGTTGTCTCTTCAAGGTCTCTTTAGTATAAGTGCCTTATGGCCTTCTGTCACAAAGAAATACGGAGAATCCAAGCCATTTACTAGAACATGATCACAAGAAAGGGGAGATGTGAACATAAAATAAACTTTTCTAAAGAAAAAAAATCACTTGGGAAAAAAATTGACAAGTTTTATGTTAGTGATTTTGACAAGAAGTCACAGCTACATCCCTTTCTGGAGAGAACAGTAAGAAGGGGAACAAAGTGCTATTTTCAACCAATGCAACATATCAGCAAACTACCCTCTGTGGTTTTTGAATATGAAGGAAGTTGCAAGGATATATTTCGATCTCAGCACTATCAACCACCCCCACGATTTGCAGGCAGCTCTGGATTCATGACACTGAGAGACTGAACTTATAAACCTGTTGCCTTGGTGCCTTGTCATGTTTCTACACAGCTCACCAACAGATGTGCTCCTGGTGTTTCTGCTTTTCCTGTCAGCAATGCCTTTTTTCACTTCCAGTCTGCTCTCTTCATTGTTAATCTCCAACACACAGAATGTTTCTTGCCCTGTGAAGGTACATATCTATGCATGAAATGATGTCTGGTATGCAGCAACAAGCATATTACCTTAAGAAACCATCTAACATTGATTTTCAGGTTCTGCACTTCAGTCTCCCTAACTGTTGTCAAACCTAAATGCTACTCAAGCATCAGGTAGACGAACCTGAAATCCTGGGCTCAACTGAAAATATGGTGTTTTTTCTTTTTTAATTTCTCTTGGTTGTATTCTTACAATGAAAAGCCTGAACACCATGATCTGGAACAGGGCTAGAAACCTACTCAAAGGAAAAACAAAGGTGAGTCTCTTGTAACTCCTGGACTCCAAACCCGTAGTTGCTGAACCATGCTAACATACTTCTGTGTGGTTACATCTGGTCAGGATTTATTTCACTTTAAAATTTAATTCTGCTTAATTTTTTTGAGCATCCCAATGTAAACATTCCCCTAGAAAGTGTGAATAGCACAGCTACAACCTAGCAGAATATGTATGTGAGACTGTCTATAAGAGGGCTACAAAGCAAGCAAACGTTGCTGTGAGAGCTGCTAAAAAGCCAGTTAATAAGGGAGCCATTTGCAGTTCACAAGAGCAGCAGTTTGTTGAACCTGCATACTTATAAGCTGTAACACATTTTCCTGTGCCAGTAGATTTCCATACAAGACAGATGTGCGTATGTAAATAGTTAATAGATCATGTCCTTTCTATAAAGGCAGCTCATCTGACAATAATAAACAAAAACATGCAAATGCAGCACATGAGAAAACGCCTGAAGACAGTCCGATTTGCATTAAAGACAGATGTTCTGACCCTAAACATATTGCCATCCTAAGGGCCATTTTTTTGTTTTATTCTGTCAAGCATACCTGTACATTTTATTCAAAGTAAAAAAAAAAACCAACACAAACAAACAAAAAAACCACCCAGAAAACAAATTTGGTAACAAATTTTATTTCTTGTGCATAGAACAGAAGGTGACTGTAAGGGACTCAACAGACTTTAGCTAAAGTTGGATGCTTCAGAGTTGTCAGTTTGAATATAAAGACAAGTACATGCTACCACAAAGATAAATTTTACATGCTCATTTTAATGGGGAAATTTATTCCACTTATTTGTATTACCCTCTTCTTTCACTCAAATGAGGGCTTTGACTTGCAAAATCCCTCAAACTCCTGTCCCTGAAAAGAAAGGAAACATTCCATTCCAGACATATTTGGGGAGTTGAAGGGTAGGAAATAGGTCACTGGTTTTGCAAGCCATTTACATTCTAGCAAAATAACATGTTTGGATAGGGGTTTTTTGTCCAGTCAGTTCTACTAAATATTGTCATTTCCTGTCAGCCCTGCCACTACGCCGCACAGAGGGGAGGCCAGCATTTGTTTGTTCCCATGAAATGCGACTCGTGGGAAGCACTGAAACCGGGAGCGTGGCATATGTTGCACACTACCCCTTTCCCTCTCCTGGCAGGCATCCTCCCTCGCCAAAGCTGCAGAGCTGGAGCTGAAGCCGAAGCGGGCGAGCAGCTGCTCTCGGTGGCAGGATTCCCGGGCGGGAGATGCTTCTCCTGCCCCTCCACCGATTTCCCTCACTCGCAGCGATGCATCCAGCCTGGCTCCTGAGCAACCTGCTGCTGGAGCCCTCCCATCTATCTTTCTTGCTAGGAAGCTGGATTTCCTACAAAACTTCCCCTCCTGCTTTCTTTAAATCTCTTTCTGACTGCAGCTTCTCATCTTTTTCTTTTTTTTTTTTTCCCCCTTCCCACTCTCAGCACTCTGCCAGCAGTACCTGCAAGTGAAACATGCCTTCACACAGCAAACCTAGCCTCTATTCACAGGCACTACCCTCCCCTCGCAAAAAAAGTTGAGATAACTGTTTTCAGGCTACACAGCAGAAAATGTGTCATACCCCTCTGTACACAGGAACTACGCTTTGGGCACTAGCACAGTCAAAGGTCAGAGGCATGAAGATTGCCTGAAGATTCATTTTCAGAGGAAGAAAGAAGTTATTTATATTCCTGAGTGTATAGCATAGCCCATGCCCCTGGAAGACAGCCCCAAGGAAATTGATGGTTCCATAGAGAGAGCTGGTTAATCCCGTGGACACTGCTCCTATTTTGCCTCCATCTATAGTGAGCTGACTGCATAGGAACTCAGCTGTGTTCTGTAGCATATCCTTCAAGCATTATAGTTTTACTTTCCGCATGTTACCAGATCAAGTTTCCTCCAAAGTTTTTTTTCCTCCAGAAAAACAAAGAATTCTATAAAAAGTTTCAACTTTCACTCTTTAAAACTGCTTAGCAGAAATTAATGCTATCTCAGTGCTTTGTGTGATTAAGTCTCAAACATCTTTTCAGATAAAAGGAGTTTATCATTTCACACTTTAATAACAGCTGAGAGAGCCTACAGCTAAAAAAGTAGTCATCATACAGACAAGAAAATGATCCAGAACCATCTTAGACAAATATCTTAATAAGTAAAGTAAAACTTTTCCCTTCTCACTTTAGAAACAGAGATATGAAATTAGTCAGATCCTTATTAAAGATTTACTTGGGAAGAAGGAGGGGAAGAGAAGAGCTGAGGCAAATAGTTGCACTAATTTTTCAAAGAAACTTCCGGGCAGCAAATTAGAGCCTAAGAAACGTTGGTCTTCTCCCATTTGTAACACAAAAGTGCTAGTTCTGGGCTCTAGCAAAGACCACACACAATTTCACAGGCACTGGCAGGAATTCACATGAGCCCACACGTTTCTGGTACAGGACAAGAAGTCAGTATCTTGACCTAAACTAGGAACAAGCCTTAAACTGCCTGTAAATATGAAGAAAAAATTTACACATACTAAGTACTTCTTTAAAAGTTTTGAAGATGGGGAAATCTGTTATATTAAAATAGGGGGGAAAAAATCTGCTTTGCAAGTCATGGTTGGTTGAAGTGTAAGAACATCAAAAAATTGTGGTAGTAACACACAGACTCCTTGTCCAGGACCCTGTCAGTGGAGAGGAAACAAAAATATTTCACCTATGGCATTGTTCCTGGTAAACTTGTTTCCCTGAGCAGAACTTTAACAGGTCTGCTGCTTATTCTAGATGCAGAATCCCTCCTCCAAAAGCATCACTTCAACTCACTTTCAACTTTGTTTAATAAACCAGCTCATATAGAAAGTATTCTTAATGTCACTCATGTTAAAGTCTTTTTTTTTTTTTTTTTTTTTTTTAAATCCCTGATGAAGCCCTATGGCATATTTTACATAGGCCAAGGAGGAATCTATATGAAACATATGCAGTTACATAAATTGTGGTCAAAGACTTCCTGACATTGAGATCTACAAGGCTGTAGAATATTCTCCCAAAGGAAGTAGAAGAGACTCCAACATGTAAGACCCTTAAAACATGTACTAGCAGAAGAATGGCAGACATTAACTCTCCAGTAACTAAAAGACTATTGCTTATAGTAGCTACTCCCAGAATCTCAATTTTGTCATGGTTACCCCTCAATAGAAAGGCCAATTAAACACTGTTAAATCCAACAAAATACCATATAAATCTATTTGCATGGTTTCCTCAATTTTTATTAGGTTTTTGCAGCACAGGAACCAGATGTACTTTTATTGAACTGGGACCTTAAATATGGTGTAATCCATATGGCCAAAATAACTAGGTAATAATAGTGAATTTACTAGGGGACCATAATAATTATAGGATATTTCTCTTTATGACATATAAGCAAAAGTTAACCACAAATGCAATTTACAAACTATTATTTTCATATATGAAATAAGCTACATAGTAAGTGGCAGTGGGACCGCACTGACTGAAAAAGAAAACTATGTTTCAGGAAGAAAAGACAGAATACTACCATAGCTGGATTCTGTTTGTCTCCCAACCAAATAGCAAGGAAGAGACCCCCCTCCAAGCACAGATGCACTTCCCGTCCAGAGGAAAGGAAAGAAATCCTCACCTCCCAACATCATCTCTCCCCAAGGCTGGACCTTCAGGAACCACTGTGTTATGTTGGAGACCTGCAGCCCAAACACGTCCAGGTTTTAGCTGAAGGACTAGAAACTCCTGACCACACCCAGTGAAACCACACATGGAGCTGCAGTCTTAGGCTGTTAATAGAGTCCTGAAAATTTATCCTCACTCTCACATCGTCAGTGCAGAGCAGAGCCTCTCAGGCAGACACTGTTCAGTTTTTCATTCCTTCATGTACTGAATAAAAATTGCTCCCAGGCACATTGGCTTTGCTCCTTCCCCAGCCTCTTTTCCCTACAGCTGCCCCAAATAGGTGTTTCCAGAAAAAGGAAAAAAAGTCTCAACCCTATCTGCCAGCCACTGCTCTCTCTAGGTTGTTATCATTCATTGTGCAAAGGACAGTTTGGGTAAATAACACCTACGATTTTCTCACTCACTCCAGTTAACATGACTTTTCAAGAAAACTGTTCTAATAGAAAGTTTCTCATCCAAAAGTAACAGGACAACTTTTAAGTCTAATTGCACCATTCTTTTCTTTTGATATAGACCCGAGCATAATATAAGAACAGTCTTTAGTACTAGACTAAGGGTAGCAAGTGCTGAGACATACATAGAGTTTCAACATTTCAAAGTTTAACCTCTTTCTTCATGGGGTATCCATATACTTAGCATGGGTTTGTCACATGCTTCCCAGGATCTGGTTCAATTCACAAAAGTTTTCAGTTTGCTTTTCAAATCATCACCAAATGCTTTTATGGTTGGGGTTATGTTGTAATGTTGCTTTGGGGTTTTTCATTTTTAATTTTCATGGAATTCAGCAGCAGGATACGTGCATTTATAATATCAAATTTGTCCTTCAAGTTACATTCAAGCAAAAGTACATCTGAAAATTGTTTGACAACTTTCAATGAATTCAGACTGAAATAATAAAAATAACAAGTTAAGTTTCTCATTTGCATTTGAAATGAGATCCTAGAGTATCTCAAGCTGTTTTCTGCAAGAGTTTCTGATCTCATCCCATTCTCTTGGTTTGGATCAGGTTTTTCTCTCTACAAATAGAGATGCTTTTTTTAAAGGATTTCTACATTTTGGCAGAATGTTGCTTGCAAATTACTTTTTCTCCCCTCACTTGTGGTTGTATGAATGTGAATCTATTATCCCTAGGTGCACTTAGGATAGAAGTGCAAGTGAGGCATTTGGAAGAGGATGGGAGGAGGACACAGCTCCTTAACCAGCTCACTCACATCAGCTGACCTGAACAGCAGATGACAGTTTAGGTTGCCAAATCAACCAAACAGCCACAGTAAGATGAGGACAGTAAGACCCCATCCTAACACTGTCTACTTTACTTCTTGTGAGGTGTTTTATCTATGCAAAAATTTTGATTCAATTTCTTTTTTCTGATGCTTCTAGACTTACTGTTAGTATGAAATGTTTTCCTCTTTGCAGAGAGCAGCGTTCACTGGAAACAAAGGTTTTAAATTGTAGAGGGTAGAAGGAGGGGAAAAAAAAGTTTCTTATTACTTCACTTTAGTCTTATTAAATCCAATGACTGAATGAAAGATTTTGAGAGTCCTTTGCAGTATCTAACACCTTCTTAGATGGTCAGCTTCTAACAAGTCTCTTCCAGTAAATAAGCACCATTCTCTTCTGAAAACCTAAATTTAAAGCATAAACTATGTTAACCCAACTCCTCTATTTAACCACAGAGTAGAGGAGGTGGGCACAGTAACCAGTACACAACTCTGCAAATGCACCATGGTCTTCTTGTGGCAGAGACTGGGTCCAGCCCACTAGGTAAAGCCCATGCAGACTCACTGTTGCAGAGACTCCCACTGCACACCATCATAATTTTTAAGATATGGCTACAAATCCGCCATGTACAAGCTGTGTTGGCTTCCAACCAGTCCATCAACAACAACTTCGTCACCTCAAAAACTTGTCTGGCTTCAACGTAAGAAAGTGCTTGCAGGTGAAAGGCTATGTACTCCATCACCCATCACACACCACCTGCTCCTGCCAACATCCATATATTAATTGCATAGCATTCACAAACAAGAGCTTGCTGCTTTGTCACCATTCAAAATCAATTCTGTGAAGAGCAACTAGACCTCATAAAGAACAGCTAATAATTAATTACAGTCCAATGGTCTTCCAGCTAGCTCCCATACATCATAGGCTGTTGGATGCTTTTAATCAAAGTGCTTCATTATCATATAGCAATGTATCACTTTTTCTTTTTTTTTAAATAAAGGATGACATTTTTATAGCAGTAACCTTAAACTTTTCAGCCACACATCTTGCTAGTTAAGAAATGCCGTGAACCACTACAGATGACAGCAAACTATTATTTCCTTTAGTAAGTGGCATCCACACACTTTGGAAGGGGGAGCAGGGAAGGAAATAATGGGTATCATATTACTTCAGCAGGACAGCTATGTAGGTAAGCAACTTTAAGCTAGTTTTTCTCCCCCCTGCATCTAGCCAGATTAGTTACCCCCTCTGTCAGCAGGGTGTGGCGCTACTGAATTCCCTGATGCAATGCTACAACCCATACGGTATTCTCTATGTTAAGCAATCTTGTTCACCACTGAAAAAACAGTTTTGTAGTTGAATGGATATGTACCCTTGCAATGGTCATTTGTTCAACATTAGTGAATATCCACAGCACAGAATGCTGTTCTGACCAGCGGACACTGAGAAATCCTAGACAAATGGTCACAGTTTTCACATTGCTCCCAAGTACTTTCCTGAGGGGGGAAGACAGAGGGGAGAACACAACACAGACACTACAACTTGGAAACTCTGGTTATGAGACAACCACCGATCATGAGGTAAGAATCATGTCTGCTCACCTATGCCATATAGTTCTGCAGTTCCTTCTGTCAAACAACCCAGAGTCCTTCCCACACATGTCTAATATATAGAATAGACTACTCTCCAAAATGCTTAATAAATGCTGTCTTGAATAAAGTCCTTTCTAAACCATTCCCAGCAGTGGAATTCCACCCTTCCCTGCCTTCTCAAGGTTCACCCTCTCCACAAATGTCTGTTCTCAGAGAGCAGGCCTACAACTGAAAAATGTAGCTCATATCCGTAAGACTCTTAATAATAATGTGGGTTGGTTTTTTTTTACATTTGTTTCCACCCTGTTGTTCATCCGTGGGTAGTTGGTGTGTTTTTATGGGAATTATATATATTATGGAACCTTGGTGTGTTTTGAGACATAGCAATAATCTGCTAACACTCTAGTGGAAAATTAATCACATCAGGCCAAATACATCTAGCCTCTCTGTTCAAAAGGCCAGAGTAAATGGCACACAAAATTCATATTCCAAGAGCACATGGCCAGTTTTATGTTTATCACCCACTTCCAAATCTGTTAGGGCTTCTGATGAAAAAGCTTCTCACATGAAAAAGTATGCTGAATACAGCTTTAAAGATCCTGAACACCATGGAAAGTAAAACAGATTTCAGGCTAGGCAGACATGTTTTATTAAAATAAAGCAAGTGATAAGCAAATCATTCAAGTTGTGCCATACAACCTTTCCCTATTTCTTTCTTGTGGAGACAGAAGGCAAATACCATCGTATCTACACAGAACAACACATGGGTTAAAAATTATATCATGAAGGCCATCTTTTACCAAGGTTATACACAGCTTCAACCTTTCTCTAGAGCACACGGCCTTTGTAGCATGCTCAGTAATGGCCGCTGCAACAGGAGGTGCTCAGAGCTCCCACGGAGCAGGGAAGCAGTTGGCAGTACAGAGCTGCTGCAGCTATTTTCTAGATGTAAGCCATCATAAAAGCTCCAAAGAAAACATTACAGTTTGTCTTGTAAAGCTTTCTATAGAGCCATAAAAATATAAACCTTTGGCCCAATTCACTGCAATGGTTTTAGGGCTCAGCAAACATATCATCTGGAAACAGGTCTGTCTGCCTCTAACTGCGATTTTAAATCCAATACTGCTTTTCTTCATCATAACCCCTAAGATCTCATCTTTCATGTTTTCTTAAAGAGCATTTTGAACATACCTAGAGAAAGCACACCATAGTAATATCAGACAGAAGCTAAGAGGAATGGTTAGTAGATGGCTGAAGAGGAACACAAACCAGCTCATGTTTTTCTGCTTGCTTTTTAACTACCTATGAGGCATAAGTACAACAGGGAAAATTTTATTCCCTTCTCACAAAAGGAGAAATATAAAGAAAAAACCTTCATCCTAAATCCCTAAAGTCTCATCCATCTTGCTTTTCCAAAGAGCACCCCATACATGAAGAAAGCAGACCATATCGATATCACCAGAAATCTGAAATATCATCTCTTTATCAGATCCCATAATTCCATGCACTTCTTGGACTGAACAAGGATATGACCTAAGTTTCTGTAGCACCATACGCCCTTGCTGACGCTTGGCCTCAATGTTTTGCTGCTTGTGGCATGAGAACAGTCATTTGCAGTGTTCAGGAGTAATGAAGATGTAACCTAAACAGAAGCATTTTAAGAGAGATTTCTGGTCTCCTCTGTCCACTGTGGGGGAAAAAAAAAAAAAAAAAAAAAGTTGTCCCTTTAGAGCACAGGTTATTTTTACATACATGGTGATAGAAAGATAAGGAAAAGATAGTCTAATGCTGAGACAGTGGAATTTAATGTATTGAAAACAAACACATGCTTTTACCTTTCATCTTAACAACAAAAATGTTATCCTAACAAAGATTATGTTATCATACAAGTCAATTTGAAAACTCTTAGAAGAGGTATTTTCAATTAATTCAGTCATATTTTTACTCTTACAAGTAATCTTCATTTGGATTCTTATGGCATTTGGTACTCATACGTTCATTTTCAGGATTTTTTAAAATTCAGCTTCCTACAGCATTAAAGTAAAATGTAAGCAGTTCAGAAATATTTTTTCAATAATATATATATTCAGTTAGGAATTAACGATTAAGCTCTGACTACTCAAGCTGCAATGTCCAAGTATCTCCAAGTACAGAAGGCACACAAAGTCTTGGTTCATTTGAATACACTAATTGCCTATGAGATGCACCATTTCCTGAGCTTATGTTCATATAGTTGCTTTTATACAAAGGTCTCATTGCATTTCATTAAATCTGGTCAGTAAGCATCACTCAATTACATCTGTTCAAGCACAGTGACTACTGTCAGCACAAACACAGTGTTGTGGAAATGGAAAGACATCAGAAAGATGGGGTGCAGCTGGACTAGATGATCACTGTAGGTCCCCTCTAACTGAAAATACTGTATTCTAAAACAGCATCCATGTCCTCCAACAGCAGGTGGTCAGCTTGTCCCCAGGAGACGGCCAGGCTGAGCTCCAAGGAGTGCTGCCCACAGCCACAGTTGCCTCCAGGAACCTCGGCTCTCAGGAAATCCTGGCAGGAGTTCCCTGCTTACTACAGCTAGAATACCAGGGACACACACTCTTCTCATCCAGCATTAAATTGTGTCATGGATTGCCCTTTCTCACCATGGTGACTCCAGCTAATGGTGCCAAGCTCACAAGGAGATGAGGTGGTTCCCTTCTTTCTGAAGAAGTCAGAAACAAACCCTTGACCTCTCTCATCAACTCCTAGACAGGCTGTCCCCTCTTCACGCTGATACATCAAGGACAGAAATGTCTGCTTCCCCCTACACAAGTACAGTTACATGATAAAGCAGCTGGCAAAGGCTGGCTCCTATGAAGCAGGGTTCCCATGACAGGCTAAACCCCCAAGCTTTGGTTGCTGGAAGCCACCTCCAGACATACTTCATATCACTCAGCTCACACAATTGAAGCCTGTCCCCTGATACACACATCGTGCCTGTGCAAGAGTCTTCAGACTTGGGATTTAACTCCTTGTCATGGTTACTTCACTAACAGCCCTGAAAAACCTGGATGTCTGGCAGCACTTCGCAACCCTTGAAACATCACAAGCACCTTCAGTTTCTACTCATTACAAATATTTAAAAGTTCAAGAATGCTTAGACTGTGTCCTAGGGCATGCTCACACTGCAGTCATACCTCTGAAATGGCCAGCTTGGGCAATTGCAAGAGTACGCACCACAGGCCAGGTTCATTTACTGATGGGCTCTCTCAGAAATTCCCGCCCTAGGCAGAAGCGTGTCTACGGGGTATAACTCAGCTCCTGAAAATTGTCTTTCCTTCAAATCTGTTATCTACCAACTGAAACATGTCGTTATTCAAAACAACAAGCTTAAAGAGGCAGAAGGAAGAGAAATAATTCCAAATCAAGAGTATGAAGTTATTGCCACAAATGAAAGGTCATTTCACCAATTATCTCCTGCACATATTTTGCATTATTCATAGCTTCACCGGACTTTCTTCTGATTGCTATATAAAGAACTGAATATTTACATAGAGCATAAGGTTAAATTACAAGTAATTGAAAAATTATAATGATGGATTTCAGCTGAATAACCAGTGACAAAAGAAAAAAAAAAAAAATATATATATATATAAAATAAATATACTGTACTTAATTGATTGGAAAAGCTTGCTTTCCTATTCTAAGTGCTCTTCCTCTGCAAGAAAAGCAGTGCTAAGGAGGGTTTCAGGTCAGAATAAGCACTATCTTCTTCAATGATTAGGCATTCCACATCAGGGCAGCTTAGAAGTGTTTAATTTTCTTTCCCGCTTAATGTTCTGATGGATGCACTTTTTATAATTACATTGTGCTAATATTAAACTACCTCCATTTACAAATTTTAATAGTGAACAGAAGTCTCTGTTCACTTACAGCAAGCTTTTTTCCCCCCCCTTCCCCACTTCTTCCAAACCATCCCACTGATTTGCAGCAGAGGAGCTGGAGGGTACCACTCACCCGCTCACCTACGACTGATGGTGGCTGGGTGGAGGCCAGGCGTGAAGCCCAGGCGTGAAGCCCACGGGTTGCTAGTGACAGAGACAGATGCCTCTCGGAAACAAGCACGTAGCTGTACAGATGGCACCAGCAAGAGATCTTTGGCTTCTTTAACTAGGGGATGTTATCCCACGAAGAAGTGTCTCTGAACAGATAAGAAGAGCAGAGTAGGAAGTATCAGCTTGCCTATCAAGTGGGAAAGATTTTAAGCCAGATTGAATAGCAGTGGATAACAAAATTCTCATGTTCTAAAAGCAACGATCTGGCCCAGAGGGCTGAAATCTGGCGAAGTGATAAGAAACTGTAATAGCATCTATCTGAAGAAGCAGCAGTGAGACACTTTGGGAAACTCACTTAGATGTCTATATAATAACCTATAAGCATAGAAAAGAGAAAGGGAAGAATTAGAAGCTCTAATATTTGAATGAGTACTAGAACAAATATTCTTGGGCAAACTGTACAGCTGAGCATAACTTACTTTGTAGTAAGAAGGAATTTATTACATTAAATTTCAAGAGCATATATAAAAAGTGAAATGAGGAAAAAAAAAAAAAAAAAGGGGGGTGGGAATCCAAACATGATATTATTATAAGGAGTCTTACCACGGTTAGATCAAAAACTCATCGGAAAAGAAGCCACTGTTCCCTAATGCATAGGACAGAGAACTTCAGCTGGGTGCATTGGTAAAGCAGCACAGCACCACACTGACAAACTGGAATTCAATAGGATAACCTTTCTGCCCCCCCAAAAAAAAAATTCAGAGGAAGTACTAAAGGGGAACTATTTCAGCTCCAGTCCTGACTAACAGGAGAGCACCAATTGAGAATTTGACATATGGGGATAATAAATAACACTTTGGATTAAAGCAATCAAAAAAGTATGTGTATATACATACATAATTATTTTAAGCAAAACAGCTTTTCTGATATAGAAGAACAGAATGCATAGCAAGACCATCGAGGCCGTGCCAGAAGTTATTTAAGGCACTTAGAAAGAAACATAAATCATATGTCAAAAACAAGCATACATGACTGAGGAATACAAAAGAACCAACATTAATCAAAGCGCATTAAAGACAAGACACAAAGCTAACTAGAAAGGGACGAAATGCATCAAGAACAACTTCACTGGCATACAATAAGAGGAAACCATGGAAAGCAAGACTTTCTTCCTAAAGATAAGATGATGAAGTATTTACTCCCTTGTGCCACAGACTTCACCAAAACGGGTAGCGCCCTCAGCTTCATGGCCTGGATAGACGAGTTTCACGCAAGCTGTCAGACATGGACAACATTCCTCTGGAAGGTGTCAGAAGCTGCAGGAAGTGATCTCCAAAGTAGGCAGGAGCACCCTTACAAGACAATGGGACACAAAGAGAGACCAGAGGGCTGGAGACAGGCAAACGCAGCACCAACTTCTGTTGAGGAAAGAGCACCCACCACTTGCATCGTAACAGTCAATCGCCCAGCTCAGTGCCACTGAAGAACTACCCTAGCTCTGTCAAAACCTGGCACTCTCAGTACCTGGTGCCTGCTGTGACCAAAGAGTGCAGGGTTCCACCAGTAGACCAACCTCTGGTCTGTTAGGGAGGTACATCGCTTTGATGAAACGCTTTTGAGTCATTTGGTAGGGTCCAACCACTGATAAGCTGGATAGCTTTGCAGAAATTACATTCCTAAATTAATTGCGACAATAGTATAAAATTCTCATTTCGTCTTTGCTCCCTCTCTCCTCCTTTTCCTCCTATACAAGGCCTTTGAAAGTCTAGACAGGTACTTCTCTGCAGTTTTTCAGTATCCACTTGATCTCCATGGGAAGTTCTCCATTGATATAGGATAATTAGGAAATTTCATGCTGCTTGGACCTGTAAGAGCTCACATCTCTTTCTGTAGTGGTTAGGAAGTGGTAGGTTTGCTCCAATAAAACCTAAATTAGGACAGCATTCCCCTGTCATTATCTTTGACTTCTCTGGGAAACCAAATCACAGAGAGGAAATATTTAACTGCCATCTCCAATCCAGCTGTGTTTGCACAACTGAAAAGGACCCAATGCAGTCTCCTGGCTGCACTCAGGGCTGGAGCCCAAACCTTACTTGCCTCATAAACACACACAATATATGCACATCTGGAAAACAAAGAAGAAAATTTTAAACAGTGTTGGGAGGTAAACTACAACCAGTAACAGATCTTTAAGAAAATTATAGTCATATGGGACACGTGAGAAAGCACATTTTGAGACAGTAGAAGCTGCTTTTAATCTTGAATCTCACTGATGCACAGTTATGTATTTATATATTGAATATCCAGTGAACATTATGGGAGGATTTCTGAAAATGCTCCTTAAATTTTAAACAAGTATTAAACTCTTTGGCAAATTAAAATGATGGAGAATTTACCTATATTTCTTGTTTGAAAACACTTAAATCAGTTTTCATAGGAGAAATATACTTTCATGATAGCAGGTAGAAAACATTGAACTGAGTTTATTCTTCCAGCATGCTTAACAACATTCACTGCATGAGTAATGTCAGGAGTGCATCAGAAATGAATGTTTAACCATTCACAGTTTAATAAATTTTACATTTTAAACCATTGTTATTGAAATGGTAACTATAGTGTCTTTAGACTTATTGTAATTTTCCATTTCTTAGAAAAACATTATTTCATTAAAGCTGTAGTTCACAAACACCAGCTCCAAAAGCTTACTAATGCAAAATAGCTTGACACCATTTGGTCACTAGTAGTTAAGCAAGGAGATCTCTCATCACTATCACCTTGATAGCAATAGAAGGTAGACCAAAGGATTTTGACACAATGCAAGAGGCTGTAGACATTAGCCAGGTGATTTTTACTATGCTATAGGGCACATAGTCTACACATTCCACCAGACGAACTTTCATTTACATCAAAAGAGATACAAATCAGATCACAAGAAGGAACACCATAAAAACAAACAAACAAAAAAAAAAACCAAACAAAAAAACCCAAACCAACCAAACAAACAAACAAAAAAACCCAAAAGAACCCACAAACAAAACAAACAGGAAGCAGCTAAGGATCAGATGAGTCAGACATCCATCAAGGATGACTTCAGTATACTTGACTGCACTCTGGTGGACTACTTTTTTTTCAGGTTCACTGCATCTTTGTAATTCTATCAATCTATCTCCAGATCTTCTAGAAATCAAGCATGAGATGTTGCGGCTGCAAGCCACAATTAAGCATTAGAGTGGTGACATATGGGAATTGCTTGTCATTATTTGATCTCAAATGATTTTCAATAAAGCTTTGCTGTCGCAATTATTTGCACTCTTATTAAGATAAATTAAGATCATCATGTTGTATCATGACACACCTCATTAATACAAAGCAGCTTTGTACCTTTATCAGTAATATGCATTTTCATTAAAAACCCAATGTCTTTGCATGAAAAATCTTATAATGTTGTTATCTATTATATATTTTCTTTGCATAAGAAATTTTTTCTATGGCTTCTTTGTGTATTATAAAGTATTACATGTACACAGAGGCAACACTTTGCTTAATGTATAGTGGAAGCACAAGTATTGCATTAATACTACCCTTGTACTGTTTCTGGCTTTCATACTCAGAGATAACGCAGTGCATTAACACACTCCAGTGGATTTAGGTTAACAGCTGAGTAATGAAAAGATAAGCATTTATAAAACTTGATATGATATTCAAACCATTTGGATCAAGACCAGGTATAGATCCCCAGTGCAAACGTGAGTGATGGGGAATAGGAGACATTCCCTCTACCTCCAATACACTATTTTATATTGACTTGGGAACATGTGATAATTCAAAATACACACTCTCCAAGCAGCATGATGGAGAAATTTCCTCTCTAAAAAGCAGGAAGCTATTTTTCAAAAGCTACCTTTTAATTTTAAAAAAGACTGCATGCAAGCTAGAAGATCAGCAACCAATATTCTTCTAAATGAAGTGAAGCATGACAAGCTTAGCCAGCAATAGAAAACCCATACAATCTATCCTCTATTGTCTGAGGGTTAATATAGTTATATCAAGCCTATTACTTCTGAGCCTCCTAATGAAAAATGTTCTATTTAACAAAGTGAACATCAAAATCCTGAAGAGGTTCCTCTGCTATCTGTCTTCTACCTTTAATTTTAATTAAGAAAACAAATGGACAGTAAATTTGAAGCAAAGAATCAACATTAATCTCTAAATCAAAAGGATTTATATTGAGATTACAATTAATCACATGCATGAAATATCTTATTTAATAGGGTGATGCCCTCAGTTACTTTGTTTAATCACTAAAACAATTCAATTTCCAAAATTAGAATTTGGAACCATTCCAAACATATCCCATTAAGATTATCAATCCAGCAAGAACACTGACACCAAACCTCTGAAAAATAAACTCTTTGAAACTTTTTTATTCCTACACTGAAGAATGTAAAGTGTGTCCAGACAGAGAGACCCTCAATTAAAAATAAGGTGGGGTAATGCAACATCTAATCAAGGAGGCAACCCCAGGACATTTGCACTGAAACTGGTTGGTGACATTACTCAATCCTCATTCAAATAAAGGCCATTAGGCCAGATTTTAGCCTTGAGTAAGCAGATCAACTCCACCATATTACTGAATTTCCCTCCAGTTACACTGGATGTGATTTTGGCTAATTAATATAGAGAGGATTTTGCCATCATCCTTAATAAAGCGCAGAAAGGACACGGTCTTAGATTTGTGCTCAGAATTACCAGCTGTCATGTGGGATATTGCACAGAGATCAGGTCTTGGCCCAGATGCACAGACAGGCTGTCATCAAAATGTAAGCTCCAGGGTACGCTGGTGACAGCTTCTACAGCTGGCTAAGCCCTTTATTCAGGTTTGCTTTAAACCTGTTTCTTTATCCACCTTATTCAAATAGAGTTACCATAATCATTTTCCATGCCCTTCTGCTGTCAAAAAGGGACTATCAAATATCCCTAAGAAGAATCTCCTGTTGTCCTCAAAACCACATGGAGGTGGGCAGTGGGATATGAGAAGGTAAACCAAAGCAGTCTGACTGGATTTAACCTAGCCGTAATGTTTTAGCCAGCACATCAAAACACGGCTAGAACAATTCACCAAAAGATGAATTTAGACACACACGTCTTTTACCTCAAGCCAAATGCCATAAATCTTTAGATATTGCCTCAGCAAAATTAACGCAAGACTATTCATTACGTGATCAATAAGCCTGTCCTCTTACAGGCTCTTTTTCTCTTGCCCCACTTAACTTCTACTCTGTGTCAGGGTGGATTTATTTAAAGGTATGGTATACATTATCTGAAGACTGCCCAATGATTTCTGTTCTCCTCTTGTACTCTAGTACTGTGTCTCCTCCCTTTAAAAAAATGGCGGGGGGCAATCAAGAAGAAACTGTGTCATGGTGCTCTGGACACCCCAAAGAGTGTTTGTAGGATGACGCCTGTGTCATATCTTAATAGAGACGAGCAGTCACATACTGCTTTCTTACTTAAATGACACTTCTCATCTAAAAAGTCATTTTTCAATAGATTTTCTCATGCCACGTGCTCAGAGTCATGCTGCCAGCAGAGGAGAACAAGCCTTTCTGGCTCCCTGCCCCCCTCCACAAGCCAAATCTTCTCCAGTGGCATCGCAACGACATTCTTTTCCTCCTTTACAAGGGTCCAATAATTTATTGCTCTGCAAACCCACTGGCAGACTGAGGAGAACAAAAAGCACACCCAGCTCCAAAGTCAGACCTGCCACTGAGACCTCCCCACCTTCAAACCTGTCCGCCAAGAGCCCTGCTAAGAGACACCAATCCACCTTGGCCAGGGGACAGCCCGGACCACACAAGACAACAAAATTCACTGTTACCCCTCAAACCATTGGCCTGTCTCACTTCCCAGAACAGGTGAGCCACTTCACTCCTTCCTCTAACACTCAGGTAAACAGAAGTTTACCTATTAGAGCAAGGAGCCCAAAGGTGCTCTGGGACTAGCATCAGACAAAAGCAGCCATCAGCATGCAGAAACACACTCTGGGCATTTTCCTCAAGCACACACTTAGATGCACCATAAACCTGATAGAGATGGCTGCTTACAGAGACACAGTGAGAGAATTGAAGTCCAGACCCACCAGAGACTGTGACAGGTCGGGATGTCCCCTGCACACCAGAGGAAGGGGAGGCTGGATTGCACGGGGAAGCTCCTGCACCCCGCTCCTGTGTTCTGCTGCACTCAGCAGCTTCAGGTGGAGGTAGGAATTGGAGCGAAAATACTCCAAGCAGTTTAGCAGCCCTTTTAGTACAGCAGTTTAGCAGCCTTTTCAATACAAGCCCTGTGGGAAAAGCAGTAAATCGTGGTTACCCAGGACAGGAGCTGAAGGGCTGTGCAGAACACAAGTCTAAGATCTCTCACTGAATGTGTATTGGCTGAATATTAATAAAATGCAGATTGCATAACAAACTAGACAAACTCGCAGGACAGTAAGGATGAAAACCTAACAAAGACATGGGAGGGTTGTCATCATGCTCGATATTTTAGTGCTGTATTGTATTACAGGAGTTTTATGAAGCTTCTGTTTTTGCTTCTTCCTCCCAGAATCTTCTTTAGGTAAAATGTTTTATATCGCTTAATTCTCTTTGGCAGTTCTTTTTGAAAAGAAGACACATGTCACATTTATGGAACTAGACTTAGGACTGTTCCCTAACCAGACTTCTCATCTGCTGAGAAATGTTATTTTGTTAGCTCCAGGGACACTATAGGCTTGAATTTCCCTGGGTTTCTGATGCATGTAGAGGAAGTGCCAGCAGTTAATGCAAAAATGGGACTAGCTACTGGAAGGGACACCATTTTACAAAAAAAAAAAAAAATCTCAACCAGCTCTGCAGCTTGTCTTCTTGACATGTCAGCTACCATATTGCCTTCAGGCAAGAAATAAAGAATATTGACCCACAAATCAAGTAAACTCCACTTCTTGTGTGCTTTTGAGGTGCATCGAGATAACGGCTTCCTAAATAATTCTTGGTTCTGGCTGGTGCAAAACCACGAGAAAGATATACGCAGAAGCAACCCATCTGACCCCTTCTGAGCCTCTACAGTGATTTAAAGGGAGTCAAGAGCAAAGCATTAGGCTTCTCTGTTCCATAAAACCTATTGCGATAAATTCGACAAGAAGATGTAAACATCTGAAAACAAAGGTGGTGACAAGAAGGCAGTCCACTTCATGAACCCAGGCACTTGCTCCAGCATCACCAAGTGTCCTGCCCACCAAGTCAACATCCCTCTCAAAGCCATGCCAGCTGTAGGCTCCTTGGGGCAAGGATGAGGTGCTGCAGCTGAGCCTGTGCTGCATTACAGCAGCCGTGCTCAGCTGGAGGAGACTCAGCCAACCAGGCATTGCCATCCTGCACAGCTTCCTCATGCCTGTAGAGCTGGGGAGAGCTGACCGATAGCATTAATGGGGGAAACGGGACACCTCACACTGGGGGAAACCGATCCTTCCCTGTGGCAGTAGCGGCCCTGCCCGGAGCAGCACCAAAAGCAGAGTGATTAACAGAGAAGAACTGATCCACCCAGTCCTTGTCAGGCGGCCAAATGCTGCCTTAAACAAAGAGGTCTATGTGTAACTCTACCAGGCAGTCACTCAAATCATGCCACAGCTCACAATGCCTCCTCATACATTCCCCCACATCAGTCCACCCTTCCTTTTTAACAGTTACTTATGCACTAAACAACCGCTTTTTCTATGTGCTTTGAAGACTGACAGGGGAAAAACATCTTCAAGGTATGGCAGCCTTATCCACCCAACTGCCCCCAGATCACATCCCACTTTCTCTCAGAAACAAGGCCATAAGAAGTTTTCAGAAAAATCAAGGGAGTCCAGGCCAGAGAAACTCCTCCAAAGAATAGAAAAAGATGGAGGGAGGTCTTGTGAAGCTTCTCTGTCTGAGATAAAAGTAGTCAACAGGTAACAAAAGAGCTAGGAGGGAGGATATGCATAGTTGTCAGGGCTGAAGCATGTTGTGTCAAAACCTAGCTTGGATTAGACACAGTGAAGTATTATGGTTGCCTGTTGCCTTTTGGCAGAACATGTCACATCTATGAATTATTATTTTTTTTCCATCTTGATACATTTTCCTGAATTAACTAAAACCCTTTATTTAATTCCTTGGCATGGTTGGGCAAACGATTCACATCAATCCCTCCACGAAGGGCAGAAGCACACCTCTCCTTCAGATTTGACCCTCAAATCTCATTAACTGCAACAGCGTCCTTAGGGCCCAATGTTTGCACATGATGTCCCCGAAAGGGGAAGGGAGGGAGAAGAGATGAGTGCACCCCCAACAAACAGACGGCTGACTGCTCGATCTGGCTCCCCTCCACCCCCACTGTAGAAGTCCCCAGGGCAGACTTCTGCTAACAAAAAGGGGCTTTGCAAATACCATGCTAGATAAGCACAGTAGCATATGCAGCTTTTGGCATCTGTTTATCATTAAAGATAACCTCACCTGAATGGTTCGGGAAACAGCCCACCTGTTTTTAAAAATAGGTTTCATCTCTTTCTCACAGCAATCTGCCTGTGCTGAGTGATGCTTTAAAAATATACCAAGACATAGTGCTAACACTGAAGCATTTCCTTACCCAGCCGGCCAGGGATAAGATCTGCATCTCACAAAAGGCCAACATATGGTGCTGATAGCTCCCTGATTATGTCAACATTTATTAGTTAAGTAAAAATCACCAGTCTTCTTTAAAGGAAAGAGCCCAGATGCCTGCAATTAATATTTCTCCACCCCACCGAAGAAACTGTAACATAATTCCTAATGTCTCTACTTGAAAAGGCTCAAAACTCACAAATTATGTCATTAGAAACAGCAACGGGTAACAAGAGGTTCAGTATAATGTATTTTCATTAGCCGAGGCTAATTGGAGCCAAATGAGTAAAACAATGCTGTAAGGGCGAGCAGCAGAAATCCTTGGGTCTTTAGGAGACGAAATAAATGAGGGTAATCAGCAGCGTATGCAGAATACGGCATGTTCAATTAATATAAATAGGATAGCAGTCAACTGCAGCACTCTGCCGGGGCGCAGATGAGTGCTGGTGGGCAGCAGATGTCTTATTATATTGTACAAACACAAGCAGTATGGCAGCCTAAACCAGCGAAAACACTCGGGTCTGAGGGACACCCAAGAAACAGACCTGGGGGGTTAAAAAAACCACAAATTGCCACAGGAGGAAATTCTGCCAAGCTGAGTAGAGGTGTTTGGAGAAGCCAGCACAGACCTAGGGAGGAGATGGAGAAAGGGGAGGAGGCAACTGCCTGTCACATTAGAGGAGAGACAGTTGTGGCAGCTCTACCCTTGGCAGCTCTAACACTTGCCACCTGCACACACAGATATTTTGTGGGGGTGGATTATCTGATCTATCCTCCTCCTCCATCTTTTCATCATGTCAATTTAATTGTTACAGTAACGATAGTAAATTGATTTTGCAATTTCAGCTTTCAGACCCTTCTGAAGTGAGAACAACCAACCTTGTCTTTCACTTCAATCTTCTTCTCAATAAGATCAAGGCTGCCGTCCCTCAATTTTCTCTTTTAGAATAGAGAATAATGATGAGATCCCTCTTCAGCATTTGGCTCTGATCTAACCTATGGCAGAGCATGATTTTTTTTTTTTGCTGTTCCCATCAGGCAACCCCTCCTTTTTTAATAGTATGCTTTGAGACTTAAGGCTTTAGAGATTATGTTATCTTATAGCTCAAAAGTCACAAAATGCACATGCTTTTCCAAGTCACTGGCATTTTTATGCAATTCCTGATATATTTTTTTGCAGTTGTGGAATAGGAATTGCCAATAATCCTATCATTGTTCTCCAAGTACAAAGCTCAGATGTTCACATCCCTGTGCAGCCAACACTGAAGTCTATTGTACAAAAAGTACTGAATTTAAGCAAATTATATGAGCTATCTATCACTCACATCCACAGACATCCTGCTACTACTCATATTCTGCAAAACAGTAATAACATTACAATTTCATGATCAAGTCCACACTGATTAATCTTGGCCTTTGTCATTTAGCATCACTAGATGATGCTCTGGTGACTTAAGCAGTGTATGATACACATGTTTTCAGTCAAAGATTGATTTTATCTTTTACCAATTCGTTAATTTTTGTTTTAGCATTTGATACATGCAGTGTTTATGGTCTTAATTCCAAGATTTCCCTTCCATCCTTATTCTCCCCCAGATGAAAATATCTTTCACGCTGAAAAAACCTGGGGAAAAAAGACAGATGTTCAAGACTAGGAAGGTCAAAAAGTCGTATCATGATGAAACTGAGGTGAGTTAGCGCTTTTTTTGTGCTTCATTGCATGGCTGGTGTCTGAAGACTAAGGCAGACAGCAAATTACACAGGAGCTATATATGCAATACAGCTACAAGAAAAAAAAATAGTCAAACACACAAGGTGGCGTATCAGGAGTGGTTTAGTAAAGAGTCACATACAGGAGCAAAGAGAAGTAATTACATGTAGTAAGTCATGCAAAATTACTGATAAACAGCTGAACATCCATATCCATGAGCTGTTAAAATGTGTTCCAAGTTCCTGAATTTTGCCTAGACATTTGACTCTTAGTTCTATTTGTTGGTCCCAGAAATCAATCTATCTATATCTAATCAAAAAAAAAATTTACTACTGCAAAATCAGCCCTAATCCTGTGAAGATTTTTTGGAAGAGTCTCCAGGCTGCACCATCCAAACAATGTTTTAAAACCCAAGTAGAGGCCAGCTCATAGACCCTGCTACTGCTGAATCTACATTAAGTACATGAAATCTACAACAAAAAGCTGAAAGAATAAATCCAAGTAATCCACTAAACACCTAACAAGCTGCAATTGCTGGTGCTACTTTATTTATTCTGCATCCATCCCATTGTGCTGAGAGACAGTAACTGTTTTGCTGCCCTTTGTGGAGGAAATAGAATGAGTTACAAGGCAGACTATGCAGATCACCTGAAATAAGTGAAAGTACATGTCTGAGCTGACCAGCGTTGTTGGCAGTGCAGATAGACAAAAGATTAGCTCCTTGGATTGCTTACAGACACTACAAAAGAAGCCTGACTTAGGTTTAAATTATTTTTTTTCATATAAAAATGCATGCCAGGGATATTTCCTTGTAAAACACTGGAGAAAAAGAAACAGAAGACTGATATCGGTGCACTTATTTTGGTCCTGAAATTGTTAGATTGCCACTAAAAACAAAATAATTCTGCTCCCTTCTTCCTTCAGTGGCTTATGGCAAGAAGAAACTTGAAGGAAGAATCTATACATCCAAGAGGAAATTCAGTAACATTTTTAAAGCTAGAGAAGAATCTGTGAGGAAAGGAGAAAAACCTCAACACTTATTTGAGGTGAAATCCTGGTCCCGATTAAGAAAGTGGTGAAACTTGCAAGAAATCTATAGATTTGCCCTTTCTGCTTTCTTGTACTCCTAACCCAATTTTTAAGTAACCCAGCATAAAAGGAAAAACCTGAAGTATTTCTGTAAAATGAAAACAAAACCCAGAGAAAAGACAAATCCACAAACCCGCACTCATTTTAAATAATATTTCCTCCCAAATATCATGAAAAAGTAAAGCAACAGTTAAAAATGCGCATGTGCATACTTTCAGGTGGACAAATTCTGGTGACATTCATTTCCATTTTAGAAATTAATCAGGATGAGTATTTCTATTAATAAATATATATTTTGAGATGAATATGAGAACAATTTTCTAGAAAACCACAGAAAGAACATAAGTCAAAGGTGTTATTCCCAAGCACAGTATCCAAACCACCTTCAGAGTAAAATCTTACAGATTTTGCTATTATCTCAGTATTTGTATTTCATATGAAATAGCAAGCGCAGGGATAGGAGAATGGTCAGAGGGAATAAATTGCACATTTGTCAGCACATAGCTTGACATTTACCTTTGTAAACACTTCATCTGAAAACATCTCAGTTAAGTCCCCACTAGGAGACGCTTGAAGGAGCTGCTTAAGGTCAGAAGTCAGCCAGACTTCAGCTCCAGGAATTGACACAAGCAACCTGCAAGACCTCAGACTGTCCTGCCCTAGGACTCATAGCAGTGCCCTGCTTGGCACCAGCCTCCCCAGGCAGGAAACCCAGCCAGAGCTTTGGAGGCAAAAAAGGAGAGGAGACTCAGTCAGCAAAGAGAATGAAGCCTTACGCATTGGAATAGAGTGCATCTTCCTCCGACTGATCTTAAATCAGTGCGCTTGCTGTAAGAGTGAATGCAACCTGAACTCTTACTTTTTGGTTTTTAAGTTTCTCCTCTAACATCTTCTCCCTTCCCCAAAATAATCTTAACAGAACAGACACTTCAGGTTTTCCAGATAAACATAACTTGTTGAAGAATCTGGCTTTGCACATTATAGGTACAAGTGTGTATAATTAACTTGGTTAAGCTTTTACTATATAGGTCATATTATGTAGGCCAAGCAACTTGTGAGCCAAATCACCATGACACCAGAGGTACTACTAGGCAGTCTACCTGCAGCAATTTGTTTTTCCAACAGCAAGCCCATCCCAAAGGCTTATCTGATGGATTGCTTAGGTTAAACTCCTGCACTCCATCTCAGGTTTAATGTTCATGTGTAGGCACCAGTGTAGAAAGGGTCCCTATTTACCAACAGCCCTGCTTCCTCAGCTTCTTCCTTGCCCGATGTTGTCTTTGAAGTGGAGTTAAAAGAAAACAGTGTCTTTCAAATACAATATTAGTAATTTTTAATCAGTGTGCCCTCTTCTATCTCAGGCGTGGATATCAGCTATAACAACTACAAGGGCTGACCTAGTGACCTTCAGCAGCCTTCCCATCAATACCACCTAGGACAGGGATCTCGTAAATTTTTTTCTCCTGGGAAAAAAAAAACAAAAAAACAAAAAAAAAAAAAAAAAAAAAACAAAAAAAAAACCAAAAAAAAAACCCACACTAAAAATGCTACTATTAAACCCACAGAGCCTTGTATCACTGTATAACAGAAGAGCAGTACAGGTATGTGGTGTGTGCATTTTACCGTATTGCCACTTCAGTGGGACAAAAACATCAGTGAGCATTCCCACTGCACCAGTCAGAGAAACCCATTGGACACTTGCCAATTATATTTCACAGCCAAAGAAGATGAGATTCTTAGTTCAGCTGATGTTTATTCGAGAGACTCACAGCCGAGGGTTCACCTCTGCAGTGCCTAACTAGTCAGATTAGAGAGATACCAGTGAATGTTTCTCTGCAGATACTTTTTAATTGGAACTGCAATGGAGTAAGGCTTTCCGACACGACAGGCTATCTCAGGCTTTTGTTTGACTCCTCACATGCCCTTCTTTGCCAGTGAACATGGAGACCCAAGGAGGCTGTGGGAAGACTGCTCTTCCCCAGTGAGGAGGCTTGGGAGGCTCCAAGTGTCCTTGCTCTGGTCATCGTTCAGGAGTCCTACATCTGATATTTCCAAAGAGGAGTATTTCATTCTCCAGCTATCCTCCCTGGAAATTATGTCAATCATTCACCTTTCCCCCACAAAGGAAAAACAGCTCTGCCAGTTCCCTTCAGCACTGCAAGTCTGAAAACTATGTTATCCACAGTTCACTGCTTTGCTTTGATGGATTTAGGATTTTCCCCCAGAGAAGTAAGTTTTCTTCAGGGGCAGGGGGAGAACCTCAATCACCGTGATACCCAAAACACACAGCTTTCCTTCCACAGCTCCTTAGAAACACACAAGGAAGCAGTGCTGCTAGCATCACAGGCATTTACGAGCCTGAAGAAAGTCTTAATAGAAAGTTACAGATAGTAGCAAGGGTGATTGTCTTTTTTTCCTCACCTTGTTACCACTGAAGTGTTGATGAAGTTACATGTCATTACCACCTTCCTCTACACTGACTCGGCTACTCTAATACATCTTCAAACTCAAGTGTCCCAGTTACACCCTTACAATGGAACCTGCATAAATGGCTTTGTTTAAATCTGTGTTTGCTACAAACAGAAGACAGTTTTTCTATTACCGCTTCTATGCCACCTTTGTCCTGATTTCTACATTACACTACTAAATTTACCTTTCCAGGCTACTAACATGATACTGTATCAATAAACACAACCAAAACCTGGCTAAAATGAAAAGCCCCAAAACTGTCATGAGCAACTTCTACTCTGATGAACATTTTACAACTTTTAGGCATGAATACAAAGAGTTATATTTAATCTGCTGTAAAGTCATGCGCGTTTCAGCCAGTTTTCACAGCTTGTGCTTTAAACAGAAAAGCAGTAGATGAAGGCCAGCATGGTTTCTAACTATCCTGTTAGCATGCAAGTTTCAACTCTGATTTCTCTCACCTTTCTCTTACAAAAAGAAGTGATTCTCTCTCCTTTTTATGTTTAAAAAGGAGATTTTTTTTGATCTTGAGCAATACCACTCGTAATTAAAGTTACAAAGAGATAGAGAAACTAAGGGATGGGAGCAGGAGAGAGCGAGAGCCAAGACTTTACGAAGGGACTTATCATAGACCATACATAAGAGGCATTAAGGTTTTTCAGAAAGGTCAGCAATTGTGTAAAAGCATCAACACAAACAGAGGCTATATTCATTTCCAAACAAAGCACATAATCAAAAATGCCTCATACTCAGCAACACCATAACAATAGCAGAAAACTCAGCATCCACTAGCTAACAAATACAGAACTTTATTGCATTCAAAAGCACCATAGCAGCCTTTATGGCCATTACTCTGAGGCAGTTATCTCTCACAGCATGTTCTCAGACCTCTCAAATTCAGAGCACTTTAAAAAACAATATTTTGTGTTTATAATACACAAGAATTAAGACTTCAAGTTTCATTTCCGTAATTTCTGAATAATTTCAGAATACTTTAACTCAGTGTACCTAGCCAGCAGTCAATTCCCCTTTTTCTGCAGATAGAGGGAGAACAAAAGCCACCACAGATGCTAATTGTCAAGTCTCTTCAGGAAGAACTTTAACCGTAACAACGAAGAGCAGTTCAGCAAGGACAAAGTTCATTGCTCCATCCAGTACAGTCATCAGCTTGTTGATCTACTCTTCTAAGTTTTACTCCAATACCTCACCACAAACAAGCTTTAGTTAGTCTTTCTTTCAGCCTCTAAAAATGACCAAACAGGCTCCCTCTAGTAATAATCTGTTTCCCTGGCCATTATTGCTGTTATCACGTCAATTCTGGTAACCAGACCCACTGGACACCTGAAAGACAGGAAGAAGTGTAAGGTGGCCAGCCCACACAGACAGTGTTGGTGGACATTGGGCCACACAGAAATGTTCTTAACACCCACTGCTTTTTTCCCCCCATCTATATTCAATTCACACAAATCACATGGGATGAAATCTTAAACCACCTGAAGTGATACATATGCCATGGAACAGGATTGTTTGAAAGTTCAGGCAACTCTTTACTTCAGGCTACTCTTTACTCTGTTGTTTGCATCTGTGCCATCAGATATTGGTATAAAAATTAGAGAAATAACCTCTTAATGAGGGGTTCTCACACACTTTCATCAACTTTCTCTGTGCAAGGGCAGGGGGCACACCAGGGGACAACCAGGGAGTCCTTCTGCTGGGGGAAGAACTCTCTCAACTCAAACATGGCATCTTCTAAAAAAATTCAAACTAAGCCTCAGGAAAATCCCCTTTTATTCTGGAAGAGAGAAAGAGCTTGACCTTAATTGCTGCTTAATTTTTCTATTACACTCCCATCACTCATTGCTATTGACAAGTCATCTGTGATTAATCATACATGATTGCATAAACCAAGACACTCCACAAAATAATAATTAGTAGATTAGCATATACATATAACTTTGCACTCTCAGAAACACTTTACAAACATTAACTAATCAGTATTTCTTAAACTCCTTTCACCTGTCTCTCACCTAACTGCCTTCTTTCCATTTCCCCTCCTCCTCTCTTGCTGAGCTCTTGCTTGCTTGCAGGGAAGCTCCATCCACTCCCATCTGTAAAAGAAATCTGTCTTCTGCCCTTTCAAACCACACCTTTCTCCTCTACTTGCTCCCTGGTCTTCTCTTTTCTTCTTTTCACCCTCAGGCATCCTTGTTCCAATTAAAAAACCCAGCTGGAGCAGCTGGAAGAGGCCTAAATACCCTAATGAACAGTGAGATGTAGCAAAAGAGATATTTACAGCTTTAGAAAGAGGTGAGAAACACAGAGGAAAGGAAATATGAATGACAGAAAATAGGATAAGGCATATTTCCCTAAAACTGAGGACAACAAAGAGCTATAGAAAAGAAAGAATTAGCAGAAAAGAAGAAAAAAACTATGCCCATTAACGTTTGTCTTTTCTTATGAAGAAGGTTTCAGGTGTGGCGAGCCATCCATGGAAACACAGCACCATGTGAGCCTGTAGCAAAGACCAGAAGCTGATGCTGACAGACATTTAAAATGAATGGAAATTCAATAGCTCAAGTTTCATTCTCTATCAATTTCCAGATATCCACAGAATTGAAGTAAGATGTGGATGAAATTTACTTTGTGTTCAAAAAAGAAGAAAAGGAAATTGTAAAATAAATACCAAAGATTCAAAATAAGTATTTTTGTTCTGTTCAGTAAGATTTATTTTTTTTTAAATTACGATAGAAATTTCAAGGAGAGATAAGAATCATTTAATTTGAAGGCAATATGTGCACAAAATCATATTGTTATAGCTTATCTATAAGTAGATTTTAAAGTAACCATCTGAAAGTTTCTAAGAATCAGAAAAGTGAAGTTCTCAAAAAGCCTTTCAAGGAAGATGATGAGGAACCTCTGCTGCATCAGCTCAAGTCTGATAACCTGATGGAAGGGATTGTACAACAAAGAGAGATCCATAAAGAAAGTTCAGCTGGTGATACCAGACCCTCAGTTTCTCAAAGGAGGTTCAGAAGAAGTGGATCACTCTTAGGTCCCCCCTTGTTCATGCTGCAGAGGCTCCACACTTCCCAGTCCATTGTGGTCATACACAGGGCCCAGCACAGACTGCATTTTCTCCCTTGATACATAACTTGGCTTTTTCAAGAAAATTTCAGGGTTCCTGTGAGGTGTTGAAAATTGATCAGACACCTAAGGTGAGAATTTGCTATTGGGCTGTTCGGAAATTAATTGCCAATTTCAACCTGTGTGTTTGAAGTGGCATATCTCAGCTCAGAATAAATTTTATTAATCAAAATAAAACCCATTAGAATCAACACATTTTTGCCAACAAGAAACAAGCATATTTATTCAGGTTGCATAAAATTCTGGACTTCTGGAGGCGATGAAGTCATCGAAGGCAGTTTCAGCCTCCCCTTGGTTTCTGAAGCGTCCCCTGCACAGTAAGCTGTCGAGATTCTTGAAGAAGTGATAGTCGGTGGGTGAGAGGTCTGGTGAGTACGGTGGATGAGGCAGAGTTTCGTAGCCCAGCTCGTTCAACTGTTGCAGCGTCGAAAGTGCAACGTGTGGCCACGCGTTATCGTGGAGAAGGATTAGACCCTTTCTGTTAACCAGTGCTGGGCGCAGCCATTGAAGTTTCTGCTGCATTTCATTGATTTGCTGGACGTACTTCTCCGCTGTGATCGTTTCACCCGGATTCAGGAAGCTGTGATGGATTAAACAAGCAGCAGACCACCAGACAGTCAGCATGACCTTCTTTTGGAGCAGATTTGGCTTTGGGAAGTGCTGCGGAGCTTCATCGCAGTCCAACCACTGAGCCGATCGTCGCCAGTTATCATAGAGCATCCATTTCTCGTCGCATGTCACAATACAGTAGAGAAACGGGTCGTTCTGGTTGTGAAAAATAAGTGCTGACGACTTTCCAATCTTCTTCAGATGCTCAGAAACAGTTGATATGCTTACCATGAGTTCTTTTGCAAGTTCTTGAACAGTTGTGCGTGTATCTGCTTCCACCAGAGCCTTCAATTCATTGTTGTCAATAGCAGAAGGACATCCATGACCTTCTTGATCTTCGAGGTCGAAATAGCCACGTCGAAATTTTTGGAACCAAAGTCGCACTGTCCGTTAGTTAACCCTTCCCTGGCCATAGACCTCACTGATGTTTCAAGCAGCTTGTGCTGCATTACGTCCAAGTTTGAACTTGTAGAAGTAGATCCGTCGAAATTGCTGTTTTGACATCTGAACTTCAAACCTCCAAAATCTGTCAAAAACGCAGTTTATATTATAATTTAATTATCCAGCGTGAAAGTTCATAACATGAGCTTTTCAAAAATATATAACAGTACACCAGTCGAGAAGGTACTACTCCTGAAACATATACAATGAAAATCACATAACAACACGGAAATTAATTTACGAACAGCCTAATACATGCTTTTGATACTCTGTGCCTGATTATCAGGTTTGAGTTAAGGAGTCTTCCCAAAGATGAGATTGAGCAGGGCCATGTTGTTTTTAACTTTCTTCCACAAGATACAGTACAATTTGATTTCCTAGAATAATCTGGGAATTTGACATGGGAAACTTCCCATTTTCCCAGGGACCCACAATATTAGTTGATGACATCCCCCTCCTCTGCTCTCATCCTGTGACAAAAGGCAGCTGTAGCTGTTGGTCCTTCCTATGAGGCTTTGCATGTGTTACAGCATTTTGGAAAACATGTTGGAGCTTGTGGAGAAGATGTTCTGCAGACACAGACAGAACAGGGAAAAAAAAAAAAAAAAAAAGACATAAAGAAAAAAAAAGAACAGGGGCTAATATTTGAAAAGGGAAAAAATAAACTTTGCAAATTCACAGCTATCCATTCTTCCCAGGCAGCAGGGCGACGTGCTTTGAGCCTCCAGCATATTCAATTCTGTTCCAATCCCACTCACTTGTTGCCTTTTTGAAGGGCTCCCCTGGTGACACTGAGTCCCCTGCGTTCCCGTGCAGCAGCTGGCTGGCTCTGCAGGCATCACACACATTCCATCCAGCCGCCTGGAGGTCCGTACACAGGGTTCAACAAGGAGGTAACCTGCTGCCTCCTGGCATCAGGGCAGCGCATCTGAGACCGTCCTGCTTTTCCGCATGGGACTTCTGGCTGGAGAAAACCTCCAAAGACACCCACAGTGCGGGCAGGGACTGTTACCATAGAGCAGCATCTGCCTTGTTTGCACAGTGTAATGCTGATTAAAAACCAACGTGTGGAATGGTCATTCTAGGAATGACTTCTGCTTTGCTGGTGATGGGAAACAAAAAAAGTATTGTGGTAAAACTGGCTCAATAAATTACGAGCAGCAGAGTTAATGCAGGTGTGCTTTCTTGGCTGGGGCTTTACGTGGAGCAGGCAAGGGACTCAAGCAGTGACTCTAAGGCAGGGAAATTTGAGATTAGTGGTTCTGCCTTCAGCCGAAAACTGATTATTTAGAATTAATGTTAATAAATCTAGCTTTCTTTTCCTATACTTACTCCCCCTTCTTCCACCCCTTCCACAAAGACTCCCTGCATGCTGTCGGCTGATTACAGTAGCCAGCACAAAACAAACCTCTTTCCTTTTCTTTGTGTCACGTATATCCAATGATACAAAACCTTTGTGTTGCTTGCCATGACTGACATGCCAGCCAGAGCTAGCAATCTTCAGTTGGCAAGAATTTCCATGTGAAAGGAATATTTTGAAGAAAGCCTGTGGGTTGGAGCCAAGGTAAAATCTCCTCTCTCTCTCTCTCTCTAGCAAATGCTACTTTTCCAGTGTGAAAGCACGAGCCACTGCCCTCCGAACTGCTGTTCCCATGGATTTGCCCCAGTTTGGAGCCTGTCATCTTCACAGCAGGAGCAGGACGAGGATTTTACAGCAGAATGGGGATCACCAACAGCACAAACATTGTTTCTTTATGAAGGAAAACAAACTCTGGTCCACGGTTTCGGCCAGCAATGTCTCTCTAATGCAAACAGTCCTCAGTCACTTTGCTCTACAGTATATAAAGTGTCATCAAGGGGAGGAAATGCCAGGTAACGCAGGGTGACTCGGCCTAGCAGGGAGAGATATAATCACGGGCAGTGGCTGGAAGCCAAATCCAGGTGATTTAAAATGAGAAGCAAGCAAAGTACACATTTTTTGACAGTTACCCATTGAAGTGAACTGCCAGGGGGTAAAGCTGGGCATTTTTTGTTTTGTTTTGCTTAAATTTCTCAGATCAAAACTAGATGACCTTCCCTGCCGCAGAGTTATTGCACTTGGAAGAAAAGCAGACCTGAGTGAGACTTGTTGAGTTGCAAATATCCTTGCATGGGGTGAGCACTGCAGAAGAATGAAGCTTTGTAGAGCCAGGGTTTCAGCAGGAATATTAGAAATGACCAGACTGGTACCTCTACTCTTTCAACTTGAGCCATTAGTCGGATTTGGAGACCTGCCAACAATGACCCTCAGGAGGAGAAGCAGGCGATGGAGTCAGGAAAGACTTCACACAGCTTATCCCCGAGCACAGGAGGAATCGCACGAGAGCAGGCAAGTGGCTTTATGGGTAGCCAAAGCCCTTTCCTGTCACCTCAACAACAAAATTCCTCTCTTGGCTTTCACTACAAGTATGCCATAAGCGTCACCATCAGCTTTTCTGCTGCCTTTTCAGCGCATCTGATACCTGTTGCTCACACAGCTGTACCAAGGACAACACTCATCCCTAAGTTTGCCTCCAGGCTCTAGGGCAAACTGCCTGCTTTTTTGGTTGGTAATTCTTACCATTTCAGCCATCCATTCCTACTTCCATGTGGAGTGAGGAAGGGGAAGAGGGAATTACAGTCATGGATCCCTCAGGCTTCACCCACCACAGCCGAGCCGTGAGCATGGCGCTGACTGACCAGCTCAGGCGATGGCAGGCAGCAGGAGGTGGGCAGCGACAGAAAAGGCCCAGGGCATCTGTTGAACTATGCGGGCAGGAGCAAACACCACCAGGTGCCACTTGGCCCAGCAGCTCTCTGCTCACGTTGCCCGAGATGAGCTGTGCAGGCGTTGGCATCACCGCGTGGAAGACGCCTATCATGCAGATGAGATCCTGGGGCAGGATCCATCCCGGGCGGGAGGATGCCAGCGTGTTACTCCGTGTACACTTGCTGTCACCCCGTGGCACGTGTTGTCTGGGAAACTTGTCCCCTCTTGCCAGGAGTGGTCCCAACACAGGTGGAAAGCGTGGGGGATACGGGGGGGGGCAGGAGGAGATGCCACCGCACACGCTTGCCGATGCTTTCTGCCGTAACTGGGTCACGCAATGCAGCCAGAAGCGGCTTTAAGAGCCACTGCCCTTACACAGGGCTTTCAAACACACCTTACCATTTCCTACCCTTCTTACTAACGCCACAGAAGCTGGTTTACTCCGTAAGCGCCGGTGGCAGATACCTTCATCACGCTGCAGATGAGATTTATTGTTCCCGGCATTAATTGCAATAAACACCCCATTTTCCCCTAGGGACGCGCGGGGAGGAGCGCGGCGGCCCCGCCGCATCCCGCTTTAGCCCCGACGGGCTGACAGGGCGAGGGATGCCGAGCCCCACACACCCCCCACACACACCCAGCGGCGGCTCGACGGGAAACACCGGGGCGACCGCTGCCTGCCCGCTGCCTGCCCGCTGCCACCGCGGGGCAACAGCGCCGCACCGCGCCCGCCGCCCGCACTGCGCCGGCTCGGATGGCGGCGGGGCTGGGGGGGGTGTGGGTGCTGGAGTACAGCTCCCTTTCTCCTAAACTCTGTCCCGGTTGGATTGTTTTGGTTTTCTTTTTTTTTTTTTTTTTTCTTTTTTTTTTTTGGTGGGTGGGGCAGGGCTGAGGGCGCTGCCGCCGCTGGGCGGGGTGCAGCCCGTCCGGCAAAGCTGGGCTGGGCGCGGTGCTTTGCGCCGAGCGGTGCCGGGGTGCGCTCCGTTGTGGCGCCGCCTCGCCCGGCCTCGGCTCCTTCTCGCCCTCTCGCTGCTTTGTCGGTTGGGGAATGGCCAGAGGTCTGGTTTGTCAAGGGTTCGCAGCTCTGTCTGCAGCTTAACTGCCGCAGCCTCTGGTTTTAGGGTAAACTTCAGCAAGTCGTGAACAGTCATCAGCAAGTGGGGATGAACTCTCCTTTTTCTAACTTGCTGGCTGTTGAAAATGTGTCCACCCCGCACCGCAAGGGGCATTTCTTTTCCTAACTTTAAAGTTTCCATTGTAATTTTGTAATAGCACCTGGTTTATTGCAAATTACAGCTGAGAGGCTCTTTCCTGGAAAGAGATTCCTTGCTGTAGAGGAAATCCGGTTATTGCAAGCTTTCTGCGGGCAACTACTTAGCCCATCCTCGAAGTGAACTTGTGCTGTGTGGCATGACATTGTTCTGTGCTGGTGGTCATGAACTATGGATGTTAGTTCACTGGCCCCGAAAGAGATTATACATTACCTTTAATATATATATAATCACTTGATCAAGACTTTCATGCCATCTCCTACCACTGGCGCTAAGGGACTCTTGCTCGTAGGGCTTTTTCTTTCTGACAAGCTAGCGCAGACGAAATATCCCATACAGGAACACTGCTAGTACAGCACACACACTGTGGTTTCTGTCTTCGTGAAATTTGCCAGGCAGAAGGCAATCACGTACAACTATGCACACCCTCCTTGAGCATAACACATTATACTTGCAAAGGCAAATTTCTCCAGGGTGACCTCTAGAAGCCCATGCCCTGTGCCTGCTCATGCCAGCATCCAGCCCAGCTCAACATGGCACCTACTTCCACCCTCCTCCCCCTGGTAGCAGATAACCAGACGCTCCTCACCCTTCTCGTTCATCTGCACCCTATTCCCTTCAGAGATCAACCAAAGTAATCACCTGAGGGCCCCTTATCTCTGTGATGGTCTCTTGAATTGCATTTTGTCTCTGACAGCTGATCGCCCTGCCCCTCACCTGCTGAGATCAGCTGCTTTCCTATTGGGGAAAAGAATAAAAAATGAACTCTGGGAATAATAAAGAGTTCAGAAAGCTTTCAAGTTCAAAACTAAATAAATAAAGGGAAGGAGGGAGGGAGAATTGCATGCTTCTCTTGATTAATTCCCTTTCTTCCCACCCCCAAAGACCATGCGGGAAATAAAATGAAGTAGAGTCCTGACAGACACAAACCTTGACTGTCTGTTTATAGATGGTGTGAGTGCCAATATTCCAGCGGGACTGTGCAAAACGAATCTGTCAGTGAATCAGAGCACATGTTACAGAGTGTGAAGGTACATGCTTCACATTAAAAACAAATCCTTCAGAATGTGCAGAATACCCTAAATCTACATCTGCCACACTAGTTATTTCTATTACGTTCTTAAAATTCATCCTGAATTTTATTTTCCACATCTTGGAAGTGTTAGATCTGCAAAACAGTATAACAACTGCAGCTGTTGTGAAGTTCAGCTCTGAATAAGTATGTAGCTGAATGTTGGCTGTAATTCTGATTTTTACCTCTGAATAATTTTCCAACAATCTTTTGGAAGCTGCCCAGTTTGAGAAAACCATCACTTCTGCCTACCACTACCGTGATCACTGATGCCTGCCACATTTCAGGGTGAATAGAAGATGCCATTTTTTCATGCCTCACCCTCCCTGGCTCCATCATCATCTTTTCCTATTCTCCATCTTCCAGTCCCTCAGCACCAACCCCCTGTGCTGCTGCCACTGCTCTATACTGCCATTACTTTGTCCCAAAGAGCCACATTCAATGCCACTGACACCACAGCTATTAGAATTAATTTCAAGGACCAGAATGAAGCTTAACATTGCCAGACAAACGGCTAATTTTTTTTTTTTTTTTGTATCCTTGTCACCATTACCAGCTACTGACAAAGGAAGCAGACTTGAGGAGTGTTTATGCTGTACAGCAATTTACAGTGTGTAAATTTTGAGTAAAATCTTTGATCATACCAGAATGCATTCATCCGCATTACTAGGCACATACAACACAAGAGAAACATGTCCAATTATAAGATATGATTTAGTATCAGATAATAACCCTATTGACTGATTTTTTTCATAATGAGTTACAGCTACATTATATACAGTCACTTGAACTGGATTGCAGTTTGATTTTCAAAGTATTATTATATGGACATGTGAGATCTTTATAAAAGCTTTCCTCACAACAAAAGCCACACACTTTCTATCATCCTAATAGGATAGTGTCACAAGTTTGTATCTACAATCCAACAGCAAATTAAAATATTTCTTTTTTATCTGCACAAACATGAACGCAGGCTGGAGCACAGCAAAAGCCAAACCCCTTTGCTGTTAAGAGCTACAGAACAAGCCAGTTTCGCTCCTTATGATCCCATTTTTACTTGGAGGTGGAGGAGAAGAAGACTGAGCATTTCTTCTCTACTCCTACACATCAACAGAGCTGGAAGCTATCACCTTCCTCTGGTTGGACTTTGCCAATTGAAATAGAACAAAACATTTTAGCTCAGCAGTCCTAACTCACAGCTCTTCCTACAGGACTTTATCTGAAAAATCTGTTTCCTCGGAAAACAGTTCAACCCTTTCCCACCCTCCGGATGGAGCCAACAGAACCAGCCAAAGGCATCAGCACAACTTCATCAGGTCCGAGCTGTGTCTCTGCAGAGCGTTCAAAGTCCTGACATGAAACAAAGCCTAAAAAAAAAAAGAAAAAAAAAAAAACAAACAACCAAAAACCTACTCCCCCCTAACCTGTTGCTATGGATTCCAAAACTTGGCTCATGTATGAGCTGAAAAATATGAAAAAAGCCACACGGAAGGAAGTGCTGGAAAACAGTCTTTTCCCTGACTTCTCAAAATCAAGGTCCCGAGTGCTTACTAAAGTCTTTTATATTATATTTTGATATTATTGCATTTTCTCCTCAGGTGTATGTTGCAAGTGGACAGACCTCCCTGGCCCCTGTGGTTCCCCAGAGGTCAGAGCAGAGGGGACCATCCCCTTGCCCACAGTGGGTCACGGTCCCCTCACAACTATGCTGCCACTTTGTTTCCTTCAAGACATTTAAAGTGATCAACACCTCGATCAAGCCGCCTACACCCAGGAAAAGTCTTGGCTCTCTTTATACTCTTTGTACTCCAGCAAAGCCAGGAGTACACCAGGAAAGAACACATGGATTGTGCTTGTGTGCTTTCCCCACAACAGCTATCACAACATCAGCATACTGCTCGCAAGTCAAAGCCTGTTGATACTCTTGTGACAGCCATTAGCAGTTCTCTCCTACACACACACACCAGGGACTTACATAGAAACAGAAGAATCATAGAATGGTTTGTGTTGGAAGGGGCCTTAAAGACCACCTAGTTCCACCCCCCTGCCACGGGCAGGGACACCTTCCACTAGCCCAGGTTGCTCAAAGCCCCGTCCAGCCTGGCCTGGAACACTGCCAGGGAGGGGGCAGCCACAGCTGCTCTGGGTACCTTCTACCACTGTCTCACCATTCTTACAGACTTGAAGGAAAGACACCTAGTTCATCCTGAAAAGCTGCGTTCCTTATCACACGTCCTTGCATCATCTGCACACACAGTAATAGTCTTAGAAGACAATTACAGGCATATAAACTCCCTACTGCCCAGGTCACAAAGTCCGGTTCATTCCAGCATTCAAACTGGTGTTTTTCAGATTGTTGTGGTTGAGCCCAAAGGGAACTGAGCACCGAACAGCTCAGGCAAGAAAAAGAACATCACTTTCATTCAAACAGTAACAACACCACTTAACAGACAGAGTGGGACCGTGAGAAGCATTACCATATCTTAAAAACACCTCCCCCCCCTTCTTCCCGGGTTGCTTTTGTTCCCGATTTCCGGCGGCACAGAGGGCAGGGAATGGGGTGTTATGGTCAGTCCACCACTCCCTCCTCCTGCTCCAGCGTGGTGTCCCTCTCAGGACACAGCAAACTTTCTCTGGCATAAATCCTTCCCACAGGCTGCAGCCATTCCTGTGTTGCTCTGGCGTGGGTCACCCCCACATGTTGCAGTCCTCCCAGCACTGAACTGCAGCATCAGGGGCTTTTTCCCTCAGAGTCCCGACCTTCTTCGGGTGCAGCCACCTGCTCTGGCGTGGGGACCTCCACGGGCTGCACGTGGCATCTGCTCCACCCATGACCTTTGTGGGCTGCAGGGGCAGAACCTGCCCTCTCACCATGGGATACAGGGCAGGTCTCTGCTCCAGTGCATCTCCTCCCTGCCTCCTCCTTTCTCCCACTGATCTCAGTGTTTGCATAGGTGTCCTCCTCACAACTCCCACTCCTCCTCCAAGATTCCCCTTCTACATCGCAGAGGTGTAGCCACAGTGGCTAACTGGCATGGCCTTGGTGCAAAGGAGGGTCCAACTTGGAGCCGGGGGAGCCTTGAGAAGGTTCCCACAGGGGGACACTGCTGTAGTCCCCTCCCCCGCTACCAAAACCCCCACCACAGCAACCCAGCACACAGATCAACAGACATTCTCCACAAACCAGCTTCATCTTAGTAAGATCTTGCAGAATCATTAGGAATGCTGTGAGAGTGTTTCCTGACCTGGGTATATACAGAAGATACACCTAACTCACGTGCTGCTGAAGGAAAGGAACGGAGGTTTTTGTTTGCTCTCAAACCCACCTATCAAGGAAATACAGAGGTAACAGTGCTGTCAGATGTACCACCAACCCAAAGAAAAAGGTCAGGAGGCAAGGAGTTGTGTGAGCAACTTTTCAGGAATAGCATAAAATTAGAAAAAGAAAGTGACTTGATCAATGCAAAATGTTGTTTCAGCTGAGAATAAAAAGAGTCAGTTCTGTCTGTACATTAAATATGAGAACAAATGCGTTCAGATACAATTTACATAACCAAGACAGCAATCACCAGTGCTACTGCAAGAGACAACTTACTTCCCCTTCTACTCACCTCAGATTTTGTGATACACCTTGGGATTTAAAACTAAAAGAAAAAGAAACAAAAAACAAAACAAAACCCAAAACACCCTAATGAGCTTGCAATATTCAATCTGGCACTGTTCCTTGAGGACACTGCCTGGTGTGTACTCAGCAACTGAGATATTCCACAGAGCACCAAAGTTAGATAGGAGAGTGGGCAATATGTGAGTCATTAAGAAAACCAGAGAGCAGGCCACCCATACATCCAAAGAAAATAATGAATGCAAGAAAAGGAGCATTTGAAATTAAAACATGCTAAATACCGTAAATTCAGGAGCACAAAGTTCATCTGATAACTTCCACCTGCAGAGATCAAACTACACCGTGACAAAGTAATTACAACTATAAATCCAATCTAGCAGCTCTTCATTTTTGGCCTGGGATCTGAAGCTGGCCCAATTTTACTTCTGCTCAAAAACCGTAATACTACAAAAAGCGTATCTCTACAGAAGTAGTACTTAGAGTACTCACTTTTGTACCTGGCAAGTCTACCTAACCTAGTTAGGATTTGCCAGATTAAAAATAGACATTAAAGATTTGAAATGTGGGAAGTGACTTGAGCAACCACCATCTCCCACACAAAATAGTACTCCCCTTAGGTGATGGAATTTTTTTTTCAAATGGATCCATGACAGATATGCAAGTCATCTTCTTACTGGAGGGAACTACAGTCCACAGTGCAACAGAAGACACAATGCTGCACAGTGGGAGGAAGTGCAGAGCCATCTTCCCTCTTGAGGGAATGGAAGATTAGCTCAGAGAAGCAGAAACTTTCTTTAAACAGCCACTGGGACTGGGAAAGTGGGAACAACCTTCCAGGACTACCATTTCCCTTTTGCACACTGAAAACATTAGGGATTTGTCAACATGGAGTGTATTACTAGCTTGCGGGGACACTGGGAGCAGAAGGAATCTGTAAGTGAAGCAAAGAGCTCAGTATTTCAAGGTGAAGGGGTTAATCTGTCCTCCTTTTGTAGCTAAATCTTTCTCTTGTGTTGAGGAGAAGAAAAAAACATAGTAAGGGAAACAATCTGGAAATATATCCAGTATGAAAGGGGTGAGAACCAGAAGATAATAGAAGTAAAAATAATTTTCTTTTAAGTCTGTTCCCTAATTTTTAATGCTTTAGTTACTGTAAGCAGGAAAGAAAATAGAAGGTCTCTAATTCTCATGGCCTTCCACAGGGTACATGAGGTCAAGGGAAGCACACGATGGAATATAACATGTGCTTTCTGATACAAAACGCAGATTTAGGGCACTCTCCATACAAGTGAATTAGACAAACGTAGCTGTCCCAAAACACTGCCTAGGTAACTGCACGACCTCCGTGCAATTACAACATGGCATAGTTACTAATTAAAATTTCAAACATATAGAAAGCTTCTGCCTTCCAGCACGAGAAATCACAGCTTATTTCTTTGTGCAGAAGGAACCAGTACATTACAAGCAAGCTGTAGGATGCTTTTGCTTAGCAACTTTCTACATGTGGAGTCACACATCCAAGAAACACGTTTCAGGATAACCAGACACTCTTCCCTCTGCCCAGGGCCGTTGAAGGACAGGATCGGCGGTCTTTCCAAGGAGCTGTAGAGCTGTCTCTTGTGTCACGGGACCACCAAAAGGAGTCATCTACAGACCAGTTTCTCCCTGTAGAGCCTTTGATTACTTGGAGCCCACAGCCAGATATTTTCCATGGCAGGGTTTAAAAAAATTATATACATCATACTTAGCAGCGTCAGATGGCTGCCAAAGTTTGTCAGCTATAGCTTGCGAGCATCCAACTTTCTTCAGGCTTGAATCAAAGCCCTCTGTTATGTTGTAAAAGCATTAGAGCAAACATGGTGTTCGCACTCCCAGGGCAAAATTGCTTGTGGTTGGTTCTCCCTGATGCAAAACCCTCTAGTGGTGTTTTAATTAGAATGCTTTAACAAAATATTTTAATGAAATTGTTTTATTATCACTGGTCAGTATACCGGTGAGATGGTCCTTGTTTACCAGCCCGCTGCAAACGGGTGGCACGCTGGGCTGAAGCAATTGCTGTCTTGTCACATCACTTTCTTCTCACTTGTACTGTGCTTGGTGAGCTCACGCCCCAGGTGTCCTGGGCTCCCACTATAAAACCTGACAGATTCATAAGAAAATCCCAGTTTGGGCCAATAATATAGAAGACTGTTTAGCAATGAAATTCAGCTCACCTGGGGAAGAATTTTCCCTTTTGTTCCTCAGAAAGCCCTTGTCCTCACTATTAACCCTTCACTGGCATCAAAGCAAATTGTATATTATTCTCCTGAACCTGGCAGACACCTTTCCCTTTATGTCTGGGGAAAGCAGTTGTTGAAGACAGCTGGAAAGAGACTTTTATGATTGTTATAGTAGCTGCAAAGTTGTATGCCCCACAGTAGCACTCCTATCTATCAGTTTCTGTCGCAGGCTCAGCAGCACCAACATCAGTTTTAATGAAGAAATAGGTCTGCGGGCAGCCAGGGAAACGCACGGCCCCCCAGCTCAGACACATTTCAGAGAGTGGCAGCTGCAAGGGGCTGGCAACACCCTGGAAGATGCAGGAGACCTGTAGAAGATGTTGTTGGGGACACAGCTGGAGATACTCTTGAAAGGAGGTGCTCAGTGCCAAGGTAGGGCACGGCTGAGGGCCCCCCCCTGGGGCAGGGACAAACCTGAGGGACCGCAGCCAGCCCACACTGGGGCAGAGACATCCCTGAGCAACTGTGGCTCGCTGGCCACCTACGCCAGGGCAGGGGCATCCCTAAGGGACTGAGGGTAACACATGGCAAAAGCAAGCAAAGGGGAGACCAAGAAGATGTTTGACTGAAGTTGACCCCAGGGAAGGGAGAGGAACAGAGTTTCCCTAAGTAGGTTTTTTAATTTGTTTTCTTTCTTCTCAACCCTCAGATCAGCAATTAAAACTTAGTGATAATTGGCAGTAAATTCAGTCACATAAAAATTCCTCCAGTCAGTCAAGACAGTTTTTGTCTGTGACACATAATCCCAAATTAAATTCGCCCTTACCTTAGAAGGCTTCCATCTTATTCTACACTACTGTATACAAATCTTTTACAGAGGCACAAATCTAACACACACAAAGTACTGAACAATATCAGGCATCAGCAAGGCAGGTGCATAAAGTATTACAGCTCTACATTCCTTTACATTACCTCAGGGTGCGTGTATTTCATGGCCTTTGCCGAAACTGTAGCCAGTGAGTATGCATACACCACTATCTCCCTTTGCAACAGTCCAGTACACACAGCTCATAGTTATGTCACTGTCAGTCTGTCCCAAATGTGATAATGCGTGCTACAGACAAAATTGAAAACTGAATTGAAAATTGAAAATATTGAGATCCTTTAAGTGCCATAACAACTACTTCTAATAGCGGTGATTAAAGCGTTTGCTTCCCATATACTGCAGTTTCTCATTTCAGAAAAAAATGACTATTCATCTGAGCATCTCAGATGCACGTCAGCTAGCAAGTAATTGAAGACAAAGTGTTTTTCTGTTATAAACCTCCATAATGAAAACACCAGAGTAAAATCCTAAAGTTCAACTCAATACGTCACACTAATCTTGAGAATGGGATTTTCTCGCTGCTAATCTTGTTAGAGCTAGGGCACTGTGCAAATATATCTAAACCCATAATTACTGAAGAGATATTAAAAGGATCAATTTATTTCAATAAAAAATGCAAACTTTGAGAAGAATTCATTAATACTCAAAATCCAGCCATGCAATAAATAATACTAATGAACTGAGAAAAAGGAATAGATGAACAAGTACTGACATGATGTCTTATGCTTATTGCTGTTAAAAAGGAACTGACTATTACTCCATTTGAAATGTAATTCTAGTAAGGGAAATGCCAGAAAGTGAAAGACTTGTTAAAATTTGTATGTACATATATGCACACATTAATTTATTTCTAAGGAGGCTATAATACCATTTTCAACACCCCTAAATTGTGTTTATATTAGCAAACAGTGCTGTGCAACAGGAGCATGAAACAGCTGTTGCTGAGATGCTGCCAGCACACAAACTGTACATACATTGGGGGTGTGGTGGTGGTGGTGGTGGTGTGTGTTTTCTGCCAGCTAGCTCCAGGCTGGTCCTGCAGACTGCCTGCCTCAAAGGGAGCAGGGTACCTCAGGTGCAGGGCTGGAGGATCTCTCTAGACTAGTTTTGGCCAAAGGGAACTCAGAGTACATGCTCCAAGGGTGCTTTGTAGTGTGAATCAAACCACGCTGATTGTGTGTGAGGTAGCAAACATGAAATTTTCTTCAAAAACAGCCTCCCGACTTCCACTTTCACTTTTGAATGGAAGCACTCAAAACCCTGTAGATGGTTCAACTCTAGGACAAAACCAGCCAGAGCGAGCAGAAATCCAAGCACAACACTCACCCACATTACCTAGATGATCTGATGACAATGATGGGTATCTAAAACAGCTTTTTTGGTACCAATGGACTGTGACAGCTGTCAAGACAGAACGTAAAAACATGTTTTTCCATATACTTGTGAGCTTCAGCAATTTGCTAGGAGGAAAAACCAAACACCTGGTTTGGTAATTTGAAATTATAAAATGGTAATTTGGAATTATAAAATGGCTGTTCAAATAGTGCACTTGGAGTTAGCCAGGCTGCTTCAACGGACACTTGGAGACGGAGACAAATTCCACCAATATGTGTAGGTTCACTGCTCCTTAATTTCACTGGTATTTCATAGAAGGGAATTCCTGGTGCCTCAGCTGTGATACAAAGAGCAGATTCATGTCATGATGGGATCTGTGCTGGCCACGGGATGTGCTTCTTCCCAGGAGACTAAAGGTTTGTATATTAAAAGAAGAGACATGGTCATACCCTATTATCTTTGAGGAGTAACCTAAGAGAGAGGAAGAAGCTAGAAATGCCAACATGCAAAAGACAGCTGTGATAAATAGGTCAATTATCTATTATTATTTTTACCACAGGAGCTGCTTCCCGTCCCCAATTGTTTGTGTAGCTGAAAGGATGTAGAGTACCTAGGTCTCCTCAGGCAAGTCACAAGACATCTGAAGACTCAAAATGCCTGTCCTGAAGGCTGAGATACTGCAATCCAACTAGATACGAAAGGAAAAAAAAAACGGTAGCAAATGTGTAGAAAATACGTTAAAAGAAAAGGGAAAAACTCAAAGATTGAAAACTCTTCCCTGACACTTAACTAAGTGGAAAGAAGCATCTCCTCCTTGTTTTCTACCTGCCACCTGAAAATTTTACTCGATTCCCCAATTCTTACAGCAAAGGAGGTGTGGAGTTACTATTCCCTGCTGCCACCTCTCCTGGTGGAGGAGCTGTAGTCTGTTCAATCACTCCTTGCCTGAAAGCTGCTCCTGCCCATTGTTAGGGATGGTAACTTCTTTTTCTTCTTTTGATGTCCTCAGACACAAGCTACCAGGCTCGGGGCAGACTTCAGCAGCTCAGGAGTGAGAAAGCTCCAAGATAAAATTTGAACCTCTCCTTTGTTTTGTTAAATCACAGTCAAATTACTCAAAATCGCCATTTCCTTTCTTTCAATAGTCTCATGCAGAAAAATGCTGGCAAGGCACCAAAACCTCATCTAGATGAGCAGCTTTGGCTTTTACTGTTTTTTAAATAGGTGATTTATGGCGACACGTACACCGTGATGTTAGTCCCCTTGCAAGTGTGCTCTCAGAGTGCAGAGAAGAGCCAGGTGCGCACAAATTACACATCCCTTGCTCCTTCCAGCAGAGGCCTGCCTCTTCCAGAGCAGGGGCCAAAGGGACCAAAAAAGGAGAGCGGAGGAACTGTCAGGCTGCATGCCCTCTCCTTCCTAACCACATAAACCTGCCTGGCAAGCTGTGCAACTACCTATGTGAAGAACAACTACAGCTGCTTTAACAGGTAATGACTGTTAGTGGCTTTCTGGATGCTCGTTACTGCAATTTTGCTACTGAAGTCAGTACAGCTTGAACCATTGCCTTTCCACACAAATAAGACTATCACAAAAGCCTCTGCTTTGTTCTAATACATGTCTCTAAAGAGCCTCTATATGTGCAATTACTACTGGTAACAAGACCAACAAATTCTACATTTTTGTTCTCTATATAAGTTTGTCAAAGCAAGATAGAAAGTTTCTTACTTCTCATCTACTCTATGTGAAATGTGACGGGCTATGCATTTCTAATGTATTTAATTTGGTTCTTTCCTTGGCATTTTCATTAAAGATTGGGGAACCTGACAAAAAAAAAAGGTACACTTTGAACACAGCACAACGCAATGATGCAGAGGGCTATGGACTACCTCTGAATGAGGGCGATCTTCCTTTCGTTGGGCCTGAGAGGTAACTATGATTTGCAGTTACAAGCAATATTGAGAAACAGCAACTGTGCTGCTTTCAGGATCCCAGGCACTTGAGCTAGGCATTCTGGAAAAAAAAAAATAATAGGGAAGCAGATGCCAAAAGAAATGCATTTGCTAACAAGTCAGCTGAAATTTTATTGCCAGGAAGCCGCCTTATCACCATATTTCCCTCTACAACCCTAGAACAACAGGTTTCCTGAATATCACTGCTTGCCACCGTGCCTTCAAGCCCTCCTTTTGATCAAGGCAAGGGAGCCGCTGGCAATGTCAGGCCATTTTGTTGCCAGCAAGGAAAGGGGTAAAGCAGGCCCTTCCTCCCCTGCCTCCAGAGCCAGCCCCGAGTGCCTGTGCCTGCGAGAGCCGGGCACACCCGGCGTACACGCGGAGACAAGCAATGAATCTGCCACCAGATGTCACCAAAAGGCCATTCTGCCTGCCGAGATGGCACCCCGCACACCCGGCCCCCGGACTTCCCGCAGGCAGGGCAGGCAGGGTTATGGCACTGTTACTACCCCTACAGTTACACGAGGTCGTTCCTTTCTCCTACTATGAGCTGAAAATCAGTTTTAAAAAGAGGATTCCTTGCAATCGACTGGCACCGCTGCACGTTCCAGGTTTGCTTAGATAGCATACGGCTAATTAACCTTTCCAGAGAGAGGCTTAACTTCACATCAGTCACAAACTGAAACTCAAAAGCTCGGTTTAAGGATTTTGACACCGGTGGAACTGTGGCTAGAATACCTAAAATTCTGCTCTTTAACGTCTTCTCCTCCTTGATTAATTGAGGCACTCCAGCAAGTCCAGCTGTGGTCACAGCAAGCAGTTGCCAGCTGCTTGTCCCCACCCTACCTTGCAACATAGGCCCACATAAATTGCCTTACTTACCCATCTTTTATCAGTCTTTACTGATGGGTGGACTAAATGGGTTTATCACTTTTCCAGCTCCGGCTACTACGGTCCCTGATATTAGTAGTATTTGAATTGCCAGCTGCACTGTCAGTATGTCATCTCTGTACCAAAGGCCAGAAAGCCCAATGTTCTGTGTTAGTGAATATATCAGACTCAAAACCAGAGCCTGACGGTTCAGAGTGAAGTATACCTGGAAAAATAGTTGTTGACAGCAGTTCCTGTTAATTCCAAGCTGGGAGAGAAACACTACGTTTAATTTGGGATTTCTACTTTCTTTCCTGAAATAAGAAACTTTCAATCTGCAGTAAATCTTCAGAACAAAAATCCTTTGAACACTGAAGTACATCGCATGAGCTAAAGGCCAAATCCTATGATTTTTGCTCTCTTTACTGAAGACCTGTATTTCTCTTTTTACAAAACTTGATCGCCTAGCAGAACTTACCATTCTCAAACACTCAGGGGTAAAAGAACAAGCTATCGAGATAGATAAAAGATTTCAAGAAGCAGCAAGTAATGCAAAATGAAGCAGAAATGTCTCATGACAAGGGAACATGGAAAATTTCCTGCCATAGTGAAGACAATTAGAACAGGAAAAAAATAAAAGCAGAACGATAAATGCTAAAGTTCATCACCTGGAATGCTTTATTTAGCTGCTTCTTCCATTCATGATCTTCTAAGTGCTTCAACACTGAATTTCAAATATGAGCATACATTAGAAGAAGCAACTAAAAAGAATGTGGCATTAATTGTCCATCTTTAGACTCCACTCAAATATCTGTGAGTCTTCAAAACCGATTGATGTCAAAGTGTCAAAAGTATGTGACACTTGTCCAAAATAACTGGGAATTAGAGAAAAAACAGTATTTCAAGTAAACATTCTTCTCCTCCAGTTATGTTCTTAACAGTTAATCTTGTCACATTCTCTCGGTAGAGTTTGAAGAAATCAAGAAATCAGTCACAAGCTAAAAAAAAATATTGCAGCAGGTGGTGCTTGAACACTGATACAAGAAAACACTGCAGTTCCAGTCATGCTGGCAAAGTAGCTGTATATGCACATTATACATTATGCACATTAACAGTAAATCTTCACATTCAATAAAACATACAGATAGTTCAAAGATACAGTACTCTGCAATGATACAGTCTTGCTGCTGCAATCACCTCTCACGTTTTCTAACACTAGCATTTCTTCTGCCACTGCCTGGCATCACCCTGTAGGATGAACTTTATACGTTTCATCACCATCTTCAGATCCGTTGCTCTCTTTAAACAATTATATAATTCATACTGAGTCAGTTTCAGCTGCAGGCCACAAAAAGCATTTGACTTATGCAAATTATATCAACTGCTGAAAAAGTTAGTAAAGATTTTACAAATCGTCAAATTCATACTATTTGAAAAGCATAAAAATCCATGCCTACAAGGTGTACTGCATTAATCCAGTTTCCTACAGCTTCTTCTGAAAAAAACAGAGCACAAGTATCTGCTCAAACGACGGAGCAGAAGCTGAGTTAGCACAGCTGATTCTCCTGCAGACATCTGCCTGCCCCCACCTCCTACAGCAGGCTCTGCTTCCAACCGGCCAAGCCTGCACAATCCTTAGCTGGAAGAAACGTCCTGAGCAGCTTGTCATGTCCGAGGCACTGTTAGTTTCCCATTTCAAAATAACAACTACTAACTAGGAGATCTATATGCTTCTGAAGGCATCCAGAACCCCTACATTAATTAAGATCCTGCCCTTTCATAGAATGCTTAGCAGCGAAACTCTGTCATTTCCGTCCTCCCTAATTTTGATTAAGATACAGGAAGAGGACTGTAGGTATTCTGCAGCCACTGTGAGAAATGCTATTGCTCGCAAACATTTCAGGTGAGAAAACTATCACAATTCCAAACAAATTGTTTTCCTCAACAACAAATTTGTGAACTAATAAGCTAAAGCTAATCTGAGATGTGAAATAGTCTCTCCAGCAGCAATTAAGAATCCACAACTTTTGATATAGTACCTGAAATAAGCATCGAAGTTTTTAAGTTCAGGGAACTGAATGTAGGAAACAAACTGACAGCTCGCTTAATGCCACATTATGAAACATCAAGACAAACAGACAGTGAGTCTGCAAAGGCAATGTTCATCTACCTTTAGAATTTACGAGGGGGGAAAAATACAACCTACAAGTATTTTGATGAAGACTAGTCATCAACCTGAAGATCTCCTCCTCAGATTACTAAGGAAGCAGGACACAGATGAAGAATATTAGACACCTTTTACAAATTCCTCAATACACTTAATTTAATTTCATGGAGGAAATGAACATCCAAAGAAAACACATTTCTTTCATTACTATTACAAGCTTGATAAAATAACATGCAGTGGAGCACTGCTGGATATTTAGACCACAGACACAAGTCAGAACTCGTTTAATGCTCTCTGTCAGGTCTCCCAGTGATTACTTTTCTTCTTTTGCATAAGGAGAGTAAGCACAGCCAAAGTAATACAGCATAACCTGCAGTAAGACTGCTGGCCTGCATGATCACAAAGGTTCTGCTCATATATTGCTTTAAGACATACAAGCTTCCAACTTCAGAGAGAAAAAGATTAAAACCATCTGGTGTGGCTGATTAGAAGAGAGGGTCACGATTTCCACTGTTCAACTCCAAGTTCTGCCTGCTTTGTTGCAAATCAGTATTTTGCTTACTATCAAATTAATTCCCAGAGATAGATGTGGAAAATATAAATTTAGCATTTCATCTTAAGTAGTAGTAATAGACATAAGAAATTGTTACTGAAAATATTTGTCTTGAGCCTTGACTAAGGGGAAATTGACAGAGAAAAATTAAAACAGTCTTGAAGAAGTTTTACTTTTTTTTTTTCATCTCCTAAAAGCAACTAAAATGGCCAAAGATAAACCAATCAGAAGTTACTTCAGCTCTGAACAGCAGCATCTAGAGGGAGTGATGAAATCAATTCCCTAAGTATTTCAAGTTTTTTGGCTGCACTCCATTTAAACAAGTACTTTTTTTTTTTTTTCTTAAAGTCAGGCTTAAGCTTGAAGTACCTTCTCAAATTTACCCTGTAGTTAGTGTTTTTCTACCCTTAAAAAAAAAATCAGAATGTGACAATGATTTGAAAACTGAATTCTGAACTCCTAGTCAGGATACTTATTATAAACAATAATCAGAACAGCAGAAAAATACCTGTGATATCCTGTGGTGCAGTATCGCAGCTACGACCTCACAACTCTCACATGGCACAAAACGAAAATGCTTCAACATACATGAAACGTCAAGAAGCACCATCGCTTCTCTGCCTCCCCTACAACTGACTGCAAATACGTAGCAGCTTTCAAAGCCCAGTTCTGCCTCCTTGCAAGATGGAGAGTCTAAAAAAACATCTAAAACTGGAATCCTTTATTTCCAAGTGGAAATAAAATGCATTTAGAAGTGATGAGTACGCTTTTGAAAGAGGAAGTGCAGGCCTAGGAGAAAAAAAAAAAAGGAAGGTGTATCACAGGATAAAAAGTCATACAGTTAATAACTGCAAAACCAGTTATTCAGCATCAGTTGACTGCCAGTGCCTACCAAATATTTAGGTGGTGGGATTGCAGAGAGCAGATACTGTAGCTTCCTGCATTTTGCTGCAGCAGCCTGTGATAATAACTGCTGCTCATCAGCAGCCATCAACTGCTCATCAACTGCCAATACCAGCTGCTGCTCGGTAACTACAATTCGAAGTTCTGCATAAACACACATCAAAATTAGCTGCTACAAAAATCAGTTATCATTCAGCAGCTAATGAGCACAGGCTAATGTATGTAGATTCTTAACAGCCCGATCAACAATGCATGAGCAGCAACTGCACCAACAGGTCATCAGTAAATCATACAGCACATCATACAGCACCTACTCCACCCAGCAACACAACAGAGATTCACACAGAAGCTGTGACAATTTAACATTTTCTTGCATACTTTGTGTAGGAGAACGGAAGGAGTAAGGACAAGTTGATTAGATACCAGCCTTAGTAAAAAGCTGATTTATAGTAATGCTCCTTCATTCAGTATTTTGAAGTTATCAAACATAAACCTCTGGAATGTAAGAATTAACAAAGACTGCTATCTGGTCACTTGATTAATCCCACAAAAATCCAGATTGTCAACAAAAAAAGCAAATTTTCATCTCTGTTCCTCAAACTGAGCTACCACTTGTGTGGTCAGCCCTCTTACCGAGCTGATCAGCCTGAAGGGTTTCTGACAACGAGTTCGTTTGTTCAGAGTTAGCCCAAGCATCAATGCTGGCTCAAGAAGGAAGCAAGGACATGGACCTGAGTGGAGGAAGGGGGCTGCCCACACCACATCAGCTTAAAGCAGTAACGAAAACCTACACCCTTAGTCATGTTTGTATTTAACACGCTGACTAAAGTAATAACTACGCTGCCAGTTACGAAGTACCATTCTGCAAATGACAAAATATTTAGTTGAATTACAGACTGTCATACTGAATGTTGAAAAGGTGCCCATTTAGGCCTTTAGGTAGGCTTTTGTCCTTACCTAAAGAGGAATGCAATTCTCAAAACATACAATGAAACCACTTCTTAAAATTTTTAAACTCAGGTTGATTTTTATTTATTATACATCAATAGCTGAAGAAGCTACAACTCAACTGCTTATTGAGAAAGAATATTCCAACACCATATCTGAACTTTTGCTTAGAAAATAAATTATTTTAGAAATTTTTAAAGAGTACTTGAGATTCAGACTGTTCATAAAAAACAGTTTTGTGCATACCTGAATCTTATTGTTTCCCCTCACCCACCCACAATTTTAACATTTGTCATATTTGACAAATATTAAAACCAAAAGAACTCTTCCCATGTTACAGGGAATGTTTCCATTTCCACAACTTGGATTGGTGAAACTACAGAATTAAAATGAAACTCCCAAACAATCCAAGCAAGCTGCAAAAAAAGTTTTCATCTCGTTTCACCTCTAATCACTTATAAATTTTCTTTTTTAAAAAAAAGGTAGAAAAATGCAAGTTCTACAACAGCAATAATTTGTTATTAAGTAGTAACTGGATTATTTAATACCACCTGTTGTAACTGCCCAGTGTTAACAAATTGACTTCTTGACAATGTAATAAAGCAGCTTAGACTAGATAAAATTCTTAATTGAAGAACACATACAAAAATCACAACTAATATATTAAAAACTCTGTTGTAAGTATATACAAAATAATTATCAAAGCATTTGGTTCATACAGTGCTGCTGTAAGTCATGCAATCGACTGCTTGATCCAGGAGAGTCAATGCTAGAAATGGATGCCTGGGCAACCATCTCAAATTTGTCTGCTTGGGGACATAGATAGAACAACAGAGAGACTTTCTGTATTCACTATGAAGATGGAACCATCAGTAAAAAAGGAAAGGAAGCTATTAACCCAAAGAGAAAGAACTTCAATGGTACTGTGACGGAACTACATTTAGAACATAAATGGCAGCAGACTCCATTCACAGTATTTTGTCTGTTCTCTCCAAAAACTCCTAAAGCTGCAGATGGTTTTCTCGAGACTTAGATGTCCACTTAAGACACTCACCAATCCTAATTTCCAAAAGCCAGATGTAATGACTTTCCGTTACAACTCAGGCAAGAGTTTAAACTGGGGACCTGAAGAGAAACAACCTGAAGACTGTGAACCCTGTGTCATCTAGTTCATTACATACTGCTGCAAACCCATATTTAAATGTAACCATGTTTCATAACCAAGAATAACCAAACTAACTCCATTAACTACAGTACAAAATCTAAAGTAATACTCTGAAATATTAGTTAACACTCAGAAAGGTGCCCAAAAGCATTGCTTGTATTAATACCTTAGACTCTGTATCTCAGTTTGTCATCCAGCAAGTCTTGACTCAAAAAAGAGACAACATCTCATGGCTGCAACCATTTCAATATTCAACTATGCACTACAAGGGGTGTGTGTTCCCCTCCTCACCTAGTCATTCAGTTGTGAAAAAATTGCTCAGAATTTCAGAGCTTCACACTCAGTTCTTTCCCATCATACAACTCTTGCAGTTGGTATGACTCGTATTTTAGGGAGGGTTTCTCGATTTGCATCCCAGGCTCCAGAACATTCTGTCCAACTACTTTAAGATTCACAACTTTTATTTTCCAGGTATTGTCCCTAACAGGACAGCTAATGAGTCCAAAAATTTGTTCAAAGATGCCCAAACAAGTATTGTCTCTATGTAGCGTGCCAGCCACTGCTACCAGTACTAACCCATGTGGAGACATGACACATTTCAGTCCACTGGCATTCAAATTAGGGTTGAATAGAAGATATTCTTCTTTAACCAAGGACAGCAGACGAAGGCTCACCATTTCTGCACCAACATATTCTTCCATGTTTTTTTCTAACGTGTTGTAACAGAACTTCATTTTGGCATCCTCCCAAAAATGCTGTGGTCCCCATCTTTCTTCAGATTTTACTCCCAAGGGATGTTGAGAATTCAGGAGTTTATAGAACCATTGACAGAATTCTTCTCCTAGATCATGAATGTCATCTTGTGGTGACTTTTGTCTCTCTCCACGACTCTGCAATCAAGCACATTTTTTTCCTTAGAACTATTTATCCTTGACATGTGAGATTACCACTTAGAACAACATAAAATTGTGTAAACACTTGTTTTAAATATTCTAAGTCTTCTTCAAGTGTTCTGAGACAGAGCGCCTGAAGAAAAACAACAAAGTAAAATCTCATTTATTTTTAAGATCATTATTATCTTATCCAGAGAAGCAGGGTAGGTTCTTTGAATTACAGCTAGAATAGTCCTTCAGTTTTGTCTCAGTCTACAATATATAAACAAAAAGTGAAACCTTGGTTCTACTAAAAAGGGCAGGGGAAGAATTTCTGAGCAACCTACATGAGTCCAGGATTCTCACACTGAGACACAAAATTTCTTCTGAGTAACTTTTCACTGGCTTTCACATTTTCAAAAGAAAGTGACAGGAAAACAAGGATACAGACTCATAGCCAATCTCATATTAAGGTGTATCAATTTACTAAAAAGTGCTTATAAATAAGCAATTATGTTGACACGTTCTTCCTGTTTCATGTTGCCTTCAGTCTATTCTTTTTGGTACCTTTTAATCTGGTGAATTGTGCTGGTTTCTGCACCTTCATACAGCTGATACAAACAAACAGCACTTACTGGGAAGTCACCTTTTGAATATGCACATTCTGATACCTGAAACTGAGAGAATACTTCTGATTTCTGGGGGTATTTTACCTGTGTCACTGGAATATGCTAACAAAATGCACAACTAATCCAGGAAGAACTGAAACTCAAAGAATTAACGTGTTCCAGAACTTTTTCTCCACCAAGTCGTGTGCCTGAATTTAGCCCTGTTTGGCAGTAAGACTGCCAAAAATCATGGAACAGATGCTTGATCACTTTCATGAGCAATGTTTGTAGGTCTTCACCATATTTCTAATAGGAAAAGAGCCCAAATCAAAGAAAACCGTAACTTATGCTATCTTTGCTCCTCCAAAACAGATATTAGTCTTGAAGAATCTCAGTTACTTTTCTAATTGTACAAGTGATCGCTTAAAACAGACTGAGACAGTATGACATTGGGATAGGAGGGCTGCAGGGATGTTCACACAGCAGCACAGGCTTACTCTGGGAAAAAAGGCAACTCCATTCAGCCTTCATAAAATCCTTCCTTCAGACTGTCATAAAATCCTTTGATCAACACTGAATCTGCTGAGGAAGTATTCTTAAGTAGTGAGACAAAGTAAACATTGCTAGCAGACAGCCAAACCTTCAAAGGATAATTTGAAAAGGTTCAAAGATTCTTGTCTTGGCTAGAAGCCTTAGAGAAGAACGGGTCAGTGAAAGAAAGCATGAAACTACTCAAAACACATTTTCCACTAGTTCCCCATAGGTATGGACAAACCACTTGTGCCCTTTTTTTCTCTTGTTTTGCAGACAATGACATACATACACTCCTAAAATACATCTAAGAAGTAGGGGGCTAAGAAATACTTCAAAATAATACTTAAGTTTAATGATAGGTTGCCGAGACTGACAACAGAGTGGGGGGTGTAGTTTTGAAGCCGAATTCACAGTAAGTAGCAAAGGCAAGTATCAGTGAGGAACCAATGGTCATGTTATTAAAACCATTATCAGAAGAGGGTGACAACTCCCAAGTGTTGTATCACTAAATAAGTACTGCAACAAAGTAAGCAGTAAGACTTTTTAGATGCTATTACGGGTTAAGCTCAGGAAAAAAAAATCTAGCAGTTAAATTCTTGGTATGTCTAAAACTGCATGTAGAAGAAGAGCAAAATTTAAGCACAAACATTTAGAAAATGAGTGCGTTAGCAATTAGATTTTTAAGACAGGTTTTTAAGTTGTTATACACAATTGGTTTAGAGGACACTTCTTTCTAAAGGAAGCACTGCTATAAAAGGCAACAATCGTATGCTCAAGTAAGAGTCCTGTGAGCCAATTTTAATTTGTACATATGTAGTTTGTTTACCCTCTGCTTTCTCTTACAATAGATAAATTTTTTTACTTCAGAAAAATCATCCAAACTTTCCAATGTAAAGATACATGACCTCCAACTGTAAGGTGAGGTGTTTTTTGAACAAGAACTAAACCCACAGTTATTCTGTAGGGCTTCTCAGTATTTGCAACTGGACAGCAAGACTTCTAGAGTAAATCAAATGTCAAGTTTGCTAACGTCAAAGTCGAGTGAGTATTAAATTAAGTATGCTTTAAGTAAGTATTAAGTAATTAAGTATGAAAAGTGTGAAAAAAACCTGTAATTAATTTCTAATTCTGTTACGTATGCTCCTGTTGCCTATTTCTTAAAAAAAGTGAGGTCCACAAGAATTAAGAGAAAACAAAGGCAAAGGAAGATGTATGTGATAAATAAACCTGTTGAATTTCTTGTTCTTTGTGAATGCGTTTTAAGTACTTTGGAGAACTTACCTTCAATCATAAAAACTTTACTAGGGGGTAATATTTGGGAAGCGTTCATGCAAGAGCAACATTTTTATTTTCCCAAAGTATGCACACAAAAAATGTTTTTGAAAACAACTCTCAGCTAAGTCATAATTCTCATGAGTCAACCCCCGAGAGAAAGCTCAATGCAAGAGGTTATCAAGAGCTACAGAGCTCTAACAGTCCAGCTGGTGGGGCTGTTGCCCATTAGGTCTCTGAAGTACAACGCCTGAAAGAGCAAGGTGGTTATTTAGAACTACATGGTAAAGATTCAAGACAAATAAAATACCGAAAGTTCATTACACCACGAGGATTTGCTAAATGTCAACATTCTGAACTTCAAAATAACCTGTAATTGCCAAAACACATTTATACACTGTATTAAGTGTTACTAATATCAAGGGAAAAAAATGACACAGACCTGGCACTGCTACCAAATTTACATTCCAACGATATAATATCCAGTAAAATCCATTCTGCACTCTAACTGTAAGAGGTAAAAACGAAACCAGCTTACAGACAGCGCTACTTTGATTGCACTGTCTCTAGAAGTAGATCAAGGCCATTTACAAAAAGGCAATTTTCTCTCCATTCCCTCCTTCCCCTGAAACATTTTAGACCAGGCTGACAAGACGTTTTTGCCCTATGATCTACTATTGAGAACATCCTTTTGCTCTGCTCTGCACCCTACCAGTGTTATCACTAACGTGGCTGTAGGATGGCTGGAAATCCCAGATCAATACCAAAAGTTTAAGAAGATCCACCACATTAAAAAGCAACAAGAGGCTATGCAGGGCTTCTGTATCATTAACATTGTTTTCAGTCGTCCTTGAATCCACAGAATTATTTGTGAATACCCTCTGGTTTAGCTTACAGTGCAACTTACACATTAAAAGCAAGAACTAGATCCCACACATTAAGAGTTCAAATGCACTAATTTACTTGGCAAGACAGAGCAGAAGACTGTGCCCTGTGAGTGATATGCTGGCACTGTCACCTATAAATGATGTATTTGAAAAAAAAACAAACAAAAACAAACGAAAACCCAAACAAACCAAGAGTTACAGACCTCCCTAAATACAGATGAAGAGTCACGTTTTGGCTGCACATTAGAATATCTTCGCTGGTTATCCTGTGAAAGCAATGCTGAGCATCCTCAAGTCTTTCAGAAAGCAGCACTCACCTCTGTGTGTGGTTTTCTCTCCCCTGACTCTGACACATGTGTTGTGAGCTGCCCGCTCCAGTACTGCTTTACACGATCAATGAGTAGATGTTTCTCAGAGGAAGGAGGCACTGGAATTCCTTGTGCTGCCAAATACTTAAAAATTATTTCTCGATAGACTTTCCTGCGTTTCAAAAGTTCTTCTACATTTTGGCTGTAAACCAATATGGCATGAATGGCTTCTGCAAGTAAAGAAATTCAAGTTAGCAGTTGCTTCTCTCACAACTAAAACCCAAACCTATGCCACTTCCTAAACTCCTGACTAGCACCTCCAAACACAGTACAAGACAAGCCTAAACGAAACTGAAAGACTTAAAAGTTTGTTCGCAAACTGAAATCTGGCCTAATGGTATTAGACACAGAAGATACACAAAGATTTGGGAACATACTGAAAACACACTGCTGTTTTTACTGAACACTTTGCTACTTCATAATCCATACTTCCAGTATCAATGACTGCTTAGAACTTACTATGTATTATTTGAGCTTGTTGAAAAGGATGCAACTTTTTATTCCAAATGGAACTATTAATATTCAAGTATTTTCAAGCTGGTTAGAAACTTCAGGTAGTATAAAGATTCTTGCACATAATGCCCTGCACCTATATTTCCTGAGATGTAGCTAGTCTTAATTTCAAAATAAACTTATTTAACATTAAATCACCCAGGGTTCCCTGCTTCATGTCACTTCGCAAAAGCTGAGCTTGGTTTCATTCTCCATTTCAAAAGCTCAGGGATATTTCAAAAGAAGCCATCCACTTACTTAACGTGTTACCTATAAAAACTGTAAGTTTGTTAAGGAAAAGACTAATAAGTAAAGAAAAAAAAAAATCTTTCAATTTAATCTACAAGCACTGCAAAAAGTAGATAAGAAAGCAAGAAGAAAAACTACGTTAAGAACTTCTGAAGAAACGTGTTTTACTCTGAGTTCTATCACACGAAACATATTCCTATTTTTTGGATGAGTCTACTGGAGGGCAATATACTGAGCGGCCTCGGGTAACTCACAGACAGAATTCAGACCCATGAAACAAATCTCAACGTCTACGAAGTGATGGGGGATGGTCACACCTGAAAGTGCGCCATTCTACAAAGAAACAAGTTCAGTACTAGATTTATGGTTTACCCTTTCAAAACCCGAAAGCGAGTGTCGTTAAGGCAAACCGCAAGAAGCAGTTGGGTTTAAATACGCTGTTAAGGCTAAGAGGGCACGGCAGGGGCGCAGCAGAGCACAGAGCTCAGCGGGGAGGGGGGCTAAGAACTGCCCCAGATCTGAGCTTCTGCTACGAGCCACCAGCGCCCACCCGCAGGTTCCTCGGCCAGAACAACCCGCAGTTCCCCCGACCCCGCTGCTGTTCGGGTGTCGACAGGCGGCCCCGGAACAAGGCTCCCAACAGCCACAGCCGAAGCCGCGGCGGCCCTGCGGCGGGGAGGCCGCTGCCCGCCCTCGGGGGCGCCCAGGACCCCCGGGCAGCTCCCGGGCGCGGCTCGCCTGCCGCCGCCGCCCCCGCTGTAGGCCGGCCCGGCCCGAGAGAGGAGCGGAGGGGGGGGTGGGCGCCCACCTTGTCGGCTCTCGGGGTGCACCAGGCGGCTGGTGACGGTGTCCGTCAGCGCCAGCAGCTCGTCGGTGGCGAGCAGCTCCAGCAGCTGGCGGCAGCCGGCGCGCTCCCGCTCGCTCAGCCCCCCGCCCAGCGACGCCATGGCCGGGCCCGGCTTCCCCCCCGCCCTCCGCCACAACCGGAGACGCCGCCGCTTTGCCCAACCGACGCCCTGGCAACAGCCCCTTCCCTGTGCGTTGCTCCGAGCGTTCCCCGCTGCCGCGCCCGTAGGCGCCGGGTGGAACCAGCGGCTGGCTCGGAGGTTCCGGCCGGCAGCCGGAGCCGCCGGCGGGAGGAGCGGCGGGGCCGGGCCGGGCCGCGGGGCTCCTCCCGGCGGCGAGAGGAGCCTCCCCGGACCAGCCCGCATGTGGCCGTGGAGAGCAAGGGCCAGGCCGGGGAGGACCCGACGGCCCACAGGTGGAGGAAAGCCCCACGAAAGCGAACTTAAATGCATAATTCCCGTATTCTGCACACGAAGAGTTTGCAATCATTACCCTTCCATCAGATCGTGAAGTTGTCATGAGAATTTTACACCCCCCGCCCCTTAAGCCAGGGGAGTACCGCCAAGGATGCTGCCCCCCGGGGCCGGCGGTGACTTCCCCTCCTCGGTGCTTGCAAGCCCAGCAGAGGATGGAAAGGAGAACAGAAAGTGAATCTCCCACCCGTGTTTACTTCAGTGACAGATTTCCATCGCGGCGGTAGAGCCCCCGCATCCCGTCTTGTCCCAGCCTGCGCAGAGATGAAGGTTTTGTACAAACGAGGCTGCCAGCAGGCTCCAGCTCTGCCCAGCAGCCAGCGTCAGATCCTCAGGAAGGGCTCGGTGCTCCTGCTGAGGTCCAGGCAGATGCTCTTGGTGGAGACAGACTTTGGAAGTCTACGGATAGGCCTCAGCCTGTGTGAACATCTATGGTGGTCACTTGAGCTGGACTGACCCATCTCTGGATATCCAAGGTGCAGCCCCCGGGGCACTGAGTAAGTCTTCCACGTGTGACTTGGGGAGTGGTTGGACACCTTTGGGAACTAACTTAGAGCAAGTTACACATGTCCGCAAGAGTGGGAAATGCGGTAGCACAGCACCTGGCCCAGGAAATGAAGTTCTGTAAGCCAAAGCTGCTTGTTTGCTACCTGCAAGGCTTGAACCTTGTGCTGCTCCTCCACTTGGCAGTACTTTCTCTGTCAGGGGCAGGGCAACTTCATCAGTCAGACAGAGAAAAGAAAAAGGAGGGAAGACAAAAAAGGAAAAAGAAGGTAGCAAAAGCTTCAGTTAGCTTATGTGAGGACTGGTGCTGAGAAAAATATAGGTGCAATGAGTGCTTGACCTCACTGTGGCAGAAAGAGCAGGCACCCTCAATCAAGCATGCTTTAATAGGGGTAACATGAGGCAGCGACCTTTTGGTGCTAAAGGTGCCTGTGGTTTCAACAACAGGAGGGCCTAGATCCTGTAAAGACATGCAGACGGTCACTTGAAGACAGGACTTAAAACTACTGGTGCTGCTTTTGCACAAACAACTGGCCACTTCTTTATGGTAGGCTCTGCTCAGATCCGCAGTGATGAATGCCTGCCTTCAAAATCTTATAAACCTAAGATAGAACTTCTATGTGAACAGAAAACACCTTCCTACCCCCCATACTATGTGTATGTTTTAGATGATTGTTTCCTCTTTGAGATCTACAAAGACTGTCCATGGGGTTCTCTCAGGTTCATCAGAAGGAAAACCAACAGACATTTAGCTAGAGTAGGAGCTGTTCTCTGCAGCTGTAACAAGGAATTCAAAATAAGCCAGAAACAGATGAATTAATTTTGCCCATGAATTTTAAGTCCAACTTTCAGATAAAAATTCAGTCCTAAAGCATCTGGAAAGACTCAACACAATAATGCTTACTGTCTGCTGTGCCAAATTTCCCCTTGTGTACACTGATTTAATATACATTATTCAGTTAGAGCAACATGTAACAGCTCATATTGACAAGATCAGCCTCATGTACAATATGCATGGCCTTGCCATAGCTATTGCACGTTCTGTAAGACCAGTTACTTGCATGCTCTTTGTGTAGAAGACAGACCTCCCACCGCAATATGCAGTGCAGCGTTCTGCATATCTCTATTAGTTTACAAAGCAAAATTGGTTCATAGAAAATGGGACTACCTACATGCCACAAATTTAATTTTGCTGCTGAAATTCTGAATTTCTTAGAATTAGACAATGCATCTGAGAAACATTAATTACTTTTTCTTCATTTTGCTGTCTCAATAAACCTGTTTAGATTTGCAGCCTTCAGGGAATAATATTTAACTGAATATTCTAGAATTGGGGGGGGGATAAAGATGCCATTTAAAAAATTAGATTATTTTGAGATGTTTGCTGTGTTTTCAAAGAGGATGGTTTTGGTTTGGTTTGTTGGGTTTTTGTTTTTGTTTTTGTTTTTTTTTTTTTTTTGGGGGGGGGGTACCTTAGAATGGTCACATTCCCATTAAAACTAAGATAAGTGCATTGTCATCCTGGAGACTGGAGGGACTCTAATAATCAAAACTGATGTTTCTTCCCCCTTTCTTATTTTAAATCAAGGCCAGCCCTTTTAGTAGGATTATACCTATACCCTGTAAATCCTTCCCCTTTGGAGGTGGGGGAGTGGAGGAAGGGGAAAATTTCAGAAGTTAGTTTTGGTTTTTTTGCCTTTCCCATAACTCAGAACCTCCTACAGAGTCTTTATTCACACTTTCAATTGACTTTGATTATTGACCAGGAATATAAACTGGCATTCCTACAGGGGAAGAAACTGGAAAATTATTAGCCTATATAAACAAAAGGTGAATAGAACTCTCGTAACATTAAACTGCTGTTGTAATTCAAGGAGTCACTACAAGTGACACTCTCCTTCGCCCTTCAGAATTCTATTTACTGCAAATTATATCCCTAAAATGTCAACCATCCACTTATTTCTATGAGCAGAGTGCAGAAGTCAGGCACCGAGACAAAGTACTGGATTTAATTATACTGATACATAGGAATATAGCTTCAGGCAGTGCTAGATGCTGCTCCAAGTCACACAGGCACTGCTGACACCAACAAGACAGCACAAATATATCCAAGGCTATATGGATTGGCAGCTGAACTGAACCGAAACTCCAGTTGTGGACTTTTTTTTTTTCTCCTTCTTTTGAAAGCTAAGCAAAAATATATGAGAAATTACTGACTAGAACACAAACACAGATACAAATTTCAGCGTCATCTGCAAAAGTAGCTGTTTTTTAGGCGGGCACAGTCATAAACTATATAAAAGATATTTACATACATACATAGTTAAATGACACTGGCCACTGCATTAACTATTTTACCACTGCCATCCTACACTAAATTTTCCAAGTTAGCTTATAATAATGCTGATTATGCTGATAGATGAAGATGAAATGTATGGCCTGAAAAGATACGTATTTTTTAAATGGACAACAGTAGCTAGTTACCACATGAAGCATATTCAGTTTAACTGTACCTTCCATTCAATTACATTTAATATCCTTGAATTGGTATTTCACAACTCCTACCTGCCATCATGGATATTGTTATTTTTTTTCCCTACATAGTCTAAGAATCAGGAAAAATAGTCCCCAGTATGACATTTTAAACTTTCAACATACAAAATTAATTAATAGAGCTATATGTATACTCAACAACCTCAAAGCTTGCATTTGTCGTAGTCTAGTTAAGTTTATTTCAAGCATCCTTGAGCACCTCTCTTGGTCTATTGAGCTGCTTCTGTTATGTGCCTCACTCATCCTGGCACCTCAACATCCCCTTGGGATCAAAGCTCAATATTTAGTCCTTACAATCCAGCTGTTTAACACTGGACTATCCAGTTTACCAGCCACACTAACCTGTTGTGAAGGGGGCTACTGATGAGGAAACTTAAAACACTGCACTGGGCTACAAATTTAAGGTACAGTTCTACTGAGAAATTACTTCTGCCTGAAATGTTAGTGTGTCAAAAGAATTAAAGCAATATCCAGAGCATAAAAGATAACACTTGTTATGTCTAAATATATATTTTGCAATGACTTTATCAATTAGCTTGTATATACGGTGCCATTTTGATAAATATTTTGCCTGCAACATGCATATGCCATAGTACCAGAGATTTGAGAACCCTTATCCTTATGCCCAAATTTAGTAACTTTCTTAGCCAAGGACCTTGTCAAAATTATACAAAATAGAAAATAAAGGCAAATTTGAAGTGACATGAAAAACATCCCCATTCAAAATTTTGCAGAAGACAGTCAAAATCTGCAATCAAAGAGCATTTTTACAGGACTGTGAATAATAAATCTAAATAATCCAGCATTTTCAGATGACAGTATTGAACTTTTTGAAGCAAAAGAAAAAAGCAATTACACTGTCTTTATCTCTAGACTACAGCATTCCATCAAGGAGACTAAACAAAGCCATGGAAAACTAGCATATCACGCTAGAGATTACTATCTCTACTAGCAGCATTATCAGAAACAAACATAAACCCATAAAGTTCAACAGCGGAGGCTCAGCTCTATGCATTAGTGCCAACCAATCTTCCCAAGAGGTTTAGTCCAGCATTTGGTACTTGTAACGCAGAGCCACTGAAGAACTTTAACATTTTATGATGAAGACAATCAGCTAGAAGCATGAGGTATCTTAAACTGCTGCATCCAGCCTTGTGGCCCCAAGTTCAGCTTTCAAGCCCTACACAATAGCTTCAGAGTGGTTAACCTGCCCTGATTTTTGAAGCTATTGCCCCCCAAGGATAAGCAGCATATAAGCCATTGAAACGTACACGAGTCTGCCGATTTCTTTGAAGACCACATGTAAATTTTCCTTGCAAGCTTTATTCCTCCCAACCCTTACTACCTCCATTTCCACCCTGTCAGCCTTACATGGCTTCTAACAGGCATGAGGAGAACCACTACATGAGCCCTTTCTCACCAGGTCAGAATCCTCACAGGCCTGTCCTGCCCAGAGATCCTGGGTGATCACTGAGCGGACTCCCATTTCCCCTTGTGTTTGGACTGATTCCCTTTAGTAAATTACTTAGGTATATGCACTAATTACAAAGTCAGTTCCCAGTGGCTATTTAAATAAATGTTCTTAAAGTTGCCAGTGCTTTGAGCCAGTCAAAGCTGAGGAATGGATCGCCTCATGTCTAAGGTTCCAGTGCTGATGGAAACTTTTTCTGCAGTAGGTGTGCTCTTCACATGTCTCAGAGTGATGACCAAAAAAAAGTTATTCTTCTGCCTCACACACAGACATGCTTCTCTTATTCAGCAGTTATCTATTTGTAAAGAATCTCCACAAATACTATGACTTTTTGACCACTTATTTAAGAGGTCCCAAATCTACCAGAGCAGGTAGTTAATCAGCTAGAACAAAGAAAAGCAGGGGGGGAGGGGGGGGGTAGTAGTTACGTTTTAGTTTTCTTGGTAATCCTCAATATTCTTGCATATACTTCGATAGATTTAGTCTAGTCAAATCCAAATATCTACACCTGGAATATCAAGACCTGGCAGCTTTACATAGGTGCTGTGCAACAATCATACACCAAACATAACATGGTAACTATAAATACTGCAGCAGTATTTTCAGAGTGATTCCCCAAAAGACAAGATCAATTTCTATCAACAACAAAGACAACGTTTTATTGAACAAATCTATGTACAGTACAAAAAAGTTTTTAAAATGAAACACTACTGTTGATTTATTGCAGTTTGATGGCTCAGTTTTAATTTGTACTCTTATATAAAATGCAAAGTAAAATAATTTAACATTCAACAAGGAAGCACAAATTTCCTTTCTTGCTGAACCTGTAACAGCTTTTACAAATTAAGAGTCCCAAAATGCATACACTGCATTTAATCAGAAAGGTGTTATACAGTACCAAATAAATTAAGAAAATAGTAACACTACCAACCCCTTTTGAGTCTTTTGTCCATAGCACTGGTGTTAAACAATAAATGAGTACAGCTGAACCTTCAATGTGATATTAAAATCACAAAATTTAATGTTATAAATTATCCAAACTATACAATTTATATAGTTTTAATGAATATGGCTAAATAACCAAAGTACCAGTGACCTTTCCCCACAGATATGACCACTTTCAACCTACTTTCAGTATTTCTTTCTTTGTGAAAGATGCCTACCAAGCGGCAACTCTTTGAAAATTAGAACTTACATGACCTTTGTAGTGAATTGCGATCAGGTTAGAGTAGACAGTCTTAAAAGGAAAGTCTAAATCCAAGTTATAGCCACCTGGAGGAATGTTATTAGAATACAATTATCAGCAATGAAATGCACAAACTTTGATCCAACAAAGCCCCTAAGCTCATGTATAACTTCACGCAGCTTTTACGTATTTGCATGATTACACATGTACTTCAGTATTTATTGAATCAAAGTGATACATCTTGAAGAAGTATTTCCAATTATATCATACAATGCTTAATGCCTGGGAAAAAAACCACTTTCAATTCTAGAATTGGAACCTTTTTCTGCCCTAGAAGTTGCAGGCTTACTATAGGGTAGTACTCAACATACTAAAGAATCCTTAAAAAACCACATAGAATTATCTCCTGCACATTACAAGTATCTTTTTGCTCCTAATTAAAGTTGCTTAATACTGCAACTATCTGAGAATACCAACAGGTATCAGAGAGTAGTTTAAAGAAAATGTAATGTCCTTTGAAGTAAAAAATCATTACTTAAAGTTACCACCCACATGCTACTTTAAGTCAATTTAGCAATTCTGATAGGTGTTCGGTGATGCTAATGTTCACCTACGTAAGAATTTAGTTTTCCAGTTCTCCAACGTGTATATACTGAACACATGGTATAAACAAATGGTGGTGTCCAAGAAAAACATCTTTGAACAAAAATGAGTTTAATGCAGGTACAAAAAATTATGGTCACAGTTTATGCATGTACATAGATGCATTTATCTACACACTTTAAACCAAAGAAAATACAAGTCTCGATCATGTTTTTAAAGCATCTTCAAACACAGGAAAAGGCAAAAAAGCACCAAAGATTAAAAGTACATTTAAAAGACTTTACACAAACATTTTTGTCATATCTATTGACTGCATTTTGAGATTTTAAAACTGTAATACTTTAAAATTAACCTCTTTTCCCCCTAACATATTTAAGCAAATTTAACTAGATTAACAATGTTAAGCAAAGAAAGGGGAGCCTGGGAACATTCATGATGATAATCGGGTCCTTACAAATTAGTTGTTACCGTGAAAGCAAAAAATGTGAAAGTGCATTTGGCTGATAAGGTCCCCATTAAGTTTATGTTTAAAAACTTTTAATGTATTTATATATGTAAATATATATATAGTGCGTATATATGTATATATAATGAATGATGCATTTAAATCTTTTTTTTTTGCAACTGCAAAAAAAATTCTTTGGTGCCTCAAATGTTATACAGATCTCTGAAGGTGGGCCAGTTGTTGGTATTAATGTAATGCACACATACCTGTGATCATAATTTTCTAACCTTTTATGTTAATCCAACTCAAAGTTAAGGCAAAAATTTTATAGAATTCAAAAAAGTATGATTTTGAATTTGCGTTTTTACCTCCCAGGAGGGGAAAAGGAAGCAGAAATAATGCAAGTATCTGTTTAATTTCACAGAGAATTATTAGCAGAGGCATTACTGAACTATTAAGTTTAAATTCCAGAACTACTTAACAGCCTATTTTACAATGAAATCCTTAGGTTTGCAAGTGTGAGCCATTGCTACAACAAACTGATCTTTTATGTACCTCTTGATTTTTTTACTCATTAGATTTTACATATCTGTTGATTTAAGCAAGTTGATCAACTTATTGTGCCATACACGCGTTGTGATGAACTGTTCAGTAAGCAAACTAGCTGAGCAGGAACAGTTGGTCTTTGTTGTCCTATATTTCTGTGATGACTCCATCTGTACACACCAGTTTTCAGCACTACACCTTCAGTGCCTACAATCACATTAAAATTTTCAGCTACCCACACTGAACAGGATCCCAAACAAAGCATTTTTAGGTGGCAAGACAGTATAAAGATAAATTAGAGGATAAATCAGCACAGTAATTAGACAATGCACATGTTTGCCACACCTCTGTTTGGGGTGGGAAGACCAAAAACTACAACAGCATCTTTTTGATTTCCAAAGCCCAGTATTTCAATGTTACATACAGAGCTGAATGACTCAAATTTCCTGTCTTCACACTGATTGTTTCTATGAACAGTGAATTTTAGATAAAGTGCTTAACATTAAGTCTATCTCCTTCACTAACTTCTGGGGAAGGCCATCTTTTCAAGAGATGCTACTAGACAGGCTTGTAATGTGTCTTAAGGTTGAGTCAATACATATGTTCTTCCTTCCTCTAGACAGTAAACAAGTAGTTAATGTACTGAGTTGTGAGCTACTACCATTAAGCAATATCACATATGTGAAACAGGCTCTTCCTGATCTTTTTTTTTCCAACTTGACATGTCCCCTGCTTTTATCTGCTTTTTTTTTTTTTTTTTTTAGAACAGGAAGCTATCTCAAGTTCTTCTCAGTCACACCAACAGCTGAAGACCTCTGTATTTGCATAAAATGAGTTTAACTCTGCCCTGTAATGCAAGCTTAACCCCCTTCACATTCTGTATCTGTTTCAACCTGCGTCTGTTAATAGCTACACAATCTGTGCATGTACTGCTTGCATGAGTCTTCCTACAACAGATGTTTTACAGGACACTCTAACATATACATTTACTATAGCCTTGAAAAGGGCTTCTCTTGCATGCATCTGATTCCCACTGTGCATCTTTTACACTTAGTATCACATCAACTCACTTTTCCTTGCATGGTCTGTACTTCAAGTTTTGGGCTGTGTGAGCATTCCATCTATCTTAGATTTCTTTCTACATTCCTCTTAGATTCAGAGTATAAGTTTATTAAATGAGCTCCATGATTTTTAGCAGATAATGGAATCACATACTCAAACTTTGAAAAAAGAATGCATGGTTCCTCTATGCATTTATCATCCATACTATAGTAATGTAGCACCTTCTCAAACGATTCCTTCCCAGCTGTGTGGATGGATATCCTTTAACCACACTTTTTTCAACTAAAGCAGCTTTCAGAATTGGCTGGTTTTATTTCCATAAGGCAATTAACACCCCTGCTTTCTCTGCCTGCTCAACTGTATGCCTTATTTTCCTTAAACCTTCATGCTAGAAAGACTGTGCCGCTAAGCTTCAATCACACATTTGGAATGAATGTGGCTTTTCGGATAACTGGTACTTTGGGGATTTTGTAGCAACCTTTCTGGACTCAAGACCTGCAGAGCTCCTATTATTCCTCTGTGAGTTTTGTCTAGAAAATGTGCTTTGTCTTTATCAAGGTCATGTTTTTCTTTAATTTGAGACTGCTTTATGTTTAAGGCCAACTGGGAAACGAACTGATGCTTCTTCATGTAGTGTTTTCTTACACCACTCCTCGTTTGATACATTTTCCCCACAACATTGAATCAGGCACCTGTAAAAGAGAATGCACCAGGATCAAAATGAAGACTAACCAATGCAAATAATTCTTATATCTAGAACACTGCTTGTGTTTTTCAACATGTTTAGTTTCAAACATGCAAGGAAAGACAAAGTGAATTACCCCTTTGTTTCATGAGAAGTCTTCCATTAGAGATGCCTACCAGTTCTCACCACCCCTTTCTTATCTAAACAGCATGTCCAGTTGGAACTTCCAATTTAGCACAGTATTGTGATTTAATTGTCTAAGTGCTGGCACACTACAATTGCTTAGAAGTCACGTCTGTCTTATCTATTCCATTTGGTTGACTGTTTTCAAAGACCATTAACTGGTTGGTATTTACCTCCAAACAAACCAACCCAGAAGGACTGTAAGACTTACTTTCATCATCTGAATCGAATCCAAAGAGCGTCTGACACTTCTTTTGTGCAAGGTGAGCCTCAAGTGCTTCTGAATTACAGTAGATGGTCAAGCAGTTGCCACATCTAAATCTTTCTGTTGATTTGCTACAAAATGTATCTTGTTCAGAATGAGCATCTACTTCATCAGTCAACATTTTTCTACGTTTTGGCATGCTAATATATCGTTCATCAAGATAACTTGGAGGCAATGGTCTAAAATACGGTTTTGTTAAGATGACACCATATGAAGTATTCTCTGTTGTCTGATTTGGTTTAGAAGGTAATTGCGAGGCAGCAGCATTATTTTGTGGTATATCATGACAATTCTGTAAAACTGGTAACACTGACCCATTTTCTGTCCTTGTTTCATCTGCCACTCTGTCCAAAGTTATTTCTGTTGACTTTGACGATGTCTGGTCTAGGTCACTGTGCCCATTGACTAGTTGGTCACTAACAACATTACAGTTCTCAGAATTTGGCTGTAACACAGGTGTCTTTTGGTCTATCAAATTTAAAACCGTAGTGCTACCCTCAGATGAACTTTCATTACCATTGTGAATTACATTATTTGCTTTCTTCTCAACACTCTGAATATATGTCTTTGGTTCTGTAGAATCTTTCCTTGACTTCCAAGTTGGAATTGGTAAATCTACAATTTCCTTTTCATTAAGAGATTCATCATCATCTTGGTAACTACAAAGTTCTGAAGGATCATCTGAAGAATCTTTTTCACTTGCATCTTCTGAACATTCTGGTGTTTTATTTAAATAATGTTGAGCCTCATGTTCATATAGCAAAGGGAGCTCCTCAAATAGCTCACAGCATTCTGCAAAATTGCATTGAGCTTTAAAAACACTATGACTTTTTGTATGTTCTGCAAGCTCAGTTGACAGCTTAAATCTCTGATTACAATTAAAGTGTAAACAAAAGTAAACATTTGGATACACATGTCTCTTCAGGTGGTCTATAAAATGTTGAGAGTCAGCAAATTTCCTCTGGCAGAACCGACATTTTCCTTTATTCCATTTCATTATATGCTGCTGCACCTTCAAATCAGTTGGATGACTTTTTCTTGCATGCTTATTGAGGAATCTGATCTTTTTAAACACTCTAGCACAACCATTAGCAGGGCACTTAAAGCTTCCTTCCTCATCCAGAGCATCAATGTCTTTCTGAGAGCAAAAAGCTCCATTCATTTTGTGCAGAATAGGTGACTCTTTACTGGAGCTCTCATCATCTTCAGGCAAACTTTCTGTACTTAAAGCATCAGGAACATTATTATAACAGCTGTCACTACTATTTTCAGTAGCATCATCCTGATCACTTAGATGATTTTCCACCACATCTAATACCTGTTCTGCATTCTCCTCCTCCACTTGGACCACCTGGTCAGCACTTGGAGCTACTGTGATCTCTGGTTCATTGTCTTTGGAACCATCAGAATTCCCATTTTCAAGAGACAGAGAAACATCAGAACATTCTAGTTCATTAAGAGCAGGAGCCTGCTGACCAGCCTCAAGAACTGCAGCAAGATGTTGCCTTTCTATCTTCCTGACATGATTCTTCAAGTGCTTTAGCATAAGTCCTTTTTGCCTGAATTTTCTGGTGCAAAGTACACAGGAAAAACTGCCCTTTTTTTGGTGAGCTTGTGCATGTTTCACAATGTGACCACCAAGAAATTCCTTGTTGCATATCACACAGCGGTGCCTTGGTACAGTTTGATCTAACATTTTAGATGCCTCAAGAGCTTCGTGGTTCTTTTTGGCATTACCTTTGGACTGGGCTTCAGAGGGGTCTTCAGGGTCAAGCTCCCCATTGCTTACATCTGTTAAACAGACACGTTCCTCGCTCAGAGCCCTATACTCTGTTATCTTCTCTGTATTTGTAGTAGAGTTTTCCAGTGTACTTTCACTTAAGCCAATGAAGGCTTTATCCCCCAATAATGCTAAACAATTCTGCTTGATCATCAAGAAATTCCAAAACTCGGGATCAAAAAACAAACCTTTTTTCAAAATTGGAAGCAATTCAAACCGTACACGGTTTTGAACAGAACTAGTGCACTCATTGTATTCCTCATCTGCACATTTATATAAATGTTCAACAGTGTAGTAAGATTCCAAGGTGCGCTCAAGAAAAAAGACAGAAAGAGCACAAATTCTGAGGATCTCCAAGTCGTTTGGCAGAAAATGAGCAATTGCTTTATAAATAAGACTTTTCATGTTGGGATCTTCACGGAGGTCCAACTGTAGGGCACATCCACATATCTCAACACATATCTGAAGACCATCTTCCCCAACCTGCGGAAAGGAAATTATAGCATACATAATTATAGAGTACATGTAACGGTATTTTCCTTATGGGCTTACAGAAGTCTACAGCTTGAAAATAAAATTTTTAAAAAATCAGAACTAAAAATAAACTAGTATAAGCAACGCCTGAAGATCAACATCCCATATATTTATATTCATCTACATGCAAAATAGTTAGGAGTTTGTTCAGAAAGCATCCTGCTAGTAAAGGTTACCTAAAGGCATGCTCATTTTAAAATAATGCTCCAATGAGACTATAAAATACAGATACAAAAATGCTCAAAAATAACATCTGGTTTGCATTGAAAGCTATACAGCTACTGTCAATAAAGCTTCAGATACTTTTGCCACATGCAGTTCTACAGTTAAAGACAATTGATTGGGGATATAAAACAAGACTACAGCATATCATATTTGATCTAGCAGTATCTTCTGTCTGTATCTTCATTATCTAGGCTGTTTCACACTATAATTGGACAATTACTCTGTATTTTTTCCCTGTTTTAACTCATTTAACTTGCATTACATAAAAATACAAGCTATAAAACATTGACCTCAATTTTGAACCCCAGCAACTTATGGCCAAGCATTCTAAAAGGCTCGACTTCTCTGAATTGACAACCTATCCTTCCAATGAGCACAATTCCTATTCCATACTTTAGGCTGGGGGACCTGCCCTGAACATGTAATTCAAAGGGATGATCAGAAACATACTGGCCAGCAGGTAGCAGATTAAAGTAAAAAGAGTTTCAGGAAGTTAGAAATAATTAATACCTACCTACATTTAAATGTGTGTTAACAAATACATACAATGCTCCATAAGTAGTGTGTTATTAAAAAATATGATCATTCAGATGCAAACACAAATAAAAGTTACCATGTCACCACAAGTATTTTAGAACACATACTGAGATTAAAATCTTTAACAGCAGCGAATCATTGCATTTAGAACTGTACAGCAGCACCCGTGACAAAATAATTTATAATTCATTTAGGGCATAGAATACGAAGGAGCTCTGTTCAGTCAGGTTAATCATAAAAAACATTTGTGTGGAAATGACTTGCACTCCTGTGTGCAAAGCACTACATGTTACGTCTTCTGCAGATGTTTGTATGGGACAGTGTAAGACTAACATCTGAAGCATTAAACACAGCACACTTTCCTGAAGCAAAATCTTCTTCTACCTTAGCCTTAGCCTAGCTTTTCCTTTATGGTACAATAAGCACTTCTTCAGATTTTATTAGAACTGGTAAAAGGATTCAGAACTTAACAAGGGTGAAAGGCAGGTACAATGGTGTTACACAAGTCCTATTTCCTTAAGGAGCCAGGCTAAAAAAAACCCCAACCACCAATGCATCTTTCACATTTCCCCATTTATTTATAGAGGATGACATTCCTCAAACTTATTGCAGACAAAAAGAAAACGTCAGAATTCAGTAAAAAAAAAAAAAAAAAAACAAAACTTAAAAACACACAACAGACCAAGGGAAATCTTCATATTGAAGCACATTCTGGAACTTGACAAAATTTTTAAATTAATATTGTGTTCTTCCTTACTCCCTCTTAACTTTCCACAAAGAGTGGCCATTACACAATGTTAACATCACTTCTCTTTAACTAGTTACAAAAAGAATGGGGGGTGGGGTAAAACAAACAAACAAGACTTACTTCATCCTTAATGACTTTCATGAAAGGGAAAATTACTCTGACATTTGTAGCAATTCTTAAAAGCTGGTAGCACTGGTCGACAAAAACTTGTTTTGATGGGTTAGACTTGAGCTGCAGTTTACTCCAAATGAAGATCAGGTCCCTATAAGTACAGAACAAAATATTTTGATTAGATTGAGTTTTAGAATTCTATCACTAAGCATGATGCATTTCTAAGAAAAATTATTTGCATATTCTGTAACTAAAATCATATTTGAGGGCATAATACCAACCTAATTATCACCACAACTGTATCCAACGTACACAATGGAAAATGCAACTTAATTACTTTGTTAAAGAAGTCAGGGTATCTCCTATCACTGAGCCAATTAAATATTCAACAAAATATTAATGTATTCAGCTTAGTATCAGAGAACTGCATAATAAAATCAGATGCTACAGCATCTAGCCCTTAACACCACAGGCAATAAACATTAAGGCTGAACAGCAAGCTCTGTGCACCCTTGGGATTAAGTTACTTTCAGTGCAAGGATGAGGAGTCTTTCAGGAAAAGAAGTATCTGGAAAAGGGGAGTGCCACAGAAAGCTAATTTCTTATTATGGTCCATTGACAGGAAATATTGATGTTCTCCAGTTATGCATATTACAACACAATTTTCTTTTTTTTACTGCTGTCATCACTGGTCTTTCTAGCCAACAGCAGTTACATGAAATATCAGGCTCTACAGCCAGTTCATACATCTCTGATCTTCAGTCAAGTAACATTTCTGACTGATACAAGGAAACGTAAGAATAGATTGCTAGACTACAGCAGAGCTCCTAGACAGGTAATGTGTTTAGTCTATAAAATATAACGAATTGAAATTTACAGCCTGTAAATTCCATGCACTTTAATTCACAGACTTGGAAAGACAACTGAACCTAACTTTTAGTTATAAGAAAATCTGCCAGCACAAAGATTTTTACACAGGAGTAGATACAGCTAGGGGTAGGCAGAAATCCCACTATAACATCACAGTGAAAACAGGGAACCAATCAACTTTCATTTTCTGAAGGAAGACACTTTTTTATTCCACCAGCCTCCTCCCTCAGAAAACACAAACCCTGTTACTGACAAAATATTTGGCTAATCTTCCAGATTCTCTAGTCTATGTCAGACACAAATCAGGCAAACCTTTTGAGCTTAAGCTTGTCTAGTGAGGTCAGTGCCTGCATGAAAGGAAGGACAGAACTGCCTATGACAAAACACCAACCTCACTTTTAAATTTAGGACAGCTTTACAATTCTGCTTGACATTAACAGCTAGACAAAAGAGTTTGATAGTTTTCTTTCATTCAGAACCCAAGAGAACACGTTGAAAGAAATATCAAGCTTATATGGGTGAAACTGAAAAAAAAAAAAAAGAGTTCTACAAGCAGCTCTACCCACAAAAAATTAGTCTTACAGGTTTTCTAAAGATACAAGCTGTTCACCTCTGCCTTTAGCAGGCTAGAAATCAAAGTTCTTGAAAGTCTGCAAACTTCACGTACACATTTGAAATTAACTAGTGTTTTCATGCACCAAACCATTCATAAAAAATCAGTAAAAGTCTCAACCTGGAGTACGAAAGAAAGAACTGAACATTTTTGCTGTCAAATGTTACAGCGGTTAAATAATACAACTTATTCTTTGCTTTGTCTCACACCATTTCAGAGCAAGCCATTTCAAAAGTAATTCTGGAGAATTTGAGAAAACTCAAATTATTCTTCTGAGAACTTAGTGGTTAAAGTGGCTTGCCATGTGTTCAGACAAGTGTGATAGCTAGCACAAGGAAAGAGCTGAAAAAGGAATGGAGAAAACTGAAAATAGAAGGAGTAGCTCCACTGGTGAAGAGCAAGCTGTCAAAGCAGTTTAACCACCATTTGACTAGACCCTGATGTGAAATAATATTTTAGTTTTATTTCTCCCTGTACACATGGAGGCTTCTCCTTCTCAAGCACATTTCTGGCTTTGATAATCATTAAGGATTAAAGCATTCTTGAAGAGCTGATTATATTCTTATTTCAACCACTTAAATGCTCTTGATACCAACTTTAATGCTGAAATGAGCAGCACTTGAGATACCTCTGTGTCACTGAGCACAACACAGATGATAAACGAGATAATGTAGACAGGAGCAGTTTTCTATTTGCTCAATTATTATGGCATAATAATATTGTACTTAATTACGTTTCCTGCTTGGATAGTAGAACCTGGTTCACCTTGAGGCCTGTGTTTAAACTATTATGGACATGTGTTGGGGCAGTTTAAAGTGTTACTGTGAGATCACAGAACCAGGTACCTCTTTACCAGAGACAACCAGGTATTCCAGCCTGTTAATCCCCCTCAAAATACCAAAACCTCTGCGTGCCTCCATAGCAACGTGAGGGAATGGTTAAGCCTGCCATTCATTAGCTAGATCTAAAACCTTTGCTATTGTTGCTAAGTAGAAAGTCTGTCTATTTGGTATAGATAGCATGCTTTACCAAAATATTATCCAATTCACAAAAATTACACAAAGACTAGAGACTGATTGAACAGGTGAGAAAAATGCCCCGACCTTCTGAATTTACTGCATAGGAATCACCTGAAAACAGCCAAAACGGCATTTTAAAATTGCCTGACAGAGAAGACAAGCCATTCTGCTATGCCTGTTCTATCAAAATTTTGGCTGCCTTTCTGAAGAGGCATCACTTTTTGATACTAGAAGTATCACATCATTATGGACTGATCTCTTACCAATACCTTGTACACAAATATTTCTAGTAAGACCAAGCACAGCTTGCTTTGTGATTAATTTGCAAGTGGGCTCTCATTTTGGAAAATAGTTCAGGTCATCTGAATCTAGAATTTATTCTTAATGAAAGTAGTAGGAGTTTTGTGACAGAGCTGCTTAAAGTCCTCTACAATAATGAGAGCTAATGGTTTCAGCATGAAGATTTCATATAAGCTGCTTCACATGAAGCAAATATTTGCTATTTATAGCTTTCTAATCTATTTTGATCTCTTATCTTTGCTAGTAATATTTGTTGCTAGATCCCTGCTAGATCTGCAAGGTCCTCAATTCCAGACAAGGCAAGATGATTCAAGCTGTGCTGAAGATGTTAAAATCTTCTCTAAGGAAAAATACATGATGTGGGTTAATTTAACCTGGCTCCTGTGTCTTCAAAAATTTGAATTACAGTATAGTCATGCCTTCACAAGCTTTGTTCCAGTTTACATTATCTATTAAGCATTATGCAGACTTCTTTCATTGGGTACACAATTGTTGAGGCTCAGCATCTGTAAAGAATGAAACAGCTATTCTAGCTGCACAGACATAACTGCTCTGTACTCTTTCAAAGATCCTCAGGTTCTAGATTCTGAACACAAGATTAAAATCCTAAAATGCCAAAATGCTTTACTGGATAAACAGATATCAAACAGTACTTTAGCCTCTTCTGGAATTTCATTTTTGACATCCACTTTGCAGATGTAAGGACAGACATCTTGTTTTGAATAACAATAAAGTGGATGACACAAGACTTAACGATCAACTGGGCAAGAGCAAGGTTAACATGTTATTACAGCAAAAGGTATAATATATGTTTAATTCCAATATTTAAAATGCATTTCTTAAAAGACTGAATCCCTGAAACACAAAGCACTAACCATGTAACTAATACGTGTAGGTTACACCAGTAAATTTCCTGGTAAGTAAGAAGTCAGGGGATGCAGCATTTGGGCAGGAATCAGCAAAGTTGGATTCCATTTTGAATTGGTTGCTGAAATCACACAAACCACGCACACCTTTTTGGTTAAACTTCATCTGCACTATAAGGACAGTCATGCCCACCTTTTCCTGGACAGACTGAATGAAAAATACCACTAGGTACTGCCAATGCATTGTATTATAAATGGATGTCATAATCATAATTCAGAAGTTTTTTATTCAGTGCAATCAGTTACTCACCCTATAGTTAAGGAAATTTTTTATTAACAAACTATGCCTGACCTTTATTACTTCCACAAGAAAAAAAAAAAAGGGAGACATGTCTTACTTTTCAATTCCCTGAAATCTGGGAACAAGGAAATCTTATACAGATTCTAAACTCCATATTAAAATTACTCAGATCAATAACTTAATCTCAATTTAAAAAACTGATCAAATATTTGCTAAGCCTTTTTGCTTCAACTACATAATCAAACAAATTAAGCTTACTTTATCAAGGAATGCAGATGTTATTTTAGGTAGAAATTATACAGGCTAAACAGAAGGACTATTTTCCTTGGCCATCTTTCAGTTCTCAGAATGATGAAATTTGTTTCAACAACTCTTTAGAAAACGCTTCTTAGCCATAAGAACGTCCAAGTATCAAGCTGATTCAGTGTACAGGAAGACATTCTTACTTAAATACTTTCTAGACGACCACAATTTATGTTATGGCTCTTTATGAAACAGACGTCTGCATAATTCGTAATATGTTTCCAGAACCATATCTTTTTAGACACACTGGTGACATACTACAATTTGGTTACTATAAGCAGTGTCATTTCACTAGCAGAACAGCAAAAAATCTGCATAGCCAGAGAGTCTACAGACTGCATATTCTTACACATTACTAATAATAAATGCCTTATTTATTGGTATTTACTGCTTAAAGCAGGTAAAGGCTCACCTTTCTGTTACTCTGAAACAGTTAATAAGTGTTACATACTATGTAGGCTACCACTGTACATGATTGTGTGTAAAAATGCAACAGGCATAACAGATGTACTAGGGATGTTTAAAAGTCACATTAGAATGTTTTTATCTGGTATTTTAGACTTGAGCTACATCTCAAAGTTAAATGGGTTTCATGTTGGCAATAAGCATTTATTATCTGCTAAGCTGCTTCACCAGAAATAAAGTATTTACCATATACAATACATGTCCCCATTTTGAAGCTGTGGGACTAGGAACGATTCACATAGCTGTAAGGCTAAGGTAGTCTTCCCTTCTTTTTCAGTGTTGCAGATGATCTCAATTCCACTCTTGCAATCAGTCCTCAACAAGTGCTATACAATTAAAATAAAATCAATTTAGACAAATTTGCTAACATGAAATAAAAACCTATCAGACCTTGCTATATTAAAGAAGCTACTGAAAACTTCAGGAATTGCTATTAACACAGGATTTCTTTGGAACAGCTTTTGTGTAGGTCAGTAAATATAGATTTTTTTTTAGATATTTAAAGCTCTTCCATATTTCTTAGAGTAACAACAATCAGAGTAATTGTCTGAGATGTCAAAAGACTACACAAAAGCACTTTTTTGCATGGTGGTAGCTTGTTCTTAAAACAAGGTTACAAAAAGCATCATTATCTAGTAAGTGCTATCAGTGGTAAAAGTAGGGCCACATTCAGCTAGAGTGTCATTTGACATACTGGGGCATCATTAAAAAACTTCAAGGCTAACAAAACTATATAGTGTACAAAACACTGGACTGACATCAATTAGGCTCAAGTGCTTTTGCTAAAATAATTCTCAACAGTAAAATGGTCAATACACTGAAGTTACAAAATATTAATGACTCAAGTTATTTAGGGAATATAGCTACAAGTAAACTTGACCAAAAAATTGCATCTAGGTCAACAAGATTTATAGGCACTTAACATTTAACTTTTCAAAGCTTAAGCCAGTGCTAAGTTAAGCAACACCAGTGTAGTTGCCTGATTTTATGACATTTGATTCTACAAAAGCAGAGTTCCATATACTCCTATTGACAACTTGTATACAGTAAGTATAACGTACCACTTCATTAAAAAAAAAAAAATGTATACTGACAAACAATACCTCCTGGAATAGCTGATCTTCTAATGGTGACATATAAAGACAGGTGAAAAGAGCTTGATGGAAATACAGATCTTTACTGATATCTGGATGATTTATGCAAGATTTGATAAGAGCCATTGCCTCAGGGATGCGTTCACAGGCAATAAGGTATCTGGCACGTAGTTCAAAGAACAGTGGATTTTCAGAGCTTAAATATTTGTTAACTGTACAGAAAAGAAAGATTTAAAGGCAATTAGAATATGAAGTCCAAACAACAAATATATTTAAATGTAATGTTGTTTTTAATAGTGCAATGTCAACAAATAATATAAAAAAGGCTCTGTTAAAGAAGCTATCATATATTAAATGAAATACCATCAAGAATCTGACCTTCTGCTTGAAAACAGAAATAGTTATTTTTCTTACACCAGCAATCTAACTCAGTATTTTGTTTCTAACAGATCAACACAGGGTGCTGCAAAGGATTAGTAAAATACACACTATATAGAAGCAGACACGAACATTTTTAAAAAAAAGAAAACTCCCTTATTTCTCACACTGGAACCTGGGTGATTGTCGGAAGTATCGTATCGACATTACTTCCAACACTATAATTATAAATATTTAAAACAACTCAGGATAATCATTACCCATTAAAATGGAAGAGCTCAGGGTGGTGAAAAAGTTAACTACAATTCACACGCTGCTGCTTTATGTAGCTTTGAACACCTTGATTTTTCTTGGAGAAGTGGAAGAATATACTTTTTCTTCCTCTAGAAGTGCTATTGAGCACAATTCTAAATACCTAAATACCTTTAAGTTCTAGGCTCTGATTTATGGAAATCTGTTTTTCAGATCTAGAAGCTAATCTTAAAGCTAACACTTGAATGAAATTTTTTCAACTAAGATACTCAAAATACTTAACATTTAAGTAATTGGGAAGTTATGAAATATGTAGAAGACATACTTTAGATCTCTTATAAAAGATGACACAGATTCTAGTGTCTCAAGATTAAAAGTTAAAATATTACTCAACGGTACAAAATGCAACTTAACGCTGCTTTTATTTTGAGAATTGTTTGCATCTTGTCAAGTAAATGCCCACTCTGCATAGCGCGGTAACATTTACGTAACGTATTGGACAATATGGCCTGATCTTCCTTTTATATTCTCAACAGCTACCTTAAGAGTTAAAAACCCACGATTTCTAGTGCATACCCTGTAGTATTGTACAGCGTTTCATGTTTTAAAAAAAGAAAAAAAGAAAAGAGATTGTCAGCATACTGAAGGCTAGAAGTGAGCATGAGAAGTTTATACCTTAGGAGGAACCTGTATTAAGAAAGTTACAAGCAACTGAAAGTGACACTTAAAATGATTAAAGAAAGTAGAGGTGGTTACTGAAAAACATAACCTGAACAGCTAAGAGACATTTTTTTCCCCAAATAAAAAGATTATTTGTATAACAAGCTTTCACCTAAACTTTTTTTAAAGGACACCTGTTTGAAAGACATTCCTTACGCTCAGAAACAGCATTTCTTTAGCATCTTTATTTTTACATAAGCTACTGTTATTATATGCTAATGAACATTTAGGAAATATTATTTAGTGTGATGTAAGCTTTTAGATGAGATTTGTTAACAGATATAAGGTCCACTGTAAGAGAAGATCTCATCCCCACTATCCACTAGCACTTCTGGGTACAAACTTTGTAAAGAAGATGACTGAAAGAAAAGCCAGTGTCTAACAGTGATCATTAACTGCAAGAAAAAGCAATCATGCAGAACAATCCTTAAAGCCAAGTAAAGGCCTCTTCTTTGTTGAAATAACATACTTAGAGTAATAAACCATATCACCAGTTTCACAATGCAAACATTACCCAACAGATTACTGAATATTCGGAGCAAAAAATTTGGCCAGAAATACTTAGCTTTTGTTACATGCTAATGTTAAGAAAATGCTGCACGTGTAACAACTGGCTGTAACATCATTTTCCCTCAAACAAGGGAAGACGGCAATCCACAATACAGGTTAACTTGTTGTATCATTCACACTTTCTGTGTGGGGAATTCTTCCATCAATATGCCCCTCTGCTCCATAAATGTGAATCCCACTTCTGACAGCATGAGCTCCCAGGGAAGGGCATCTCCTACACTCTCCAACACAAAAAAAAAAACAAGTTCCCAGGATGGGGTCTCCTACACACTCCAACACTGGTTTTAAGACTGCAAGTTCCAGCTTTGTGCTCCCTCCCTGCAGTGGAATGCCCTCTTTTACCAAGGCAGCATTTACAGCTCTTCTAACCTCCCAGGCAAAAGACAACTGCTAACTATAGTAGCATTTAGCCAAGTCTATGTTACATTAAAAAAGGCTTGGGGAAAACATCTATTCTTGTCCAGGCTGCATGTGCAGTGCTTTGCTTTAGAGTGATAGATGCCAACCATGAGCTTAGAAACTAATTACCTGTTTACATCTAGGTACTGTTTACATCTAAGTGTACCTCTGTCTACACTACTTCTTGATGTTCACAGTAGGTTACCTCATTCTCCCTAACCTAGTAGAACTTTATTGCTCCTATGTTTCTACCCTGCTATTTTTCTTTAAACTCAAAACACTGCCTTCCTTTCCGGACATATCAAAGTAAGACTGAAACATGTCAACGTATACTACAGTTCATGTACAGACACAGTGAGGTTTGTCTTGGCCTAAGCATCTCTGTGTAATTAACAAATCCAAGACAGGAATATGTAGTTCACACCACACATATTTACCAAACTGACTTTTGCAAGTGATGGTTGGTGATTCAGCAGTAATGGGCAGTTTTCCTCATTTAAAATAGTGATCCCCGAGGGAACTATATGGCCAAGTTTCAAAATATACACCAAACACTGCCAGCCTGTAAAGCAGCACAGAATGTTTGCTTTGTGTAAGACTTCACAAGAATCAGATTTTAGAGGAAGTAAAACAAGAAAGAAAAAGATTCCAGAAGATGTTATCTAAAATAATATGCTTGTCATCACAGATGAGACATGCCAAGGGGGCGTGTGGGGATATAAGAAGATAAAAGAAGGAACAATACCTAAGCAGAGGGGAAGGAGATGTGGTCTGTAACAAAATGAAATAAAATTATCATCTAGTGACAACAGGCAATCTCATTCCTACTCTGCCAAGTTAAAACTAAGTGAAAATCCTCAAACTGTTATCGATAATGGAGGCTTCATGATGACCAAAGGAATCATTAAGACAAAAGACTAAACTAATTCTTTGCTCTAGAGATGGAGATTGAGACCTAACTTCAGACCATAACCACGAAAACTTTTAGAGTTTGTCATGCAATGAGGAACAAAAGGATAACCTTTGTCTTCATTTTGCTTCTATAGGTATTTCACTAGAAGCTTATCAGATACATAATAAAAATCATGGGAAAACTATGTTGCTCAAGTGCTTGCTTCACAAAAGAGACAAAACAACAAAGACTACTCAATTTATCACATTAATTTGGTATCAAAATACTTCCTCTGGTTAAGGAGCCAGCTCACTGAACTGTTCTGTCTTTAAAGTCCTCTTCCTCTCTCTACAGAATGAGCATATTGTCATAAACACAGTAATGAATTTGAATCATGCATAGTAACTAGAGAAGAACTAGTATTTTTTATCACTATCAAACAGAATCAACTTTTTATTAAGAGGTCCTCTGTGAACACTGCTAGCAAATATGTTGCATAAGATGTTAGTAAAGACTCTATTATAGATTACTTTCCCCTTATGAACTTTCATTAACATTCTGGTAATGTTTGTTTCCACACACCATTAAAAGTGCTGGTTTACTTTGTAGACCGAACCAGAAACCTTTCTCCTACTCTAGAAATTACACAAACAAACAGAAAGCAGCTATCAGGTGTAATCACAGGCCTCATTCCAAACAGAACCCAGAAAAGCCACAAGCCTGAGTATTTACAGTTTAAAAGAAAAATTAAATGAGTCAGACTACCACGAGACAGAAATACATGTCAGGTCCTCCCCCAAACATGTTACTTCAGTAGCCTAACTGAAGTCATCACTCTCCACACTCTTTCAGGGGTAGAACACCTTGATTTGGTAAATTCATTTTATAAGTAACTGCTCAGTAGCCTCTTCTACCTGAATAATCTGATCTGTACACTGAAAAAGGAGACTTAAACTGCTAGCAGTTTTCTGTCAAAAAAAGGGACCAGTACATTTTACTACAGAAAATTAAGTTAAATTGTGTGCAATGCTAGCTGACAACACCTGACCCTAATATTAAAAAAGCATAATTTAACACATTTTTTAGTAGTCTAAAAATTAACGTGGTAAACAAAATACCTAATTCCTGTGATACAGGCTTTGCTTTAAGAATTGCTTGTAATACTGGATCCTCCCATGGTCCACCATCTCGGATGATGCGAGTCACTAGTTCCAGGTTCGTATTTCTGTATCTATTTAGGAGGTTCTGACATTCCTACATGTAAAAAGAAGAACAATTAGAAAGAAGAAAAACAATGTCTAAAAATAAAGTTAGGCCATTCAAAAGATAAGATACAAGAAAACCCATACATGTTTAAGTATTTCCTCATTCATCAATTCAAGCTACAAAGTCTTTTATTGACTAGGCCTACACAGAGCCCTAAAGAAACAACTTACATTCACTGAAAACAGTAATACAAAACTCTGTAAACCAGAATGCTCATGTCTTCTATAAGCACACAGCAAGAGCCTGTCATTTGCATAACAATACAAAAATGTCCTTTCTTGAATTAGAGGTATTACTGGCATATACTATGGGAGAAGTCTTCACCTCGTGCTAATCTGCACAGATTTAGACATGTTATGCTGGATGTGTGATCCAGTGATGGTGTCTGAATTCTACAAGGGAACAACTGAATTAATCCATGCAAGTCACCAGCCCTCAAGCAACCATTCTTCTCCAAATTGCTACATAACAGAAATTATGCTTGCCTAAAACAATCCGGCATGTTTTAGCCACCCAACATTTTCACATATGCCAAGTTCCCCCTGTCCTTGTTATTTGCTGGTAAAAGTGTCAGCATTAATATTAATCAACAGTAGAATTTTAATCATAAGAAAAAGGTGTCTAATTTTGAAACAAAAAGATGGAACTGAAGAATGGCTTCTATGTACATACAATTCTTCACGTGCTTTTTTCCTGTAAATTCTTTTAGTTTCAGTTCAGCTTTTTTCTTTTATATTCAGATGCATATGTTTGATAGTAAAAAAAGGTTAAGTAACTGAAACGATTTTCACTAGCAGTTTGATTACATAGCTGTTTCAGAAATTCTTTATGTAAAAAATAATGTAAAGATACATTTTAATATGATCATTGTTTAAAAGTGAAGGCAACTGAGAATTGTTATACAAAAGCATGGCGAAGAAAGTATTATACATCACACTCTTCCCTAAATTCTTTCTTGTTCATAGACTGCTTTTGAAAAGCACTTACTGCAGGATGGCCAAAATGTCCCATTACTTTTATGCAAGAGACTCTACCCATTCCTGAGGATGCTAAGCCACTCCTTGACCCCATTCTTCCACCAATTCTAATCAAGCATGTAATTGCTGCTGTTTTTATAATTAAGTAGTGCTGACACATTAATTTGTAGCAGCAGTAACAAACAGGTATCAACATAAAAATAACAAAGGGATATCTGCGGTTCCATGATCAGTATTAACAGAAGAAACAACTCTGTTCTTCATCCTTTCTTTTTCTACAATAAAGTTTACTCTCATGGTAATAGAAGTGCTTGTGTTCCCATGCAGTGAACTCTACTCTCAAAATCAGGTCAAACAGACTTATCTGGAAAAAAAAGTTAAGTTTTTTAATCCAGGATCAAATGATGCAGTTGTATATAGCCATATAAAACCTTGTCCCAGGCTAGCCAAGAATACAAGTTTTAAACAACAAGAGTTTATGCTGACCTGAAAAGTTCATTAAGAGAGCACTTCCATTTCAAATTTACTGTTTAAAACCACAGAGAGAAACTTGAGGTTTCATGTCATGAACTGGTACGCAACACTGGATGACACTAAATTCTAATGAGATATAAACAAGCAAACCTTCCCTTGTCCACATGGAAAATGCACAAAATAGATCTTTAACAGACCAGCATTACAAAAAAGAGTATATTTTACTCTAGATCAAGTAGCAATTCAAATAGCAATACTGATGATAAATGTAAGAATAAATGGCTTTCCCTTTAAATATACTTGGTTTTATATTTGGGTATAAATCTAAGTAAAATACCTACATTCTTTCACTATAATGGCATGTTTCCTCCAGGTTATATATCCACAAAAACTGTCTTTATGTGTACTAAAATAGTATTAAATGTTTATATGAAAGTAGGCAACACTACCTGGATTGAACCTAAAATATCTTTCAAAGGATCTTCATAGAACTCATCCTTTCCAAAGAACAGCAGCAATTCAAAAAAACTCCTAAAAAACAGAAGTAGTGACAAGTCAACCAAACTAAAAACGTTAATAAAAATAATGAACTACTGTAAGTCTGTTAGTTTTCACAAGTCAAAGAAAAAGATTAGGATTTTTCTAAGTTCTAGACCTGTGCCCACACCAAAGTAATCCTAAAAATTTTGGCTAAAGCCCGCACTCTCTAAATGTAACTCTTATTCCAAAAATACTGATACTTTGTGCTGGATTTCGGGAGTTAGGTTTCCACACACACCCCCCAAACACATTTTTCATCGGGCATCAAGTCGCAAACGCAATACATCTATAGATAAGCTAACAAGACCAAAACAGTAATAAACCAAATTATACTTAAGCACAATTTAAAAACCCTTCTGCCTTTTTTATGAGTTCAGCACATTTAGACTCGCAGAACCTGCCTCATTTTCTCCCTCAAGAACTCTTACATCCTCTATACTGCTGATCTCCATTCACCATTACAAAAGTGAACCTTCCTCAAAAGCCAAAGAACTTGTCAGATATGCAGCCATTTCGAGGAATAAAGGACAACAGTAAAATTACTATAGTATGCACAGCGTATAAGAAGTTACATTCAAGGAATACTAAGCTCACGTGAATGCAGACTCCCAATAGTTCATATTTTCAAGTATGATAAACAGTTTCTATTAATATTTTTTATTCCATTTCAGCCTGTCCTGCTGGAACACCCACTGAAGTCTCTTTATGAAGATGCAGGTTTAAAGGTGCTATTAATTTCATATTTTAAAAAAATACTTTGAAGATTATTTTCAAAGGGAGAGCTTTTGTACAAAATGGAACTACATTAATCCTGTGTGGCATTCAAATGACAAAATTAATAAAAAAACTTCTATTTTACCTCCAACACATTTTTAAGCAAATCAGGTCTATATGCTGCAACATGAATTCACAAGCGCTACCTCAGAAGAGGTGGCAGATAAGGGAGAAGGTAAAACTGATCCTTTCAACAGCAGTCTAGATGCAAATTGACCTGTGGCCTCCATGTTTTCCATCATCTTAAAATATTTGTTGAGCATTTTATTTTTAATACAGTGACTGAGACAAAAAGTCCTGATAGCAGAATCACAGAGGTTGGTAAAAAATAGCTTTCCAGAGCTCAAGTCAATTTAGGTCTTCAGTTACAGAAGCATACTTCCAGATAATACCTGCAACTCAGCTGATTCAATCAAAAACTAGGTAGTTGGATCTCACAGATATGCAGAGGCAGCTCCAGTGCACCTACTATTGCTCTGCCTTAAGATCCTGAGAAATTTAATTTCTATTTGGAGAAGATAACTACCAAGTACTACACTAACATAATCTACAATTGCTGGTTGAGAAAGTCATGAGTAGCAGGCAATAACTGAGTGACTCTCAGAGGGCAATAGTACTGAAAGAAAAACTGTGCATTTAGCATGTTTCAGAAACAGGACTGAACAGCAAAGGCTTTGGTCTTGTAATAGAAGATGAGTAATTTTATTTAAGATTATTCCAGAGATCTTTTCCAAATAAACAGAGAAAATGAGACAACAGAGAGGGAGGAAGTGGATGATGATTCCTGAAAGAGGTTCCAGCACTCTTCCAACCTACAGGTTTTTGAAACAAGTTCTGTCCAATGACAGAATTTTTTCTCCAGATTAGGTCCTTGAATCTCAAATCAAATATGGAATGATAAAACAACCAGTACCCTATTAAGTACTTCGTTCTGAAAAACATGATCTCATTTCATGTTGATAAACAAAATTTTGTAGCATACTTGACTCTTGGGAAAGGTCAGGCATGAGTCATGTCATGATCTGGAAAGCAGCCAAACTGGAACTTAAATAATGCGACAAAACCAGTTATAGCAAATGATGCATGCATCCATTTTTTTTTGCTTTGCCTGATTTGAAGAGAATAGAATCTTGAAAAAAAAAATATCTGGAAATTAATAGTGAATGAGTGTAAACTACAGGGTTTTTTCCCTATCAGTGTACCCGCTCCACACTCTTATCAGACTAATCAAAGGAAGCTATCAAAATATTTCTATTTCCTCATCACCAGTGTCAATTCAGTTAAAATTACTATAGTCAGTTCCAGCTTGACACTGTTAACTTAAACCAGTCTGCAGCACTGCACATCCATGTTTACATACATCCCTTTATAATAATGGTGCTTCTATATTTATCACATCACTACTTTGATATTACGGGCATCAGAAGATTGCCTGAGAACACTAGTATGCTGGCACCATAATTAAAAACCCCTGATATTAATGGCAATACAGATATTATTTAATTTGTGATGAATAGCAAGGCTAGTAGGCATAGGAAATGGAACAGTCATTACTGTTAATACTTTATTGTCTGGTTACCAAGGAAATCTTGGGCAAGTATGACAATACAGTCAGGCAGATTTTTGCTCTCCAAGAACTAAGACTTAATATACACCAAATTTTCAAAAGAGATTCGAGCTAGGTTTCCCAGGTAACTGCAGCAACTAAGCCCCAGGATCCCTTTATGATATCACATGTAAAACTACCCCAGTCAGTCTCTGAAGAAAAAATAAGCTGGCATTCTAGAATGGAAGAAAATCTCAGTGAATAAACCCAGCTCCAAAACCCAAGATAGAGAGGGGTGACAAGAACTCAGTGACCAATTTAATTCTAGATTATCAGTAAGTGACCACCCTACATACAACAAATACCTGAATTTTTACTGGTTTTCCTCTGAAGCTTTGATACTATAAAGTATATAAAAAAGCGTGAACTCTGAGGGTTTTTTAAATAAAAACTAGCAAAAAATACCTTACAGGTTGCCATATTTTCATGCAACTGCCAGTTATCCTCCAGTACATGAGCATTTCAATTTTAAAAATTGTGGTATTAGGATTCCATAAATAGTCCCATGTCAGTTGCACAAGCACAACACAGTAAATCTCTTTGGTGAAGTTTCACCAACACTTAAAGATAGCATATACTCTCTTAGTGTACAGAACAAAGCCTTAACTTCTATGTAATTAGTACTAATAGCTCAAGAACAGTGGAATGGATAAGCAACCCAGTCCTCTTGACAGAGTAGACTAAGAGTGGAAGACTAGGAAAGCATTCACTCTGATGACTAGACAAAGCGGGAGCAAGACATTTCCACACAAAATTCTGAACTGAGATACCAAGCTGTATTTGAAAGCACTGCTCAATGAGAAAGCAGTTTATACAGCCACAAAGAAATCTGATTTACTCCAACCTAACTCACAATAAAGCCAGCTTTTAGGTTTTTGTCCTCATCTGCTGAGAGAAGATCAAGTACACTGCATCTCAGCTAAGTGTAACTCACATAATGATTTTTTTATTTCTTCCATTCAACACTGAGGTTTTTAAGCTTGAAAAGTAGGTTTTTAGAACAAGAAAAAAACTGGGACTTACTCATCTACTGACCATTACCCTGACACTTTCAACCTTCATGTGGGAAAAACACCAAGAACCATCAAGAAAATCAAGAATAGAGCAAGATTTACGACCTAACATTCTGCAGTTCTTTGACTTTTTGTCAGTTAACAGTGCAACAAGTCATTCCCATAAGCACTTTGATAACTCAAACATAGAAATCCATTTTAAAATGAACTAATTTCTTAAACATCACAAGAAATATATCTTAACAAATACTTAGCTTATTACATCACTAGAGGTAGAAGAGCAAAAACTTTATCTAAATTATTTACAGTTATGTACTGTCAAAGATTGGTCTTCAAATACTCCAAAATAAGATCTTACAAAACGTCTGTATGGTGAACACTTACCCTATAGCTATTATAAAAGTAACACAGCCTGTATTGTAAAGGAAGTAGTAGTTAAAAAAAAAAAAAAAAAAAGGTGTACTTACAAAGCTAGGCTACTCAATACGTATTGTACGTGCTCACATTCAGCTGGGAATGATACACAAGCAGACGTGAAACAACAGAGCGCTGTCTGAAGCACCTGGAGCTGAGGCAAAGGAACCTGCCATCTTCCAGCATAGTCTTCAACAACCTAACGACAAAAAACATTGACGTAGGTATTACAATGGAAAATATTCTCTTTAGCGAAAAATAAGTAGTTAATACTATACCTGCTTTATTTCCCCTTCTCCCTTAGAAGTAGGGTTTGTAACCAAAACCCCTTACCATTGTGGTATCAAACCAAAAATAGAAACTTTATGACCTACATTATAAGATATACTACAAAGGACCTTTCACTATTCTTTTCAGAGGGTAAGGCAGAAAACTTTCATCTTGCACAGTATCACAGTAGATATTACGCTCTGCATTTAAACACATTTTTATTTTGCAAGAGGATACAAATTACAGATATATATGGATATATAACAATATCCAGACATTCCATTCTAAGACTTTCAGAGGGAAATGACTAGCCTGCACCCTTCTAGCCTTTATGTCAGCAGAGAAAGGCACAAACACACCAGTCACACTTTCTTATCTGACCAAATAAGTACATTTGGCCTTCCTTATTCATATGATGGAACTAAGGCTAGTTGTGCCCTGATCTAGTTACAGAACTGCACCACTATTTGCAGAGAAACATGAAGGTTGTTTCAATGGAGAAAAATCCTTGCCTAGTCTACTAGTCAGTCTTGTTTGTATTAATAAATGCATATTTCTGGCACTACCTCTGCCCACACTTCGAGGCTCAATAACACATCACCATCTGACATTTCTACATGGGTATCTTGACACTGAAGTCCTCTGAAAGGCCCAGTCCATTTAGAGCACTCCACCTATAAAACACACAGCACTGAGTTCAGCACAAAGCACAGCAATAAAGCAGATGTCTGTAAAAGCACCCACCAATTCTGTGACAGTTTAGTCCTTATGCAGCCATCCCCCACAAAGGGATTGGGGTAGTCTCTTCTCCTTTAATCAACAGCTAAGACACACCTCTTACACAGTGCTCTAAGCAGAGACTGAAAACTGTATTCCTTGCACGGTTCGGCACATAGCTTATCTCACTGCACTACAGTCAGGCTCCCTTTGCTCACTTACTCTTGCCTGATTATTTGTTTTTCATCATAGCAGCACAGCTCCAGTATAAGCAGAAGAGCAGACTAGCTGCATTTCAGGGCACTCTTTTCCAGCTGAGGAAACCTAACTGACATCTCCTACATCCTGCAAAAGTGAGAAGCAGGTGGGGAAACACAACGCCATCAACCAAGTTGCGATGAGAAAGCAAAAGCACGCCACCACATATGGAAGAGACAAGAAACTGCCTTCAAGAAAGCTATGAAGTGTTCACCCTAGTTATACCTGGCTACCTATCTCAAGAGCCAGGCTGGCCTACAAAGCATAGACTAAGTCAAAAATCAGATATAACCCTCTTCAGAATTTATGTTTGACTTAAAAGTCTGTGAAACCCACTTAAGATTTGTCTAATTCCCCAATTTGTCTAATTCCCCATGAATTAAATAAAGGGCTTATAAGTCAAGTTAAGTGGCCTACATTTGTGGTTCCAAAGCTGTGTGCCTAAATTTGTTTAAGGCTCTGCAACATGAACAGGCCAGTGTCCCATTTCTGACAGTTTGGTTATAGCTGCTCCAAAGCAAAGCAGTTACTGATAATGGAACTGGTAACTTTTTCTCCTCACCAACAACAGCTGAGACTGATTTATATTTTGTAAGTAGATTTTGACTTTCCACCAAATTTATGTTTGAAAATCTGCTTAATGCAGCAAATATCTAGGTCAGCTGGAAGAGAAATAGCAGACTTAGATAAATACTCTTCCTCTTACAAGGAAGAATAAACACTTTATAAAATAGTACTGCCTCACACATCTATTGTGTGTTCTCTGAAATGCTTTTAACAAGTTCTCTTGCATAAAAGAATACAAAAGCCTTAGGAGAAACAAAGCAGACAAAGAACAAACGTCCTTTAGTGGTTTCAACCTCCAAATGGTCAGAGTCATGGTTTAAACCCAGCCAGCAGCCAAACACCATGCAGCTACTTGCTCACCATCCCCCATCCCCAGGGAATGGGGGACAGAGTTGGAGGAGCAAGGGTAAGGAGACTCATAGGTTGAGATAAAAAGTTTAGTAGTTGAAGTCAAATTTTAAAATAATAGTTATGATAGAAAAATCAAATGGATAATGCACAATACGATTGCTAACCACCCACTGACCAATCCCCATCCCATTCCCAGCTAGTGATCCCAGAGAAGAGAGAATCCTGAAACCACAATCCCAGAAAACAGTGAGCTTCCTGATCAACCCTTTAAACTATACACGGAGCATAACATTAAATGATATGGAATATTCTATTGGCCAGTTTGGGTGTGTTGTTTTGTCAACAACCACCCCCCAGCTTCTTGTGTACCTGCACACTAGCAGGACAAGGAAAGTTGCAAAGTCCTTGATCTTAGTTCCTTATTCTTAGCAACAACTAAAACCATCAGTGCATTATCAACACTCATGTCAAATCCCATACTGAATCCAAAACACAGTACTATTCTAGCTACTAAGACGGAAGGGGGAAAAAAAAAAATTCACTCTATCCCAACCAAAACCAAGACACAAAGGTAGAAATTAAAGATCAGTTCTCACCATAGTGTTTCACAGCACTTTGACCAGAGAGGCACAGAAGCACAGTATACATACGTTCATAAATTATTTCAAGCAACAAGACAACATTGTGATGATACTGAGGTTTTTTTTCTCAGTAGCATAAAGTGCTAACTGTAAATAACTGTAGAAAGGATTTATGACAGTGAGTGATGAAATTCAGCATAGACAAGCGTGCAGTGGTACCTGGGGAACAAAACAGCCTGTAAACATGTAATATGTTGGCCTTCAAACTGACAGTTATCACCCAAAAGCAAGACTGTTGTTATGGTAAATGTTTTAATGAAAAATCACCTCAATACTCATCACAATGGCCAAGAAAGAAAATTAAATATTAGGAGACTCATAAGATAAAACAGAGTGTTAACTGATCAAAACCATAGCACATCCACACAACTAAAAAACTGCATGCTGGTTTGCTACATACCCGTTCCTATCTCAAAAGAGAATACAGAAGGCCTAAAAAAAAAAGCTTCAAAGGAAGGCTAAGCAGCAAAATAATTTTCACATAAGGATCACTGCAGCTAACTAGGACACTTCAGGTTGTAAAGAAATGACAAGTGCATGAGGGGGGTCACCAAACAAGGTTGGCAAGCACGATCAAAATAAAATACAGGAGGTAGTTCTTCACACAGTGTGCAGCTAAGCTGTGGAGCAATTTACTAAAGGGATGCTTTGGATTCTGAATGGCTACATGAGTTGAAAGAGGCTGCATGAGCTGAAAATACATCCACCAAAAGTTACTAAGTGAACTGAAAATAGTTAGAGGGAAAGTTACTGTATTTGCTCATCTCATTCTTTGGTCAGGCATATATGAACTTTTGGTAAGATTCCGGTCCTAGTTGTCAGTGTATTTCTTCTGCAAATAATCAGAACTCAGAAGCAATACAACAAAGGCTCATGCTGACAATAGTTAAGATACTGTAGTCTCTGAAAGGTGCAGTCCTACTACCACACTTTTATAAAGGCCTATCAGTCCTGCTAGTTGCCCTTGTTGTACCTACAGCAATCATCCGAACCCATAGAAAGCTAACTCAGGAAAAGCCATCATCAGTCACTGCATCAGCTCTCTGAACTGGCACGCCACCCTGCCACAGAAGTACCAGAGGCGCCACAGAAAGGAAGATGCCACGCCACCAGCATTGCCTTAGGCAGTTAGTCTGCCACTCAAATGTATCCACAGAAGATTCACAGCAACAGACCTGCCACCCCAAGCTGCTTAGGAAGAAAATGAATAGCAACTTTTTTTCTGAGTATGGACACCTGAAACCATGTATTCTTCAGTGCCAAGGAATAATAAAAAAGTCTAAAATTGGTCAGTTCTCAACAGACTTGCAACAATCACCAGTAAAAGATGAGAGGGAGCGGGGTAAGACAAAAAGCTAAAGTAAGTATGAAATAAATTCCAAACCACATACCACACACATTTTATATGGAAGGGGGGGGTGAGAAATAATGTAGGTTTGGTTTACAATTCTATGTATGCTTCAATGTCTGCTTTTGAGTGATCTCATGGAATAGCTTTTTCTAAAATAGAAACACTTTTTCGATCAAAATACTCAACATGCCATGCTTTGAAACAGGACTGTAAACCAGAACAAAGGTAAAGGTTTATACTGAAAAGAACCCCCAGAAGAAAAAAAATCCCCCCCAAACTTTACCACTTCTGATATTTTTCAAGGAAAATAAGTCAAAGGAACATGTATATGTTCACTCTCATGTTGTGAAGTTGTGTCAGAGTACTTCAGAAAATCAGATAAATTATGCTGCTTGAGTACTAAATGCTTTATTTAAAGTTTACGTTTATCTGCGCAGTTTTAACGAGTACACTAATTTCAATATAATGAAGTCATTCAAACAAGCAGCACATAACATTATCAAAACAAAGTGGCTTGTTCCTTATCTAATACTCAGTGCAGAAAACCAGAAGGAAGGTGACATTTTTATGCAACTTTCTGCAAAAATTCCCTTCAAGAATTCTGTTAGGATGCAATTTTTATATACTTAAGGACTCTCTAAGCATCGTTCCCCAGTCTGTCTTCACCTTTTAAATTACTACCATCCATGAAGAGACCGTGGGCCCTTTTGTCTGCCCTTTCTCATGCAGTGCAGATACAGATGATGAAAGGGAGGCTGAAGCACCTTCCTGATACCCACCACCCCACAACTCAATTCCACTCTTCTCCCAGACCGATACACTACTTCCCCTTCTTTAATATGTTTAAGTAACTCAGAGGAAAATCTATGATTCAGATGTGTCCTATTAAGCACAAAATCAAGACCAGACTTAGTCTCCTATAAGAAGTTTCTAAGAGTGCAGCTGAAGCATCTAACCCTGAAAATAATACAGTAGTAAAGACCTGCACCAACGTAAAAAAGTGATTTTTCCTGGAATATTATTAATTGATTAAATATACACATTTATTTTAAGTGATTAAATATACATATGTAAAGTGATTTGACTATATTCCAAACACTTAAGAGAAATAACACTGAAAATAACTAGATTTGCAAATGCATAGGACACAAGAAACAAATTTTTATGCAGTGCTAGGCCTGAAGTTGCTACAGCTTTTCCTGTCCCTCCCCACAACAAACAAAGAAACTAAAAAGAAACTAAACCCACCAATTTTAAAGCGTTGTCATGACTAGGATCTTAAATGAAGTTGCTCTCATAACTTTCTGTGAGATTTAACAGTAAAGGAAATCACCACAGGATTAAAACCACAAGAGTTATATGAGTACTTCTGTTCATAGCTTTCTGAAAAACAAAGCTAGTTGGCAAATACAGTGGTTGTCATTTGTTAAAATAAGCAAATATAGTGGTTGTCACAGAACAGAACAAACCAAAAAGGATTTAAAATGCTAAGCAAAAAAGGGGCATGTTTAAAAAAAAAAAGTTTCCTGAAAATTAAAAACCGTAATTAAAAGCAACACCTACTCATGGCTGCCTATACTGTAGAAGTACCAGGGCAGCTTGGATACCAAAGTTCAGTTCTAGAAGAAAACTTGAGGAACACTAAATTTACTCTACCTGGAAACATCAGAAGAAATAATCACACCTTTCTTACTGCCTTTTTAATCTATTTAGTGGATTATGAGTATTTTGTTCTGTTTCCACATACAAAGATGTCATATCCTTACAAAAAGGATTCCATTATCCAAAGAGAGAGTAGGAAAGGCCTTAACATTTTAAGATAACATAAAACATTACTTAACAGACACAAGTTTAAAATGGTTTTATATGATCTAACTAAAAAAAAAAAAATTAAAAAATGATGTAAGCAATGGCTTTACTGCAATTCACATGTGAATATTACATAAGGAGTAACCAAACATAATCACACTTCTGGCAAAAGAAAAAAACATCACCCAGCAACAGCATGACACATCCTATGGACAAGTTTCTGCCAAAGCTCTACCCTTAAAGCTAAATGCTTCCCCCCATCCTTAATCACTGAAATCTCACCCTTTTCCTCAGCCTGCTTGAGGCAAGAACTATCTAAGACTGGGTTCCATACATACATTGCATTTAGCTATCCAAAGACCCAGTTTTCATACATATTTACAGTCTGTGAGTTGCACAGCAGTGAAGACTATATATTAATCCTAGAAAAGCAGTTTTGGCTACTTGTAGGACTCTAATAAGTGTGCCTGTGTAAGATCTTATGACTGAAACTTCAAGTATTTATATTAAAAAGTAGCAATATTCCTCCTCACCTTTTGATCAGCACCCCCCCTAGAGTGAAAATCAATTAATTTAAAGAATTGGTTTGATTATATATGAAAAAATAAACTGACAATCTTGTGAACACACACATGAATGCATATGTCCAGATCACCAATGATATTAGTAAAACACAACTTCAGATGCATTTCAGGTAAAAAGTACAATTACTTCTTTCCCTCATCTGAACAACTGTTACCCAGAAGTTCTTAACTTTTTGATTTTTGCATTACCTACTGCAATAGGTGTGCCTTTTCTTACTTGAAAAAGCCTGCATGGGAAGGCTATCAGACAGACCGTGATACAGAAGCACCATTCAATGGAGATCCTTCCTTTTAGGTATAAAAACCTGCAACTCCCTTAAAACTTACAATCTTGATATACTTTTTTCAAGCAAAATTCAAATTATTTTTTTTATATAAAAGCTAAACTTTGAGACAAGACATTAAAAGAAGCAGCAATACCAAGAAGCTTGAGAGTGTGAAATTGAAGTTCCAAAGAAGTGGAAGGAGAAAAACGTTATTAAAGCTCAAGCCAAGTATGCAGCATATTTGTATATTTGTGCAAAGTTCCCTTTTTTAAAATACTAACTCCTTAATCCCATTTAAAATAGGGAGATAATTTCTCTGGGTAAAGCTAAAAGGACAGCAGGCAGAGAAACTGAGGAGAAACCAATATGAAGAGACTTTGTAACGTTAATGACAAGAGCACTGAAGACTGCCTCCTTCAGCCTCCCGGATTTGCAAATAAAGAGGCTGCAAATCAACTACTATAGTGAATTCTCCCAGGAAGCTAACTGAAAACAGCTAAGTGCACTACATATACCCCAACTTATCATGCAAGACAGTGGCTTATCAGGTTTACCATCAAGTGTCAAAGGCAAGAGTGCCACCACCTAACCCAGGACACCCTTTCTTTGCAGACAGGTAAGCCCCAACCGAACTGAAGGCTCACACGTGGCATTCAGTTTGGGAATAAACATGACCTGCTGCTGGCCACTGCTGGTTTGTAAGGTTTTCCTTCTAAACCTGAACTTCACTTGAATCTCAAGCAGCACAGTCCTAAACTTCTAACTAGTAAATTGAATATGCTTGTTTCACCAGCCAAGCATGGAAAAAAGACCCAGTAAACACAGAACACAATGACAGGTTAACTTTTAAATTTAAACTGTTTCAAATAGTTATGGTATTCTTTGATACGCAGGTAAATTTAGTTACTGCAGTGTATGGTTTGTCCTTTACAAGCTTTCAAGTAACTAGCAATGTCACACATTTAAAAACATGAAAAATGTCAGTCAAATAAGTCAAATTTGACTTTCAACAGTGCTCTCAATATTCAAGCAACTCACAAGTACAAAGTATATTTATTCAGGAAGATACAAAAAACCCCTAGAACACCACAAATCATTACAAAAGAAGATAGGTGGTTAAAAATTACAGATTCTATCTTCTCAGAAAAATAAGCTGCAAAGAAATTGAAGAGATCACTTTCCACTACTAGTACTCATGTGAGCAGGATTTCTGTAGCTAAACTTTAAAATAGTGTATGGAGACCAAACAAAGGTCCCAAAGGTCCAGAATGTAATAAAACAAGTCTGTTATAACCTAAAGGTTTGGGTTTGGTGGGTTTTTTTTTTTTTGTTTGTTTGGTTTTGGGATTATTTTTAGTACAATATAAAAGCATCTTAACAACTGTTGACTTGAAGTTCAAAGTAAAAGTCAAAAGCAAGTGCTTTCAAATTTAAGCACAAAGTGTGAAAATGTATTGATCCCAAAATCTGAAGAACAAACATTCAAAGACATGTATATTTTTCCACCTTCATCCCCACAAAGCAAGACAGACAACAGTTGAGTCATACACCCCTGTATTTTTTTTGTCTACTAAAATAAATCCAAGGAACACTGCCTTCTCTAGTACATTACTAAATTTTACTTCTTAGCTTTCAAGCTTATAAACCCAAGAATTATTTTTCCAGCAGTGACTCACGATACCACCATTAATGTAAGCAAACTAGGTAATCTTTATTTCAGGAAGTCAGATCATACTGGAAGGCCGTAAACTGATGCCACAATACAAGAACATAAAGTAGTGTTTACCCCTCACAGCATTACCTTGTTACTTTAGATCAGACTCACCTTGCATTTATTTCAGTCAGTACCGAAAAACATAAAATAACATCTAGTACAGTTATGCAGCCATGTGGACAACTACAGAAATGCTGGGAGTAACTTGCAATGTTTTGATAGTACTTACTGTTATGAGAAAAGATTCTGAAGAGAAATGCAGTTTCTAGTGGATAAAACTATATCCACTTCAAGTGCAATGATGTAGGCTATCCTTTTTCCAGCACGCTCTTAAGGTCTTTCAAATCAAGTAAATTTGGAAATTCATCCTTCTAATTATAAAACTACTCCCTCTACCCTCATGCCGAAAAGTAACCATCAGCTCTGGTCCCTGAGAAATCTCATGAAAGAATTTCAAACTCTGCATATATCATAAGTTGAAACTCATGCAGCTCTTCCAAATGTTTAGACTGGACTGAGGGGATTTCTGCTAGGTAGCACCTTTCAAATTTCTTTAACTTACAAAGTAGTTACAGAAGCCTTTGTTCTTTTGCTTGCCAAAGTTGAGGAGACTTGCTTTTCCCAATGTCTAAGTGGTTTCAATACTTTACAAAGAAGAAGAAATGCCAGATCAGCAATTTACAGAAAGTAACATACAAACAGCTGGTGATATGCATAAACTGGGCACTCAGCTCATCTTCCGACTGTCTCTTTTCATTCTCAACCACAGAAATCTTGATTTTTGTTTTCCCCATGTCATCAATCTCAAATAACAATCTTGAAAAACATTTTATTCCACTTTGCCTTGGAAAATTCTGGCTGTAATGACCTTCTATAACCACGCATGCACACCTACAATACAAAAACCAATCCCAGAAACTACACATGGGTTTAGAGACACCACATTCTGACTTAATCTTGTTCATCAAATTGTGATTACACAGATATTTAAGGAAAATGCTCTGATAATCCAGTCATCTTTTGTAACTGTTACTTAATCTCCTATCTGAAAGTGAAGTTCAGGTGCAATATTCCAAGCCTCAAGAGTACTGAATGTGGCTGTTTACAGCAGTATTTTACCTTTCTAACATATTTCAAGGATTAAAGACATGTGCAGGCTAATGCTTTTCAAGGTCTAAGCCACTCTCTTTAAGATCAGTGAAGAAGTCTTTGCTTCTGTCTACAGAAAATGGCTCTACAGACCAAAACGGCTTTCACCATCCTTGATTTTTCCTGTAGCTCTTACCGAGAGATGTGGATGTGCACATACTTCACACAAGAGCATAACTACAAGCAGTCTAAACAATATTATTTTCAGCTGACACCAAGCTTCATCAGTATAACTGAAGCACAGCCATATATTTTAATAGGTTGTTGTTCTGAAAATAAAAATGTTTATTTCAGGTAGTTCAAACTTATGGTATTATCGCTAAGCAACTATTTCTAGAGCTACTGTTTAACTTTTGACACAAAACCAGGAACATAGGAGGCTAACTAGGACATTTTAAAGTGCCAAATAACCATTAAGAACAGAAAAATCAGTGTGGAGAGGAATGAGGTGGAAAGGCTTGATCTGCACAACAGACAAATATGACCTTCAGAAGATCTGCATAGGAAAGTACAAAGCGACAGGCTCTGACAAAAACTAGAGCCAAAGGGAAAAATTGCACTAGAAGACATATCTGGGTGAGGAAAAAAAAAAAAAGCTAAATCTAATAAAGCAACATAATATTTAAGTGAGAAGTTTTGTTATACAACAAATGTTACAAGAAAAAGGTGACCTAAACTTCATGATACTTTCTGAAAAAATATAAATATGCTTCATCACCTATTAAACAGGCTGACAGCCTATCAACCCTCTGTATGTACAGGTATATATATAGATTACACCACTGTCAATCTCATGAGGGTAAACAAGCTAACGTGGAGCACGCACAACTTCATTTGTTTTTGAACCACCAAGATCACATAACTACTAGCTTTTCATACTGGTACACTACACCAGTTAAGATCCTATATTTATACAGTTAAATCAGTAGAAGAATCCATTAGTAAAAAATAAAACATGGAAGATTATATTTTGAGTGAGCACATGACTGTTGACCACACGAGGCCAAATTTAAACACACAAAAAATAACCCTGGAGATAAAGTATTAATATATTAACTGACTTTCATCAGGATTATTTAAACTATACATTGTTAAAAAGAAAATTTAAGGGAAAAGAAATAGAGCCCTTTATATAATCAGAACATTGGCTGCCCATGTGGAGAGTGGATAAGCTTGAAGCAAAACAAAGTAGGGGAGAGGGCTTGGCAACCTGTCTACACAAAAGAAACTGCAGAAGTCAAGGTCAAGTGGTTTAGATACTTTTCCAGTATCTACTGCGATAAAACCATTATATAGGAAATTACTTTCCTGGTCTTGTCCTCTTCTGTTCCCTACTAATTCCTAGCCTTGTCTAGGAAACTGGATTGGCACTAGTATATAAAGCTGCCCGCACCCACACTTCCTCCTTAATGCACTGAATGCAACACACACTAAGTGTAGCTTGAAAAATTTAAGATAAACCCATCCATGTTCAGCTGAAGCAAATGTCTGTCCAACCTGCCAACTTAATCAAATATGGTTGTGATTTCTTACAATTGCAGTTTACGTCATACGTGCAAAAACATTCACTTCTCCTTCACATTTTTTTCACACATACTAAGTTTAGCAAAATCACTAAACAGAAGAAAAAATAAGAGGCTGATAAAACCAAAAAGCAACCTGTGGACTTACTGAGCAGTAGGCTGCCCGTGATGATTTCAAACACATATTACTGTAAATAATATTTCAAACACGTTTCACTGCATGTTAAAACAGGAAGAACAAACTAAGAACGTAGGAACACATTTATTAAATGGAAGAAAGCAATCGTAGCGGTGAGGTAAGAAGCCAAGAAGCTGATGAAATGAAGTAATTCCATACCAAAACACTCCAGACTGTTTCAGAAAACAAGTAGCATGGCTGAAACATACCCAGCATAACTAATGTTTCATCAACATCTGCTGATGAAAGCAACTAGGAAAAACAACCTGTTGTTGCTTGTTACTTTGCAAGGCATACATAAAGAGGTTGCAAAGAGCACAAGAATTCCGGGCCCTCATGAAGAAACGCTGCTTTTCAAAAAATAAAAATATAAAAATACCCTGGTCTAATTTAGCCACCGGTATGGGAACGGATTCCGAGGCCCGCTCTCTCTCTCTCCCCCTCTCTCCTGCCCTCCCAGCTCAGGCAGAGCCACTCGGACTTGTTTTGGCCGCAGCACCACCGCATACGGCCCGGTTCGCCGGGCGCAGCAGCGGCGGCGGGGCCCCGCCACCCTCCGGCGTCCCCGGTTTCTCCTTGCCCCCTCCCGCTCCCCCGCGCCGGGAGGAGCCTTTCCTCCCCCCGCCAGCCTCCCTACCAGCCCCAGCCCGGCTCCCGCCCTCCTCCCGGGCCGGGCCTGGGGCACTCTGCGCCAGCACCACAGCCGCCCCCCGCGGACGGACAGGCGTCGCCTCCGTTCCCCTTCTCCGCCTCAAGACCTGGGAGGGGAGGGGAGCGGGCCGGGCCGGGCCCCCTCCCCCACTGCCCGCCCCCAGCCCTGCCCCGGCTCTGACCCCAGGCCGCCGGGGAGCGGCTCGACCTCCGCCCCGCCGACAGCCACGGGGCAGCGGCCCTAGCACCGCGGCGTGCCCCCTCCGCCACACCGAGGAGGGGGAATGGGGACTGGCACCGCGGCGTGCCGTCGCCCCCCCCATCGCCACCACCACCCCGGGAGGACGGGGGGGGCCCGGCCCCGCCGCGCCCCACCCCCGCCCGCGGGGGGGAGGGGCGAGGAGCGGGCCGGGGGGCGGGGCGGCGCTCACCTGGCAGAAGCGGCGGCAGTAATACTGGCTGTTGAGGAGGGCCGGCAGGCCGGCGGGGGGGCCCGGCGTCACCAGTGCCTCCAGCTCCTCGCTGAGCCGCTCCGACTCCTGATCGCTCTCGTCTTCCGCCATGCTGCTCCGGCCGCCCTGCGCGTACCGAGCGCCCCGCTGCCCCCGCCCCGCCACGCCGGAAGGGGCGCCCCCTCCCCGCTGCCTCACTTCCGGCCACGCCCCCTAGTCGCGCTCCTATTGGGCCAGCCGCCGTGCCGATCAACGGCCAACGACGGGAGAACTCGCTGGTGACCTCCGACCTCTGGCTCCTCCCTTCCACCCGGCCCCGCCGAAGCGTCCCTCGATTGGAGCAAAAGTCTCTTCGTTACTTTCTCCCCGCCTTGCCATTGGCTGCTCACCCCGTCTGTTACACCTCCCAACGGCAACCTCCTGCCGGCGACTGGCCAAAATCCCCGTCCGCTAGACGCCACCGTCGCCCTCGCGCGCTCTGACTGGCCCAAGCACGTCTCCATCACGGCTCTTACACCCGCCCTCCACTTCTAATCGGGCAAAAGTGCTGTCCATCTCCGCGCGCCCGGGCCAGGGGGAGCCAATCGCCGAAGGGTTTCTCCCGCTCGGCCGCTCCGTGGCGGCGGGCAAGAGGCGGGCGGCGGGCGGGCGCGGCGGTTGCTAGGCGGGTTGCTAGGTCCCGCCTACCGCGGCCGCCAGGGTGGGTCGGTCCGTCTGGCTGCGGCGCGGCGCTGGCAGCGCGGCGGCCGTCGGCGGAGGGGCGCATCCGGCCCGCGGCGCGGAGCTCGGCGGCGGCGGCAGCGACAGCCCCGCGGCGGCGGGGCCGGGGGAGGCCGCGCGGCCCCAGCGGGTAACGGCGCCCGGCAGGGGGCGGGCGGGGCGCGGCGGGCGGGCGGCGCTGGCTCGGCGAGGCCCTCCCGGGGCCGCTCTCCGCCGCCTGTGGGGTCCCGGGGCCGGTCGGGGAGGGGAGTAGCGGGGGCTGCGGGGCCGGCGGCGCCTGCGGAGGCGGCGGCGCCTCCCGGCTCTGCCATGGAAACACCCGCCGTGCCGGGCGGGGGAAGGAACGGGGCGGGGCCGGGGCGGGAGGGGCCGCACCTGTCTGCCGCCAGCCGCCGCCGCCGCCGCCGCCGGGCGGGGGAGGCGAGGCCTGGGGTGCGTGCGGCGCTGGCGCTGCCGCCGCCGGGGTGGGGGGAGCCGGGCCCTTCGGACCCCCGGAGAGGGAGCGGGAGGGAGGGAGGCGGGCGGGGGAGCGTGGGCCCCGCCGGTCCTCAGGGGCCCTCACGAGTTAAATGGCGCCGTCAATCCGGCGACCAAACCCCAGGGAATAAACGCATCGAGTTCTGGCGCCCGGTCACAGCGTGCTTCCCCCGGCACCGAGGGGAGCAGCGAAACCTGTTTGGCGATTGGAAATCCGGCGTTGTTTTCTTCCTGCTCACCTGAAATACTCCCCGGGCTCGCCAAGAGGTCCCTGCACGCGTAGTGGCTCTCTCCGGTGACACTTTTTAGCCAGGGCGTGCTCATCCGCCTTCCCTAGAGTCCCACCGCCTCATCTGGCAACGTACTAGCGGGTGGGTCGGGTGTCTGCCCTGGGTGCCCTGCCTGCCCGCACGCCTTCGTCTGCACCTGGGAACCCAGAAGTAGTTCAGGCATGAGTAGGCATCAAAGAATCCGTGCCAAACTTGAGGCAAAAAAAGTCTAAAAGGTCTGTGTTTCAGTGCTTGTACTGTTCACAGAATTCCTATGGATTTCGATACAGCGTAAGTGCAAACACTTAGTTCGGTGAGGGATTTGTTTGGACGTTTCAGAAGTCGAAGCAACAAGTTAACAATGTTAGGTTAAGATGTTTTCTGCTTGATTTCAGGAAACACTTACTTAGGAACCTCATGGGGATAAATTTCATGAAGCAACAGAAAGAATGAACATAGTTCCATCGATGCTGAAAGAAGATTGCTTAGTCTGTAGTGTTGTGCAGGATCAGTCAAGACTTACAGTTCTGGGAAGTAGCAGATAGTGCAAAAAATTAACTGGGAAAGTAGCTACTAGCAATATCTTTGTCTCCTTTTTTTTTTTTTTTTCAAAAGGTTGTCATCTGCTAATGTTGTAATGGTTTAAGAAAAAATACGGTTTTGAAGACTGAATTCTCAGTTCCTTTATTTTCAGAGCAAGAGAAAGGGATTTTGGATAGCAGAAACTCCAGGCATTAGAGCTGGACAAGCTCAGCTTATGGAAGTTCTGGTCTTTTAAAAGCAGATCTTTTAAAATCTTGCAACATCAAGCTCAGTGTTTGTAACAAAATAAGTACAGAGAATAATACGTCTGGAGGTATTCCCATCTCTCTTCCTTGTAAGCACCAGCAGTACAAAAGTCTTCAAAGTTGTTCATACCCATAAGTAAATGCCCAGGCAACCCATTACATTTCCCCAAAGTATTTGCCAAAATACCATTTTTAACAAACAACTGTTGCCTTATTTTTGTTAAGGAATTGGGTGGTTAATGTAATGACCATTCATTTTGCTCAGAAGGGAGAGCTGTCTCTTGACTTTGACTTTACTTTGAAAAGGACTTAACTTATCTTGGCTGAGATTTACACCAGCTACTCCGTTTCCCAACAACAAAGGCATAAGTCCTGTTTGATTTTTACTACACTCGACTAGGTTATTGCCTGCTCTGGTAACATAGTGTAATTTAGAGTGAAGTGAAAAAGTGTCCGGCTCTCTTAGTTATCATTTACCTTCCTCAGAGAGGTTGTTATCTCTGAAGATACAGGTTCTTATTTTGCATTGAAATGTATGCTGTTTTCTGTTCACGTTAGCCGTTTCAGCAGTCTCTAGTTGCAATGACAAAATTGTTTGCTTTTGACTCTGAGTTCAGGTTCAGTCTAATAGTTGCAGTTTGAGCTGGGGCAAAAGTGAGAGGTGTTCCCAAATGAGTGCTGACAAAGCAGGTTTGTGGTGGGGTTTTTTTGGGTTTTGTTTGTTTTTTACTGGCTTTTGTAAGTGACAGTAATGGCCTTCTTGCCTGATACTTGGACAACTAAGCTTTTGCTAACAGAATTGCTACGCATTTTTGGGAAGTAAACAGAAAAATACTGACTCAACATAACTAAGAAACTATCAAATGTGTTGAAAATAGTAAGAACAAAGCACCCTTTACCCTAAAGAGTAAAGGGTAAAAACTATCTTCAAGAAAAAAACAAAAAGCCTTTCTATTTGGCTTTTAGTGATGAACAGATTGAGTTTTGAGGTTCTGTTGAGCTTTGTAGTTGTCGAAACTAAAAAGTATTTTACTCTGACCCATGAGGAACTTCGGTCTCCTAAGTTGTTTGGGTTGCAAGCTGAAAACCTTTTGGTAAGAGTTTCACACATGTATCTTACATGTAGTTATCTTTCAGATGTCAATAATCACTATATTGGATATTGAACAGACTGCATCCTGAACTGTTTCGTTGAAATCATTAGCACACTTTAACAGCAATTTTTTTTTCTTTTCCAGCTTTCAGGTAGAGTTTATTAAAGGCAGCCATGGAGCGATTTGGAGTGAAGTCCGCTCCGTCACGTAACCGCTCGAAGACTGCTTTGTATGTAACCCCCCAGGATCGTGTAACTGAGTTTGGCAGTGAGCTGCATGAAGATGGAGGAAAACTCTTCTGTACTTCCTGCAATGTGGTTCTGAATCATGTTCGCAAGTCTGCCATCAATGACCACCTCAAGTCTAAAACACACACAAAGCGAAAGGCAGAGTTTGAAGAACAGAACGTCAGGAAGAAGCAAAGGACTCTGACTGCCTCCCTTCAGTGCAACAGTACTGCCCAGACAGAGAAAACCAGTGTCATCCAGGACTTTGTGAAAATGTGCCTGGAAGCTAATATTCCACTTGAGAAGGCTGATCATCCATCTGTGAGAGCCTTTCTGTCCCGCTACGTCAAGAATGGCAGTTCGATACCTAAGTCAGACCAGCTAAGGAAAGCATACCTGCCTGATGGGTATGACAATGAGAACCAACTCATCAATACTGAAGACCGTTGAGAAGAAAACTCTTTTCATCATCGTTGTGAAGTTTTGCATATTGATGGTGTGGTTTATTTTTATATTCATGCATATATACAGTGTTACATATTGGTTTTACAAGCTATTTTGTATTATTGTAGAAATGACAATCTATTTGTGAACTTAGCGGTATGCCACAGACTGTTGCTAACCCTGCTGTAGACTTCAGAGCTACGTTGATGTAGAGTTCATGATGAATGCAGGGAACATGCCTGGCATACACCTTACCTGTGTTCAGTCCAGCTGAAACTGACGCTAAGAAAAAGGCACTTGGATGGAGGACCTCACTTACCTAAACTGTGCATCTAAATACCCGAGGAAGATGCTGCGATAGAGATTGTTAATCATGTCAGTGGATTGCTTTGTCCAGTATCCTGCCCACGGGTGACCAGGAAGAAGTACTGCACATTTGAAATGCACAAAACTGTAGAATGGTTAGTTAAAATATAACTGCTCTGTTGGGGGAGAATTATTGCAAATTCCTATTCAAGTTCGGCTTGCATTCTAAAATGAAAACCCTTTTTCTTCTAAAATACTCTTACCCTATTTGGTGCGACTGTGGATGTGTTCATTATCAAGCTTAAATAGCTTTCGTCTCTTGTACTGACCTCTGAGCTCCGCTCTTCTCATGAAGCTAGGAGTTCTGCAGGTTTACCGTGCCCGCTTTGTTAAAACCACTGTTTCATTGTCTCGGTTTAACATGTCCCCTTCAGTGTCAGTGCCAATCTTTGAAAGTTGAGTAGACAAACCAGTAACTGAGTGTGGTTTGCAGTGCAACTGCTGGCAAGTGCTACTTATGCTGGACCAAGGTCTTAGTAGAGAGGATTAATGCCTTTTTCTTACTAGCGGGACAAAGGATGCTAAATTTAAATTGGGGATAGGGGAGGCATGAAACTGTGGAGGTGAGAAAGCTTTTTTTACAGTGCACAGGAGAAGAGGCTCCTCCATCTTTCCCTGAAGGTCTCCTGCATCTTTGGCCTTGTCCTCAGCCTTTTAGTCAAAGGAGGTAAAGTGATTAAAATGATTTTCAAAATAGTTACTGCAAAGGCTACTCAGTACCTGTAAGCGCAAATAAGAAAGCATGTATACTTTGAAGCTATACTGGAATTACAGACGTGGGCTGCATTTCTTACTCTGTGCCAAGGCCACATCTATTGGACTGGCAAAAAGTAAAATGGAAAAATGAAGAATTTCGATAATGTTACCTTCTCCCAAACCTAGTAAACTGTTACTGAGCTATTCCAAATTATTATGCCAAATGGTCCCCTCAATGTAAGTGCTCTGTAAAGTTTTTGAATGGAATGAGGGAGCATTGTGCAAAGTGTTGGAATACGACCAACTCCTGCCTGATCTAGATTTCCTTTGAGGTGCGCGGGGTTCGGGGAGGTGCCAAGCATCATCTAGCAGCACAGAAATGCTCCACTCGGTGGATACAATGGCGTAAGCATGCTTTAACTCCCTCAGGTGGAGCCGGTTGCTCTGTTCAGCTTCCTTTCTCCAGTAGAGTTTCACAGTATCTGTTTCTCAGTCTTTCTTTTATTCCAGATATTTACAGCAATACTAAGTAATTGCTAAAAAGAGACAAAATAGCCTGCTTATTTTGTTTCTGTAGCTATTTCCCTAGCTATTTCTAGAGCAGTCTCTTTTGCTGGATTGAGAGAGACTTACATACTTAGTAAGAACTGGTTTTTGTGCAATCAGCTTCTATAGAAATGCACTTGTGTTTTTATAACCATTATAATCATGTCTTGTAGCCTTCTCGTGTGAGACCTGTTCCAATAAATGGACAAAACTCAAAAGCAGAAGGCTCCCATCCAGTGTACCAATACAGGGCTACTCAGTACGCTGCTGCACCTTTGGTCTCTGTTGGAGCTACCAGGTCTCCATGCAGTCACAGCAAGCCTGTCAGTGATACTGGCTGCGGTTTAGAACTTCAGACAGAAATAACAGTAATCATTTTTTTCTAATCCTAGATATCAAAATATGCCTTCTGAAATATCGTTTGCTATTGCACAAGGGTTTAGCTTAAGATCATTAACTGCCTTGGGCTAGAACTGTTTTATAAATCTTGTTAAGCCAAGTGAAAGATACACTGCCAATGGCCTTTTCTGCCCTGACAATAATTGAAAGTGTTCTTTTACAGCTGCCGTTTCATTACAGTGAAACAACATCCTTGCTTTAATTTTTTACCTTTTTTTTTAACTTTACAAAGGCCATCTTAGAATTGAAGCAAATAGAAAACAGTGGAGTACTGAGAAAGCAGGCTTCCATTAAACAAAAGCATCTGGAGAAGATGGTATGATTGAAAGGTATAATCTGGGTTTTCACAGGCTGCACCCCATAACTATTTTATGTAGGATTCAATGCTGTATGTTTTTTCCTTAACTGTCAAACTGAGAGACATTTTGAAAAGCTTAATGGCAACATTAAATAGGCTCTTGCACAACTGAAAAATATCGAGTTACTTTCACTTATAATAGTTTTGTGTAAAAATAAAAGTTAGCAAATCAAAAGCTTTTGTTAAAAAAAAAGAAAACCAGTAATTTTCAACAAGGTAAAGCAATATTAGAACACTGTGTTTCTCTAAATCTTACTCTATTTATAAAGCAGTCTATGTACAGAGCCTCAATTTACAGAATTAATAAAATTCTGTGAGTATTTTCAGTAATTATTCTAGTACCAATTTATTTTTAATGGAGATTTACTGCAGAGGGTATGAGCCTTGTGAGGTACCTTATCGGTGCAGCCATAGGCTACCAACTCATAATTTGGAAGCAAAAATTGATTATCAGGATTTTGAATTGAACTGACTTGAATTCCAATATACAGCAGTTTATAGGACACTGGTGTCTTAATAACAGAATATTTTGTTTAAAAAAAACCCAGACAAACCCACAATGTTTTTCAAGCTTTATGAAAATCAAGATACTGATCTGTTGCAACAAACATTCATAATGGGGTAAAACTATGAAATATAAAGCACTTTCAGGTAATCTAGAAAGAATAATAAGTAAATTTATATTCATGGACATAATCCAGATCATCAACAAGACAGTTACACTTATTTTCTTTAAAAGTAAAAATGGTTACATTCAGTCTTGGAACAGTGTCCTGCAAACACTCAAGTTCAGAGCATAATTCTGCCAGTGTGTCTGTAGTTGGATAAAGCATAACCTTGATTTAATTGCTGTTGATCTTTGGGAAGATTTACTGTGGAAGTTTTCTGGTATATCTAAACCTAAGTAATAACTAGTTCCTAGAACAGAGGCTGTGGTTAACAGTCTCCATGGAGTTTTCCTTTTTTCTGCAAGGACACTGCATTATTTTTCCGTGTATTTCCTGTAAAGAGTACTCTCAGAAGTAAAGGGAGGATGGTAGCAATGTCTGCTTTTCATTTTACATACATATGTAGGGACAAGCTATAAGGGATACTTTTTGCCAGGTGGTTTTATTAATATATTTGAAGCTCTAAATGTAATATAAAAAAAAAAAAAAAAAGAAAGAAGAAATATTTTCTTCTCTGATCATGTACTTATATTAGTTTAGCCAACTCACAGCTAAAATTACTCTGAAGTGCTTTTCTTGGAACAACACTTTCAAAGAGTAAAATACAAACAGGAACATTCTCTGGTTTGTGACTACTTACGTGTATGCACCATGTTAGTTTCAGCTTGCATGTTCTTGAAAAAACATGAGCAAGTTCTAATATTTTTAAGCATTTTGAAGCCTGTAATTTGCCAGGTCCCTAGAGGAGGTGAAACATTCAACATAATGAAAGGGAAAGCTGTTTTTCAACTGAGAGAGAAACTTGGTTCTGCAAAGTATGAGATATTCTCATGATAGAAGGACTATTTTTAGCCAGAGCCCCTTTTAACAATTCTGTTGAACTGAACAGTGAAATGCTCCCTGCTAGGTTTTACAGCATAATGAGCTGGTTTTCAGGAAAAAAAAAAAAAAAGCTGGAAGTTTGGCAAGGATAATCTCTATTTATATTTACCTATAAAGAGAAGCAAGACTCACTGTTGTTGTGTTCACATTGTACTCACTGCTAACTCTGTGTAATTTGAGTGCTTGTTGTCTTTGTACAATTTCAAGGTTGTGTCTAACTTTCAAATAAATTTTTTTTTTTTTAACAAAGCTTCTCACTGTAATAATGCTATTAAAGTTTAGTCTCTTTGGGGTTAGTGAAGATGCTTTATTTTTGGTTTGGTGGTAGGGATGTTTTGCTGATGGTAAGTGGCCACAGAAATGGTTTTATTTAAACAAGTGATGAACTTACGATTAGATAATAGAGTGAGGCTGAAAATACCTGGGTTCTGCAGTGCCACAAGACTTCTTGTTAGAACAATAAGACAGAGTAAGTGATTTGAGTTTTTATATTAAAAAATTATTGGAAGAGAAATACTTTACTTTGTAAAGTTTTCACTTGGTAATGGAAAAATGGTCTTTTTTTAAAAAAAATAAAGGAATTCCTTTTTCATAGAATTTATGCATGATCTCTTATTTTGCCAAGAAAACGGATAAAGAACATGTGGTAGTTCACATATAATGGTAAAGTAAGACAGTAGAAACGGATGGTGACAGGAAGAATTAAAGAATCTACATGCTGTCGTGGTAGCTTAAGGTAGCATCAGACTATATGTTGAAGCAGTTTGTTGATGTACCTGTACAATCACATTGAAGTTCATCTCAGGACTGGCTCTCAGAACCCATTTCCCATCAAGTATGTGACTTTCTTCACCGTGACAGAAATTCCCTCATTATGCCTTCAGTTGCAAACAATACCAAGTGAAATAATTGTTAAGCATTTGACATGGCAGTAAACGGTTTGTAGGTATGGGATCTTGCAGCTGCCTAATGGTTCAGGCCTTTTCAGGAAGGGCTTCTGCAATGTGGAAGAATCGTGTCTTTCCAAACTATCTGCAAAAAGGTCACGGTTTGATCTCTGTCTCCCTTAGGGACTTCATGAAAAGTGGGCAGATAACATCAACCCATCAAAATTGTAAAGTGTAGGTTTGATTGTTTACATGTTCCTTTTCCTGAATTCTTACCTGTCTTGACATTTCATGACGGATCAGTGATAAACTTGTGCAGCCCCTTGACTTAGGAATTTTCTAATCATTACTTTCTCATTTTCAGGTCACAGCACATTAAGGTCAAGTTACTTTTTGTTGCCCTTATATCAAATGAAAAAACAGAACAGAAATAAACATACCCTTTTGTAAAGTTTCTTTGTGTGGATAATTCCTCTTTGAAACAGCAGATGCATACTTGCAAAATCAATGTATCAGTAAGGATTTGTGTGGAAGCTGGTGCAGAATCGGATGAAGTATGTATTTAAAGTTTAGTAATTAGGCCATGCTAAATTCTTACGATGACATTTTACTTTCCTAACTGAATCATGTGGTTTAACCCATATCCAAGATGTATTAGGATGAAGTATACATAACTGCTGTTAGACCACATTTATACTGATAATTAGGTTTGGCATTTGTCATTTACATAGGCTGAACAGCAGAGACTGGGCAATAAACAAATTTGTGGCAGTTCTGCTTAAGGAATTGTTTTTTCCCATCCCACCATTCTTCTCTTTCTACAAGGAGTTTGGAATCTGTGGATCTTCTGGTGGTCGAGGCCACCTCTTTCATATTCAAAAGCAGACAGTACACCTCAGAAGGTGCAGGCTCTGAGATAGGGTACAGAGAGCTATCGCAAGCAACTATCATTCTGGTTTGACAGAGGGCAGTCTCAAGACCAGCATTGCCCCCTGAAGCAGCTGAACATGAGCCGGCAGTGTGCCCGGGTGACCAAGAAAGCCAACGGCATCCTGGCTTGTATCAGCAATAGTGTGACCAGCAGAGAAGTAGGGAGGTGACAGTCCCCCTGTACTCTGCACTGGTGAGGCCACACCTGGAGTGTTGTGTCCAGTTTTGGCACCTCAATATGAGAGAGATCTCGAGGTGCTGGGGTGAGTGCAGAGGAGGGCAACGGAGCTGGTGAAGGGCCTGGAGAATAAATCCTATGAGGAGAGATTGAGGGAGCTGGGACTGCTTAGTTTGAGGAAGAGAAGGCTGAGGGGAGACCTCATCACTCTCTACAGCTACCTGAAAGGACATTGTAGAGAGGTTGGTGCTGGTCTCTTCTTGCCGCTGATTAGTGATGGAACAAGAGGGAATGGCTTTAAACTGCAACAGAGGAGGTTCAGACTGGACATTAGGAAAAAATTTTTCCCAGGAAGAGTGTTCAGATAGTGGAATAGGCTGCCCAGGGAGGGGGTGGAGTCACCATCCCTGGAGGTGTTTTAAGGGTCGTTTGGATGAGGTGTTGGGGGATATGGTGTAGGGGAGAACTTTGCAGAGTAGGGCTGATGGTTGGACTTGATGATCCCAAGGGTCTTTTCCAACCTGAGTGATTCTATGATTCCATGTTATTATATATATATTAAGTATACTTTAATGGAGTTCCATAAAATAGAAAATTAAGTATCAAATAGAAATTATAAACAATTACTGAATAGCTATTTTAGTCTCAGTTTAGCTTTTGGGTGTCCCAACTCCATGCTCACTTTAAGTTTCCAAAGCCAGAAACATTTGAAGATTTAGTCTTGCAAAAGAATATCTGTTTTGCTAGAAGATTTCTGCTAGATCTGTAGAAGGACACTAGGAAGATTACTGGTTTCAATTGGTATGCAAAGTCTGTGTTCAGCTGAGCCAAACAAACACAAGCAGTTTAAATTTATTCATCTTTTTGATGTATCTAAGTACTTAGCTCTCTTTTTGTGTCTTCTCTCCTCTAATAGTGCACAGGAATGGGGAGTAAAAGCAGAGGATTAGTCGTGAATGTAATTACAGTGAAATGAGCAGTACTCTTATATGTGCTCCATGAACACACTAAAATAAGAGTACACATCTGTTAGGAAGTTTCTAGTATCTTTCAATGGATACTTCTACTTTTTCCTCCTATCTGATCCTTCTGTTCAGTGAGAATTATTGTGTCCCTGAGGACACAAGGAAAGGAAATCATGCATTTTCTCCTAACCAATAGAGTAGCTGACAGCAATGCAGTGAAGAGAGGGTATCATTCAGCAGTTCTGTTCAAAGCTGGAAGAAAAATAATTAGAAGCTTTAGAGGTTCTTAGGGAGGGTTTGTATATTGGTTTGCCTCAAGTGTTTTTCTAATCCGTCCTCCAGTGTACAGAATAGCTCCCAAATTAAATATTAGGTTTCACCACAGTATATGAGACCTCCTTGCCTTAGTTCTTTTCTGAAGCCTGTCATTACTGCAAGATGAATCCAATAACTAGAATGGCCATGCTTACACTTAGTGAAGTGTTTTATATGCAGCAAACCCTGAGTAGATTCTTAACCAACTCTATATTGAATGAACTGACACCTCTTGTGAGAGCATTCAGGCCCATGCTCAGTCTGCATTTTAAAACCTGGCTCAAGATGTGTTCTTTGATTTCACAAAGCTTAGCTTGTCATGTGAAATGGAAATTGCTCAGGAAAAAGCAAGAAGATGGAAAGAATCTCATATTGTGAAAAAGGAAAGGACTTGCATAGAAATGAAGTAGCTGATCTCTCCTTTAAGAGGGAGTTACAGTGGTAAGGCATGAGAACAGGATGCTGGGGCCACCCCATAGCTCACGTGGCAGTCCATGCTACTGCAAGTTGCGTGATCACTAGTGACAGGTAAGGCTAGATGAGAGACTAAATTATTGTTCCTTTCAGATACTAAAGCTTCTTCATGTAGTATTATGAAGGTAGTTTTCAGTAGACTTACTGGAGCCTGCTGTAAATGCCATGTCTGTGCGGTTAGAGGCCAATGCCTAAACACCCACAAACAGGGAAAATGCAACCCTCAAACACAACCTTGGTCTTGTCAGAAACAAAACTGAGGAACATTGAATAGATTTTTATTTTTTCTTTCGTTCCACTTGCATTCAGTAAAGAAGCAGCAGACATGACAAAGCAGACTGAATCAGGTGAAGAAAGTTTCCATTAATAACAATCTTCTCGTCCAAATTTTACTCCATTATCTTTGGAGTCTCTTCCTGAAAATAGTATCCAACACACACAGAACCGTGCCAACTGTTGCATTTGAATTGCACTGAATTCTCTTGGTTCTTTAAATACTTGGTGTCAGGATTCAGTGGAGGTCTGATTTGCATATAGCGAAGTTACTGAGTTACTGCAGATAGTGGAAATCAGTGCCACCTAGTGACTTTTTTCTGCCATCTTCAAATGATAGCTCATCTTGAATCAAATGCATATGCTCCTCCCTCTCTTAGTTATACTCTATGGTAAGGAATGAGTTAGGACTCTCATTCCTTCCTTTGGTAAATATTTTATATTTATTTAGTATTTACTATCCCTTGAAACCAGCATTTAAGGGAAAACTAGAATATTTTAGTGTCTCAAATTCAGGGACTGACTTTCTCAAAAAATTAGAATATAAGTTACCATTTGGATATCTAAAAGATTTCATTTATAACTTAAAAATACCACAAAAATGAAAAAGCTCCTAGGAATGTCTCAACGAGGTAACAAAGTGTCTTAACAAGAAAACATGAAAAATTCAGATTCTTTGCCATCTTCGGGCAGATTCTCAAACCACCATGAAGCAAAACCTCAAAACAACCCTATTCCTAAGAAGAAAGGAGATAAAGGAAGTAACGAAGTGTCAGTGGTGATAATAGAAGTCACATTTGCCAAAGCCTTTTAAAGAAAGGGGCTCGAAAATATAGATGAGCACCCAAGATATTTACTGTTAAAAAAATGAGGTAAAGAATCCTCACAAGCCACATACAGTGGATGCTAAGACTAAGTATAATAGTAGAAGCAATTATCCCTTATAGTGCAGATTACAGTAAATTAATCTAATGAAAATTAAGACTATTCAGACATGTGTTTTGGTCATCTACAAGCTTGTGAATAGTGGTTCAGCTTCTTAATTTGTTAATGCTGAATTAGAGTAATACACAACTGAATAAGTTTAAAGCACTGTTGTGCATCCCTTCTCTCTGCTATATTGCTGCTTATAAAATCAAAACCTCAACTGCAGGAGCATTTAAAAAAAAAAAAAAAAATCAAAAAAAAATCTGCAACTATGTTTGTTACACTGTAAGGGGAACCAGAGAAGGGTGAAAGATGTTTTGCCTTGAGTCAGAGGAGTTCTGAGTTATGTGAAACAATATAGCAGTTCATGTTTCAACCACACCAAAAAAGACAACAGTGTAACTTGTCAGATTTTTGCAGAAATATACATTGTTTCCCCGCCCCTTTCTTCACTATCTTGATAGAAGTAGAAAAGGGAATCAGCTCAGACAGGCATACACCCTGAGTAAACCTAACAGGATGCAAGAGGCCATCTGAACTGCACTTTTTAAACCCACAGGAACCTCTTCTCTCTACCATGCCCAGACAATGAAGGCTCCTCCAGTCATGCTGATACAAAGGATCTTACTGCACATCCTTCTGGTAATGCTGGCACAGAGCAACTGCCAAGTTTACGGTAAGATGTGGTCTTATAATTTAACCTTCTGTAGTTACTAAACATTGCAGGGGGAGAACAGAAACCAAAGCAGTACTTAGTGTACCTCAGATATAATCTGTGTCTTATTACTATATCAGAGATTTCTAATTCGATTAAAGATGATGATGATGCCAAAAATTGAGAAATATTAGGTAACAGTCTAGACCAGAACTCTAGGACCTTGGGACCAAATACATCCTGCTTTGTGGCCAAAGGCTCTGCCTACAAGGTTTGGCAGCATTCAAGCCTCTGCTTGTCATCCAGGAATCCTACTATCTCTGAACTGGATCCGGCAAATTGTCGTTACCAGATAAGTAAGTGTACCCTCAATTACTTAGCTTAACTCCATCTAATTTTCATCCCACTTTCAACTTTGAACACCCATGGTTTTTAATTAGAGAGATTGTCCTAATTTGGTATGATGTGAGAACTACACTGTGCCCAGTATACTACTATTATTTTTACCAGAGATTATTTTGTTTCAAGTTCTGCCCTACTATTATCGTATAGGAGACGTAAATTTTAGTATTGAAAGGAAGGCAGTCATAGAGAAAGGATAATAGCTACTGTAATGGATGCACTCAACTGCTTTTGATACATTTCAGATATACACACTGATAAACTGATCAAAATAGCATTTGTTATGAGGCACTGCTAAAATTACACAGACAAATAGAATTGGCTATGTGAAGCTTAGTTGACATGAGTGACTAACTCTACACATCTATAGCATCTTTTGATGTGCCTTGTTTTTATGAAGAAAATACATTTTTAATACTGGTAGGAAAAGTTAAACAAGCATTCAGAGCATCTGCCTGGGAAGGGAAACCCAAACATTTAGCTTAAAAGACATGAATTACCAGATCAGTTAAATGCAGCTGTTTCTTAACGAGGGTGTGATCTGAGCTCAGGGAGGCTACTGAACTGCTTTACATTTGATTTTCAACTGAATAGACTAACATGTTTCTGGAGGGGGTGTATCTAGAGCTGATAACCTCCTTCATAGCCTAAATAGAAGTATCTTATTTTCTTGTAAGAATTAACTACTGTTTCTACTCACTTCATTAAATCTGCCTGTGTTATTAGTCCCTCACACAGTCACCTCTCTGCATCACCCTGTATAGCTCATTAATCCACTGACAAACCCTCTGTACTCATCTGCCAGTTTCTTAGATCCTGTTTTTAAAACAGAATATAAGTTCTGTTATTCTGCTTATAGCATGTATCTGGTTTACACAGAATTTATTTTACTAGGTTTTATTTTTTGATCTGCATCAAAACTACTTGGGGTTCTCTGAGAACAATACTATTTCATTCTATATACCTACATTACTACAAATATCAGAATCATATTTACAGAAGTATTACAGAGAGAAAAGTTTTTCAAATCAGTCTTTACAGAACCCTGATGTAGAAGTTTTTTTAATGTATTTAAATTTTAGATGTAAGTTTTCTAAGCTTGTTTGGTTTTTATTTGAAGTAAGCTTAAAATTGAAGCCAACTTATTTAAGCTTTGTATGTTGCAAATCTATCCGAAGTTTCCTTTACTGCTAACAGAAACAGAGTTGACCACTCAGGTTTCATATACAAAGTCAATAACCAGCAAATATTTTTGAAATTAGAGAAGGAGAAGTAATCTTGTTTCTGGTAAGTCACAAAAGCAGAAGTACCTTCTCCTGCCTCACCCCAGTAATTTTAGTCCAGTTAGACCCCATCTCCTTTGTAACAGGTTGTTCCCATCCAGTCTCACAAACAGTGGTTGTTGGTGGCTAGTCAGCATATGCAAAGGAAACAAAGCATTTCATCTCAGTGAAAATAAAGCCTATCAAACCTACCCTGGCTCCAAGAAGTCCCAGCCAGTAGCTCAGCATGTGCACACGTGCTTCCTAATGGTGGTCACCATCCTCGGCTCTAATAACACCGTGCTCTTAGACCTTCTTGTGGGGTAGCCTGCACATGCTAACATTCAGCTAAACAGAAATGTTCCATCTTCAAGTTTCAGTCATCAAAATATAAAGGCATGTTTTCTGCACTTACACAGCTTTCATCAAGGAGTGGTTAAAAAATGATGCAACTCTCCATCATCTACCTCAGCAAGCAGGTCAGCTTTACAAATACAACCATTGCCAGAAAAAAACCACAGAAAAACAATAAACCCGGAAAATCCTTCACTGTACACCAAGTATATAGAAAAAGTACATTAGTATATCTTTAAGATGACATAGGGAAAATTAAGTGAAAAGGATTAAAATTCAATTTCTATTAGCAAAATTCCATTCTTTGAAAAATCCAAATTTTTATCTAAATATGTAAAATTACTAAAATAAAATTTTACATCATTCCTTGAAAAGCTTTCTCTCAAGCTGGGACAATTCTGAAAAATGCCTATCCCGGTATCACTTAACATGTCTTTAGAAGTGCTTCTCTTTCTCAATACACCTTTTCTAAACTCAAGGAGGTAGCATATTTTTCCCTGAGTTCTTCTCATGGAAAGTGAGTTTAGCCTGCTAATTTTTTTGCTGTTAAAATTAACAAGTGAAGAACTCGGTGTTAAATGTGAAACCGCAAGACAGCAATGCACTTTCTGGTGCAGTTTTTGTGCTATGGCCCTAATCAAATTCTTCTCGGAACATTGGATTTGACTTTAAACCATTACTAGTCCTCTGCTGTTTTCACAGACCAACCCAAACATAGGATTCAAAACTAACCGTAGTCATTTAGAATAATTGACATTTTTATGCCTCAGCCATTATCTGCCTCAGGGAATGATACATATGACTTGTATTCTATCCCATCCCTTGTTTCTTTTTTTTTTTAATGGGGAGAGGCAAAAAAAAAAAAATCCTTTTAAAAACAAATGCCTCAGAAATTTCAATTAATAAGTCCTAATTTAGTGGAGTTGTTCTGAGTTCTTAGATGACCAGGTGTGAATGACAGCATTTATAATTCAAAGATTAGAAGGCTCAATTTTTAGCTATTATTTTTCGACAAATATGTTGAGTTGGGTAAATGGAAAGCCATCTCCATTAAACCTTTTGTTCACTTAATGAATCATGTCATGACTATGTTTTCTACAACATGAGAAAAAAAATTGTTTTTTATAAAAGAAAGTATTGTCATGGGTATTTTGTTCTTGTATAAGTTATAGAATACATGCTTTCGTTTGAAATCCTTATCCTGGCAGTACACTCTACAGAAGATTTTCCTTACCTGTGCAAAACAATTCTTGATACAATAGAGCCTGGCTCACCGCAGCTTGTTCAGAAACACACTCAAATGATCTAAAAGAAAAAGAGCTTTTAGTCAATCTGAATCTTACCCAGGAGTTTAAGTTTGAAGTTGATATATAAAGCTTCCCTGTGTTACAGATTCTTTTACCCTCTTGACAACTGCACATTCAGATACTCATCATGACTACCCATATACATGACATTGAAAACTTAAGACTCTTTATAAGACCTTGTAACTGGTTTTAGGTCTCAGGTCATAACAGTGTTAAAGAAAGAGTAATTAAATTTATCTGGGAAAGTGCTTGCACGTATAGAATGTAATTGGCAGACAGTGTCTCTACCATTGACTTCTCATAGGCACAGGAGGCAGCAGACAGAAAAAAGTTAAGATACACTCTCACAGGAAAAGTACATCATGCCATGTTTGTGCTTTCATTAACTGAAGTTTATTTCATGTTTGTCTTTCTAATGGCAACCAATGAACAGAAAAGATTCTCTCTCATTGTCAGATGCGTTGAATTTTCTTCTCCCCTTTTCATAAAAAGATATCACTCATTCTCTAGGATATTATGGTTTATATTGTTATTTAATCCCAAATCTTCACTGATACCTATTCCTGGCAAATGACCTTTACAGGGAATCTGTGAAAGATTTGTCTTGAATATTTTATTCTTTATAAAAAAGGTCCCAAATATTTTTGTTTTAAAAAATATTTTCTCCACTGCTTTTTAGCAACTTAAAATTTCTTGCCAAGAGAGGTGTGATCTGGGAGAGAGGAAAGATTAATTAGAGATTTTAGGGCGTATTTATTATGAATTCCCTTATTTAATTGCTAGAGAAAACAAGGCTGGACTATAGGAAAAGGCTTTCTCTAGCCTAGATTTTAATTATCAAAGTTCAAAATAATTCAAACTAAGAATTTTCCAAAGTCTGAGGAAAATGTTTAACTCTTACTTATTCATCTCTTCTGATGATGTTGTTCTAGAAGTTCTCCAAACTGATGAGTAGTAACATTTACCAAGGACTAGGTTTCTTTCTAACGAAAGTTTGAAAACCCTAAACCCCAAGTCATTCAGTCATCAGTCACTAACAAGTCACAGAAACATACAAAAGCAAATGTGATTATTTTTCATGCTCCAAGCATTGTCTCATAACAACTAAAAAAATAATTAAAGGCAGACTAAAGTCCAATTGCTTTAAGCCTCTGAAAGGAAGGCCCTTTTGCAGTCTCTGAAAATAGTCTACAAATTCTTGTACACACTGAAAGGCAAGCAGTATCTTATATAGTTCCTAGTTAGGAAGTTCAAAAGATTGCTCTATTTGACTGGCAGGAAAAAAAAAAAAAATCACTGAATAAAATAGTGGTGTTTACCTAGCACCCACAGGCTTCTTCCAAGGGATACACAAATGATAACTAAAAAAATTATATCAGTTTTCAGTAAGCTAAATTTCTTCTACTAAGTCTATACCTTTACTAGAAGAAAGAAAAAACAAGGACTATAAACTAGAGGAAATGGAAGACCAAGTGAAAGCCAGTAGCCTTACCCCACTTATTTTAAGAAAGAGGAAGAGGGTTTGTACCCTCAGGTTAATTGACAGCAGGCTGCCAAACCCTTTTACCTGCAGCAGCAGCCAGAAGTGAAGGCTAAGAGCCAACAGATGTGCGTAGACCAGCATCACATAAACTTTTATCTGAAAGTACCTCTGAGGGTCATCAGGACAGGGGATGCTACTGCTCAGGAGTTGTGGGCAGGCAGTGACACTGTTGGGTTGGGTAGCAAGTGCAGTACAAGTTTTCCCCGTGCAGTTCCTGAAGCTCAGTAGCATATTCCATAGGTAACCTTCTGGAGAAAGCAAGGGTGCTGGAGTCAGGCCCTCTCAATGGCAGGGAATTTTGCTCTGGAAACATAGCTTAACCAGACCTGATTATATTGGAATTATACTAGTAAGTGAGTGGTCACCACCAAAAGTGAACGATTAGCACCAGAAGATGAAGGAGCAAGACTGTGGCACATGTTGGCATAGGCACTTGGGAAAAAAGGAGAAACACTACTCAAGCTCACCTGACCGAGAGATGTACTAGTGCATTTAATGTGAACTCTTAAAAATATAATATATGAGAAAAAATAAGATGAGTAATATCAATGTCAGTGGAACTTTTTTTAAAAAAGCAAATTGTAACTAAGCAAATCCTTTGTTAGCAGTGGAAGAGCTCCTTATGGCTTAATTGGTAGTAGTGCAGGAAGGCGTATGGAGGGAAGCTTCTTGTTGTGATAGTGCAAGCATATAACACTGCAACTGCTTATACATTTCACTTACAGAGCAATGTGTATGAGTGGTGCTTTGATGTTGGCTGCGCCTAAACCACGACACAAGGGCTGCACAAAAACTATTCTAGAAGTATATCCAGACCTCAGAAAGGCTTCTGCTCAGGACGAGGCTGAAGGATAATTCAAAACTTCCTGTGGACTCAGTATCACCCCTGTTCCCTCCCTCTGGGAGGTTCTGCCACTGAGTGTTATTCTAGGTTATGCTGACCAATGCAGGACAACAGTTTCTTTAGAGCAGTATTTAACATTGATAAGACATTTTCCTTTCCAGCTACCTACACAACTAATGTTCATCTGAATCCATGAGGATTAGTAGCCCTGCACCAAGTGAATGCTGTTGGATGTACAAAATCTGTTCAATGCCGATCAGGCAATTCTTCCAAAAATGACAGTAGTGATGTATATTTTGTTCTAAAAGCAACAGATGATTCAAAATCAAGGAAAACATGACTTCCTTGCACTGGAAAAGGATAAGAATGGAAGAGATACAACAACTCCTGCCCTCTCCCTGGTTAATAATGATGCTGAATGAAAGAGTGTCACTGAAATCTATTTTAAAACTTTAAAAGAAATTGGATGCTTTGGACCTTCTAGAAAAGTTTGCAGTTTTGTTTTGTTGGGTTTGGGTTTAGGTTGGTTTTGTTTGTTTGTTTGTTTGTTTCCAAAATAGAGTTTTGAAAAAGATAAAACTATATGATAAAGTAATTAGATAAGGACATCCAAAAATATCTGTTCTGCAGAGATCTGCACATCCTTCTGGAAATAGTGTTATATAGGGTTATACCAGAAAGAAAACTGCTATCAAGGCACAATCCGAGCTTTATAGATACTTCCTGAAGTGTTATCTTCCATGGCAATCATTACTGAAATAACTGAAAACCTCAACTTTCTAATTTGAGCTTTTAGTTTCCATTTTCAGACTAATCATAACAATGTGCTACTACCGCAGTATGACCGAAGTAGATATGACCTACTTGCCTGAAAATAAATGATGCTTTCTTTTAATCAGAGATGCAAGAGTCTAAGTGAAAGATAAGTGGTCCTGCTTCATAACTAAAATATGTCTTTCTGAATGCTCCTATTCAAGGGAATAGAAAAGGGACTAGATAACTGAGCAGGATCTAACATGTAAATGCTACCTTGTGAACATGGCCAGGCTCTACATGTTAGAGCTGTTGTTACTGGAATATATTTGCCACATCATATACATTGCAATAAAAAATTATATATTATGTATATTTAATATATGAAACACTATGTTTAATTATTCACATTAAATATTGTACAATATGTTAAATGTTCTATTAAATATATTGCTGTTGCTACTGCACCCAGATGGCTGGTCCCTGGGAGAATATCTCTTCCTGTACAGCACATGTTTATTTATAATCAGGAGCTACTACTGAGGCAATGCTGTTGCAAAAAGCAGATCATAAGCATATCTTATATAGCAGTGGAAACTACGTAAGAAATGCCATACTGCCTAAGACCAGTGCTCTGTCCCTGGCAGCAGCAAAAGGAAAGGCTGTTCAGGGAAAGCACATGAGCACGGCCATTGCCTGTGGTCCATTCTCCTCCTGTCCCCTCAGCAGTGGAACAGTTGCATTGGGGACATCAGCATGTACAACTTTTCCCAAGTCCTTACAGCATCCATTTATGGACCTGATGGCCATGAACTTGTCTACATGACTACATACACTGACAAGTTAGAAGGTAAATTTGGTTATATTATCCTGACAAATGTCAGTGTAGGCTAGTCCTCAAGCCTGCCAATCATTCAAACTCTACAAGCTTCCGTACAAACCAGTTCCGATATTACTGTTTTCACAGTTAGGAAATTTTTCCAACTGTGTAATGAACTTTCCTTACTTCATTTTCAGCCCATTATTTCACCCCATACCTAACAGAAACATGAAAACCCAAATTATTTCATTCTTCTTTTATGTCTTTACATGATTTTATTATGTCCTTTCCTCTTATTGCTTTTCTTTAAGTGAAACAACCTCAAGAATTTCAATATTTCCTTTATAGCCTTCTTATTGTGTTCATGGCATTTGCTGGCTTCTTTCCAACCTGGAGAGACTCCAAGCATTGGCCCCCTTCTTTCCTGAAGAGCAGTGCAAAGGACTGGACAAGACCTAGGTACACTTAATCAGTCCTTAGCAGAACGCAAAGGTTATCACATATCCCCTGTATATCTTCTTGAACTGAGCCTCCCTTTTTACAAATGATTTTTCTAATTTATCTGGAAATCTAGTCTACTGGTGGTAATCTATTGCTAGCTTTCTCCACTAACTAGTGAAATCATATTTTCTTAGTTTTACGGTCAATATATTTAGACTTGATGGGTTTTTCTAAGTGCATCTCATTCTTTGTCATGACTTTTCTGATGTTGCTCTTTTTATGCCCCTCCTTAATAACCTGATTTTCTCTACGCTTTTGGAGGCTTCCTTCTCACCTCAGTGAAAAGCTTACTCATGATTTAGCCAAGATAGTCTTTTACTGCACTGCTGTAGTGGATACTCAGTGCTTATACTCTCATTTATTGGATGGACCACCAGCTCTGTTTATGTCCTTTTCCTTTGTACTTATATCTGATGAGTTCGTATCTCGCAGGTCTCCAAACATACCGAAGGTTTCTTTGCCAGACCAAACTATTTTTACCCTGCTGCTCTTCTTCCTTGTCTTCTTAGGGATATTGAATTAATTAAGGCTTCTAGTTCCCCTTCCTTTTATCCAGACTTTTTCATTTAGTAAAAAGACATTGTATCCAGAGCTATTGTCCTCTTTGTTCATTTTCTCATCTTCATCCAAATTATCTGAATTTCCTTCACTCGCCCCTTCCACAAGGACAAATTTTTAAAGTTCTTGTCCAAGTTGCTTACCTGTGTGCTTTTGCCACTCACCCCACTTCAATCCTCATTTAAATCCATCCTGAAAGTTGGTATACAAGAATGATTTCAGATTTGGATGTCTCAAAGCAGAGAATTCCCAGGATGACAGGTCCTGTGAGCAGATGAGTTTCTCTATTGCACATGGCAGAGGGATATCAGAGGCCATGATCTCTTGCAGTGGCTGCAAATAACAGCTTTACAGTGAATAGCCATTATCAAGCAAGATCACGCAGGTTTGATAGGTCAAAATGAGAACAATATTAAAGATTTAGATTTAGAGGCAGATGAATGCCACCTAATTTTTAGACGCTCATTCCCAAAGTCACCTTAAAGAGAGTAAACTGAAAAATCAACAGCAGCAAAGCATTAGCTCTGCTATAATGAAGGCTATGAACACACATGCTCAAAACTCAGTATTACCGAGTGCTCTACAATTTCTCTGTGGTGTGGAGTTGTCAGATTTGTGAAGAAAAGGCTGGCAAACTAGAAGTCATAAATGAAAACTGTTAAGCTGGCCAACCCAAGCTCTTGAAGGTACTATCCAAGGATTCACAAGGTTTGCTATGTCACATGCATGAGAAATCCTGGCTGATGGTGCAGGCGAGGTGTTCGGTGTTGCAGTTATGTGCACAGCCTGCTCGGGGCCCAGAGGCTCTGTCCCTTGAATCAGCACTGGCTGCTGACAGACAGACCCCTCTGCCCCCAACAATGGTCTTTCCTCCCCTACACATTTATCCTCCCTACAAAACTTGCCTTCAACATACTTCACCATTTTTTCTACTCTCTCCTATCAGCGAGAAAATACAGATAGATTTAGGATTTCTTTCTCTGGCATTGCAATCAATCACTCTTTTCAGTGCACGGGCACTGTACTGTAAGACAGGGTAGGAAATTAGAGAGCACATGTGTATCACACAGTTCTTGTTACTTTGACTTAGCCAGAGAAATAAAAGCACCACAATAAACATGAAACTTTACTAAAAGGTCAGGCCATTCAATACTAAGACCCAGAGTTAAGGTGACATACCATAGCTTGAACACTATGAACATAATATTTTGAACATAACAAAACATAACAAAAATTTTATAAATAGAGATAAGGTATATTTGCATTAAATATAATTCTTTTCAATATTATAATGAGAAAGAACTCTATCAAATAAAAGCCTTAACTTCTGCAAATTAACATCCTTCTGTGAGAAGGATGACACAGGAAAACTTCATATGCATATTTTATGTATTTTCTTTCTAAACTATTACATTTCTAACTTGACTGAGTTATAGAAAAAAAGGGAAAAAATAATATGAGAGGGAAAAAGTGCATTTTAACAATCCTAAAAATGAAAGAACCAATAGTCTTGATGTTATCTGCTTTCACTGTCCTGTATAGAGATCAGATCTGCTGCAGGTAGACAAGGGAAGTCTTGAGTAATGAGAGAGAAAAGAAACTGTGATTAATGTTATGGGGAGTATACAGTAGACCCCCACCACCATGATTTTTATCATGTTTTTTCTTCTCTTTCAGGATTTGATGACACTGATTGTCCAGTTGAAATTCAGGTTAGGAGAGACTCCCAGCACAGAATTAATGTCGGGAACTCTTTGATTATACACTGTCCAGTTTATTACTGCAAGAAAAAGCCAGTCATGGAGTGGTGCAAGATAGAGGTGGCTACATGTGTGCAGCTGAAGGAGGGCAAAGCAGAATGGAAGTCCAATGTGTTTACTCTGGAGGTTGTCTCAGTTCATCAGAATGATAGCGGACTTTATCGTTGTCGAGCAATAGGGGACAAATATTCCAGTGAGAGCCATGGAATTAAGGTTATTGTTGAAGGTGAGACCCCTATGTTACAAAAGACCCCTTTTAAACAAAAGGGTGATGTATACAGAAAAGCATGCTGGATGATGGCTTCTCCCAACATCTTTGACTGGTAGCACACTTGTGCTGGTACTTACCACCTTCTTTGTGCTTCTATCCTGCCTCTTGGTAGGATAGAAATAGAAGGAAAGAACAAACTAAAGAAATAAAACGAGGATCTGGAAGAGAATAGCAAAGCTGCCAGCACCAAGCAGCCATTAAAAGACTATTTTATAATTAAAAAATATAAATTGGAACAAAAGAAGATTGTGGGAGGACAGCCTTGTTATACATCACATGGACTAGACAGGATGCAAATGGTGGTGTAGTAGCAGCCGATGAGGCCACACAACAGTAAAGAGGAGAAAGCAGTTCAAGCGTCTTGTTGAGAATGATCTCTCTTGCCATAAACAGAGAGAAAGTATAATTTTGTACCCCAAGAAGTTCAGGAGCAGGGAAGGTTAAATAGCTTTAAAGGATCTTAAGGGCAAGAAAGACCTTCACATTAACATAGACAGTTGGAATGGCCAGTCTAGATTATGAGGAGCCACATCTGCCTTCTTCAATATTGCTTTACAGCTAGAAAATTATCTGTGTGGCTGTGTGTCCTACTGACCCCAGGCAGCTGAGTTGTAAGGTTGTTCAGTTGCCAGTTCCTCTTCTGGTAAGTTAATGAACTTTAAAACCTTGTTTATTGCCAAACAAAATGCTACAGCAGAGTGAGCAACATCAAAATTTGTGACTGTAATGTGCTAGCAGACACAGTATATGCCCAGCTCATGATGCAAGTTTCCTTTGAAATATATTCTGCTGATCTATTTATTTGAATGCCAAAGAGGTCTGAAAGATAAAATTACTCTGTTGGCAGTGGGAGACGAACACGTCATTCCCCCTACCCCTAAAACACTCTACCCTTTGCTTGTTGCATTTTGCTCCCTCTGCCATCAGCAGATTGAAGGGGAGTCTTGTGAAAACTTCAGTATGTGGTGCAGAGAACACAACTGCAGTGCAAAATGTCAAGTTGCTATTTCATTTCTGTCTTGCTTTTGTTTTTCAGAAAAGTCTGAAAACATTATCATGATTTCACCAGAAAGTAAGTTCTGATTCTTATTTCCTCTCTAAGAGAAAGGAACCATGAATTTTTGGATATAGTGTTTTCTGCAGTCAAGACAAATTTAAAGTCATTGCTAAACTACAATTGTGTTCTTCCCACTTAAACAAAATACAGTTTCTCAGAGGTCACAGTTTTCAAGGCTAGGACTGTCCAGCATTTGGCATAAAAGGGACAAAACCAATCATATTACCTCCTGGTGGTATACTCCACCCTTCTGAAATGCTATACCATCACTTTAACACAGTCCAATTTATGGTTTTTTACTCACAGTCGGTTGTGGTTTACAATTACAATTGCAAAAATATATTGGAAGTTCAGAACAGTGCTCTAATTCTGACCCTTTCTTTGCTTCTGCAAGCCTTCTGCCATGCATCGTTCATCAATTACACTTCTCTGTGCAATTTTCCTTCCAGTATTTTCATACTTCATAGAATGGTCATGAGATAATCTTGTCTCCATGGGATGCTGTACCAAGTTACAGCATGTTTAAGTACATTAAGAAGCCAGTTGAAAAAAATAAAAATAAAAATAAGGTCAGTCAAATATTCTCTACACTAATACATTCTAATGCAATTTTAGATACTACTAGCACCTCAGAAGAACCTGGAAAATACAAGATATTGCATGTTATTTATGCTTCAGCATCCGTGGGTGTCTGTTGTCCAATCATCATTGTATGCATATTTTGGTGTCTAAGGAAGTACCATGGTAAGTAGTTTTGCCATCTAACCTTTGCCTAGTGTGCATTTGATTCCACCCCTTTTCACAGCTTCACAGAAATTGCATTCAAAGCTCTATGAAAATCCCCTAATAACTACCCCAGCTGATTGCTGAAATGTCCTTGTTGAGTGTGCCAGTTAGGATACAGAATCTTTAAGAATTTAATTTACCCTATGTACTGTTCCCTTCCAGAGACAGAGTGATGGAAGTATAGTAAGAACAAATAAAAACCTCAGACTTCATAATAGTTGGAAATTTTTCTCCTGTTTTAGAAATAAAGAGGCATTTTAGCTATGCAAATGCAGTCCAGCTCTATCCAGTTACATTTTATATTCCTAATTTTCCCTCTAGATTATCAAATAATTTCAGTATTAATCTCTCTTGCTTTACAGGAACTCTTACACAGCTGCCATGTCCTAAATCAAGAATGGAACTTGGAGTCCCCCATGTCTTAAGTGATCTCGCATTTGCCTATTATAATCCCATGGATTTCTTTTTCTATTTTAGGAAAATGAAATTATTTCATCTTAAAATAAAATTTAACATATTTGCTCATAGGATGACTTTAGGATCTTCTGTGCCTTTTTTTTCCCCACCCAGTTCACTGAACACAGAGAAAACTGGCCACAAGAACAATTGGAGTTTTGACTGCTCCTACTCAGAGGAGCTCTGTGGAACACAGAAGCTCATTCTATAAATATATCAGTCTATGTTGGTTAGCTTTTGTCAGAATAGCTATTCCCAATTCCAGTTTGGGAATACATTTTTATTCTTTGAGGTCCACTCAACAAGGCAAGGACTCCTATAGTAATTAATACTCCCTCCATAAGCAGAAAGGCACCTCCTCAATGCTGATTTATTGAAATAACTTTTTTTTTTTTTCTTTTTCCTAGCAAAGCAAAAGAGAACTCGATTAACCCAACAGAGACAAAAGAGTCTGGTATGTTTAAATTTCTCCATCATTAAAACCTGACTATATCTTGCATAACCACGTACTGAGAACAAATCTTTGTGTAGTACAAAATGTGGCATAGGATCAGAGACAGATTTAGTGACCCTCTGTCTTGGTGCCTGGGCAGCATGGTTTGCCTGGTGTGAGATATCACCATGGCTGAGCTGAAGGAAGGAGCTAAGGGGCTTTGCTACAAAGGAACTTCAGGCATCTAAATTCCTGTTAAAATGTATTAATTTGTTAAGTACAATTCCAGTAAGAGTTTAGGCACCTAAAGCACCTCTATTGATATGGTTCAGTCTGCATAAGACAAGAAATGACTCACAGAGCGAGAAAAATGATTGAAAAGGAAGACATTCATATGTGGGTGGCATGAATTCACACAGGTCCTGCAATCAGTTCCAGAGAATTTAGATGGGCAGAAGGCAGAACGCAAAAGATGCAACTGGAGCTGACAACTATCAATCACAGGGGTAGTGTTGGTGGAGATCACAGAGCACCGAACAGGTTGCAGAGCTCCCAAAGGGCAAGCTGGAGGAAAGGAAATTAAAAGCACTGTATCCTAAGTGGCTAGAAAAATGGATGTCAAAATGGGAGTTCATTAAAAAGAGATTAATTTATAGAAGAATTTGCAGATTTTGGAGAAGGAGAAAAGTTTATTGGGAAAATAGTAAGACAAATAAGAGATCAGGAAATGGGAGAACAGGGGCAATGAGAAAAAGGTAGTTTAGGGTTTGGAGGTGAAAATAAAAAAGATTTCATAAACTGAGAAGGGAAAACCTTGAATGAGTGGCATAGAAGAGCTCTCACAAAATGATAAATCAGTTTTGCCTTAAGTTGGTAACTTGCAATAAAAGACATGAGAGTTTGGGAAGGGAAGTGGGGAAAGGCAGGAGATACAAGAATGATTTCTAACTTTATTTCAAAGATAAATATCAAATCCATTGACCAGGTGAATCCAATTAATCTTTTCAAAAGTGGTTTTAAGGGAATAAAGCAACTTGAACAAAATCTTACACGCTTCTTATTTATCAGGAGCACAGACAACAATTCGATATGCACAGATCTGTACCCTGTTCTGTTTTCTGCAGGTCAGAAGTCCAGCAGCTGCTCCATCACATGCTGCTGGGACAACTCAAGCTTCAGAAGAAAGCTCCTCACTTTATTATTGCTCCATGACTAGCCCACTGCAGGACTTGCATGGCAACACAATTTATGACAACGATGTCCCTCTCTGCAATGCTCAGAGGACAGCAGCTAATGCTCCTCGGAATGATCTTGTTATTACTTCCATCCCAGTTTTACCTGAAAGCTCAGATGTCCTCACATACGCTGCACTAAATCATTCTGCTATTGCAGAAAGATGCCAGAGAAGGGAACTAACTGTAGAAAATGAATTTACAGAGTATGCCTCCATTAATGTAAATAAGTAAATGTGTCAAGGACTTCTCCAAACAACCATCTTAAATGCAGTCACAGTTCTAGATTCCCTCCAGGATGTTGTTCCTTCCTCTTTTGGGAAAACTTCCCTTTTGTTAAGAAGAACCTATGGATGCTCCTGGAATGCTAGAATTCAAAACACAGCCCATGTCAATGGTTTGGCATTTGTACTGTGTGTTTGTCTCTTAAAAGGGGGAATAAAAGCAGTCATCTTTCTTATTTTTCCTTTTTTCAGGATTCTGCTTCTAGTCTAAATTTGATTTGGTTATAATTTGAATATAGACAAAGGGGAGAAGGGGAGGTTTTCCTAGGATAGAAACATGTAAAATGAGCCTGTGAGGAAGATAATATTGAGTCACGTTAATTTCTCCCTAGTATAATCTAAGACTGTTTGTGGGAGAATTTGTCTCTGAGTTTCGAAGAACATCCTTCCAAGGATTCAGTTTTCAACTCCAGTTTATCTCTTTGCAAAGATCTTTGAGCACCATGAATGTCTAAAGCTATTATTAACCAAAATAAAGTGAACACTTGTGTGTGTGTGTGTTTGGTTTTGTGGAACACAGGGAAGAAGAGGGTTGTTTCCTTTTTACAAAGAATTTTTACAAGTAATGTGTGAGAAAATATTGAATTATAGTGCACTCTGTTTTTCTCTTGGTGGGATAATTGGTGAGATAAGTTATTGCATATTGCTTTTGTCCATGATGAATCAATGGAAATAACAAATGATCAGCGGTGACTGACACCAGTCAAAATAAAAAAAAATAAGGTCATAAATAACTGTGTATAAATGTGGCATGCTAAGCTTTCCTCCCAACACTGGTACAAAAAAGTGATTATACTTCAGGTTTGTGGGAAAGAAGATAAAAAGGAGGTAAAGACCAAGGTGCCATTTAAAGTTTGAAAAGAAAGCTCACACCCTTCTTCTGCACCACTTATTCAGCTCTGTCTTGGATACCATGCATCTGCTCTTGAAAAATAATGCTCTTAAAAATCACTCATAGTGATATTTGCACCAGAGGTTTACAGCAGCCAGCAGAGAGTCTTTAACTAGGTTAAAAATTTGCACCACTCTTGAAAAGAAAGGATGTACTAGGTGTCAGGCTGCACATAACAGACCAGATAATTTGCACTCGAGTTAGTGGAAGTAAGGCTCTTCTATCTTCCTGTTTCATCTTGGTATCATTCCAGTTAATACCAAAGCTGCTAAGCACATACACATTCACCCTGTTATTTTGGTAAGCTAGGTGTTTTATCGTGTTAATGGTACACTTGTGCTATATGCCTCCTCCATGTTTGAAATCAGTCACAGTATTGGTGTGGATAAAAATCATGGTAATTTTTTCTGCACTAAGTTTTTAGTTCAGACCGTGAGATATATTGATACTTTGCTTTTTGTTGGTGGTTTTTTTTTTTTTTTGGGGGGGGGGGGGGGGGGTGGGGTGGAGGGAGTTTTTTTTTTTTTTTTTAATCCAGTAAATAACTGACAATCCTCATTTAAAAAAAAAATAGTACAAAACTGTCTTCTAGAAAAATTCAGGTTGCTTTTTTAGTTTTAGTGGGCCAATCCTTGCGTTGCTAGAGACTACTTATTTTAGGTGAAGGACTGGGAAACTTGGAGAAAGTTATGTATGAACAGGCCCAGAAATAGTCCTTTAATTGCATTTACTGTTCAGCTGATAAAGGTACAATTATTTTTACAGACTTACAAATAGCTTTCAGAATAAGAAAAAAAAAATATTGCTCTGAAATAGATTCTACCTCAGTGGTCTTAAATTGAAAAACAAGGTACAGCCATTAAATAGAGAGCCTAAATGGGTTTGAACAAAAGGCGTGAAACTTCTCTAATTGCTTTCTGTGACCTAGATACAGGCCTTGCAAGCAGAAGGGAAAAAGTTAAAAGGCCATCCTTCCAGGGAACAAGTAGGTGTGAAACAATATTGTTCTCAAAGATGCTTTGCAATACTCTGCCCGTATGATAGTACTTACAAGGAAGAGTCCAAAGACCCTCAGGAAAGCAAGGAGGAGTGTTGGCGTTACCTGTTCGAGTTTCCAGCTAGCTCTGTGGTGCAGTCATCTGGGCACATATAGCTTTCTCTTTGTCACCCCAGAGAGCTGAAAGCACCAGAAGGTCTGTACAGGACAGCTCCAGAATGGCAACTGGCAACCAGGACCTAGAATGAGACTGACCACACATGGAAGAAGTATTGCACCATCAGGAGATTCAAAGGGTAGTGAAATCTTAACATGCCTTGTTTCACTTGTACGGCAAGGCTGAACCTTGGCTTAGAGGTTCCCAGAAAGCCAAGTTTGATTTGGAAGATGAGATTTTTGTAGATAAACAGGAAGTACCTCAGCACCTTACAATCAAACTTGTACTGTAGAAAATTGAAGCACAGCAGCCTGCTGTATGTTAATTTTTTTAAGCAAACAAATTGCAAGACTGTGCCTTTTGAAGCAGGGAAACAAAAAGTCCTGACTGAAACTATCTGCCTCTTAAGGTGCAGATAATCCATTCAAATAAAGTACAAGCATCACTCAGTTTTCACAGCCTTCTGAAAGAAAAGAAAAAAAGTTATTTCCACCATCTGCTGGCTGTAAAACTGGCCAGTGAATGGAAGGACTGTACTATGTCACTTAAGGTGCTACATATTCATCTCAATCTTCTAGTACACCTCTCAATAATATAATGTCATATTTGAGACATCATGCCCACTGACAGTTGTGTTAAGGCTCCACGGATGGTGTCTAGGTTTTACAGAGTAGCATCGTCCTGGAGGGCCAGGACACCAGTGGGAGCAGAGCAGTCTCATGATTCACCCTGTGCGCTCAGCATGTGACTGGAAGGAGCCACTATAGGGTTAAACCGTGCAGTGAAGCCACGCAATCCTGACAGTGCACTAAAGGAAACAAATAGCCTCGGGACCCATTCTGTGGGAGATGTACAGCACCTGTGCAGCCAATCTGAGACATGGGCTGAGGACCTCCGATTTATATTACATAATTTTCTAATTCTTGTCTTTCCTTTGCTAATTTTGCACCAGATATGCTGTACAGATACAGTCACACAGGAAGCCCAAAGAACAGAAACAAAGCTGTGCGTACAGCTCTCGGTTACGCCCACAAACCCACATGGAAGGAAAATAGCGAAGTCTGTGGAACTGAAGGTGTGTTAATGCCAACAAAGCTCATTATTGCTCTTCATTGCAATCTCTTCTTGCAAGTGAGGGACATGTAACTGGTTAGTCCCTCCCGAGCAACCCACACAGCACATAAGCTTCTTATAAGGTTAGATGGGATGAGTGGCCTCTTAGACAGTAAAACACATCAACCATCCTAGTTTCACTTCATCTAGTTACTCTCCCCCCTAAAATGTACTTCCTTATAAAGACATTAAAAAAATTAGAATAACATGAGGTTTATTCATTTGCCAGTTCTTGGGCTCCAAATGTCTATCAGTCCGGGGACTGCTTCTGGCAAACCACAAACTTTTTCATATTGCTAGATCAAGCCACATCTTGCTGAACCTTGCTTCTTCACCTGCCTGTTTTGCAAGACTTTCTCCCACATCCCCACAATAGTCTGAGCCCCATTTTAGCTCATAGGGCTCACAGGCAGTGAGGAGAGTGCATAAGGGAGTGCTACAGCTAAAAGTATGTGAGAAGTGGAGCTTGCACCTGCAAGAAAAAGGCATTGTCTTGATAAGTTTCCTGCTGCTTTCCACCCTAAGAAAGTGGCCAGGGCTGTAAACTGTAGGAGTGCTCCCAAAACCAAAGAAATAGGGTGTACAGACAATGTTTGTTCCTCAGTTCACCTGAGCTGCTCCACCCAGGCCCTGCTGTACCTGTATTACCTCATGGTTAAGGCAGTGGACTCAGGAAGAAAAAGGGGCAGCACAGACAGATGGAAACAGGATGGTTCAGGACTCAGCAGCCAACCTCCATACCAAAGCCTTGCTCCCTGTGCCCCAGCTGTTCCCTGTGCTGCCAGCTTGGATCTTTCCAACCTCCAGGCAAGTGCTAAAATTCCCTGGGTTTCCCTACATCTCAAGCCCTCCCTGGGGGACAGAGGACGCAAGCCCTGAGCTGAGCGCTGGGACCAGACCACAGCACCAGCCCAGGTGCACAGGCAGGCTGAGAGGCAAACGTCCATTTGCCTGACTGGGCCGTTCCCTGTCCTGCTCCTTGCACAGGGTTCCTCATTCTGCAGCCTCAATGCTCTGCTTCCCTACCCCATTTCATTTCAACAAACATCAGCCCAGGCAAATGGGAACCAGAGACAGGAGCAGACACATGGGTGGTTGCCAGGGAAGAGAGGGGAGCAGATTTCAGGGGGAGACAGAGCAGGAGAGAGAGACCTGAATGGGTGCCCAGAAAAGGATCCCCAGAGAACTCCACCAGTGCCTAAAGGACAGCAGAATTAGCTCCAGAGCTGGAGATAAAAACAACTCCATGTTCCTCAATACAGACAAAGTGAAGAAATCTATTTTCTGTGAATTTTATGCAGCAACTACTATTTTCTGTTTAAAAAGCCTACGCTAGTCCAGGCCTGCTCATGCACAATTCCTGCTCACCTAACGAAAAGGCAAATGCCTAAGAACCATGTAAAGTCCCATTCACACCGGTCAGTGGCATATGTCAGCCACGTGGATCAACTTCATTTGTACTTTCTCGGTTTCACACAGGTGATCTTACCATGCACTTTACATTCCTAACCACCGCAATTACATATCTAGCCTGAATTCAAATTTCAAACTCCTGTTCCCCTTTCTGCCTTCTCATACATGCATACACACCTCTGGGGAACCATGGATGGAACACTACTGCCATGGTTACTGTAACATAACTAAAGTAACTGGGGATAAACAGTATTGGAAACACTGTTAAGAGGCTGACCTAATTGTTATGAATCTCAGCCTATGAGACAGAGGACTTCATGTTCTAATGGACTTGCATAATTAATTATGCGTCTTCTATAACTGATCTTAGTCAGGAGACATGCTCGGTCAGCTGAAGTTTGGAGTAAAGAATGTGCTTAGCATGAGATGTAACCAGAAAACTGAGAACATGGGAGTGATCATTTTACATGATTGAAGAGTAAAACTTTGCTGGCTTTAAGCTAGTGATATAGGAGCTGAATTTTCAACCAAGTGGCATTTATTCTTAGTAAACTCAAATTCTCTTTTCAGATGAGATTTTCTAGGTGAGCCAGTGCATTACTTTCTAGTTATCACACATCTGCATGTGGCATTACCAAACCTCCACTCAACAGCAGTGCTGTGGTGTTTGCTGCAGCTCAGCCACCTCTACTGCAGAGACACAAACCTGTCCCCATAGGTGAATCACACACACTCAGTTTTCACACTGTAGCTTTGGAAAGGGGAAAGATATTCAGAGGCAGACATATTCAACAAGAACACTACTGGTGTACAGAAAGGGACTTTCTGATACTGCAGTTAGAAACCAACAGTAACTAACAATCTCTCCAGCCCATCCCAGCAAGACACGTGTACTGGGACCCAACACTTCCTAAAATCAAGCTGACTTGGCTAATAAAGATCTCTTAAATTTATTAATAACCATCTATGTCTGTCTTTCTATCTGAAACTGTGGGTAATAATATTTTCTATGGATGACTTGCCCCTCAGTTGGGGTAGTATCTAGAAAAAGGCACACCCACTGCATACAGAGCATTTCTGCACATGCACTCACGCACTTCTGTTGACTGAGACCTGGAACTGAGACCACGTCTCTTCAGGTCTCGGCACTGTTCACTTTGTGGTTACAAAGAGCCAGATTGTAACTTAATGCAAAGGAATTCAGCATCATCAAAATCTATGGAGCTACTTCACCTCACTGGTATGTAGGTGTTTGGGTTTTACAGACAACAGTTCTTCAAATAGAGCTCAAGGTAGTCCATAAAGTCAATATTCACAGATTTCTGGCTGCAGTCTCAAAGGCTACATTTATTTTCTCTCGTGTAACCTGCTCTAAAACAATGCCTGCCTCAGTAAAAGAGATAGGATTGTTAACTTTTAGAGTGCGTTAAGAAACTTCCTTACTTTCTAGCATTTCTGGATTATGGGAAGGACAGTGAAGCAGGGATGTCTTCTGCTAAATTTCTTTCTTCCTTTTTTAGTTGTTAATACCCAAAAGTCTACTACCTAAACTTTACATCAGAGATTTATCCTATTTTTTCTGCATTTTCACAAATTCTGCCTAGGCCCAGAACCTTTGGGAAGTGCCATTTCATTTGCATTTAATAATAATAATAATAAAAAAAAATAACGTGCAGCTCCTTTTGTCCATGCCTTAGTCATTGACAGTCATTTTCTGGAAGAAGTGTTAGCTTCAGTAGACCCTTCATTTTCTCAAGAAAGTTGTATTTAAAATGTTATCTACAGTGGCAATCTCTGTCATGGTAGGAAAGGAAAACACAAAAACTCACCTTATGTAAATTGTGGTTATAATATCACCACCAGCTCCCCAGCTGGAGGCCTCACAGATGCACATGATGGTTGACTACCTCGCACAGAGGCTGAAACCCCCTGTGATCTATCAGTTTACTCTTCTCTGACATCTGGGAACAGAGTTTACTAGAACAGTGGTCTTGCATTATAAGCAAGCGATGGGAAGTAATAAGCATGCTTTGATTTTAGACACTGACTTGCCATGATGAAACAAAGGTTGAGCAGAAACAACTTCCAATACCTATGCAAGACTCTCATCTTCCAGTGTGGTTTCTTTTCTTGAAGGGGCTTCAGAGCTCTAAGCCTACAAAAGAGAAATGAAAGGCAAACCAGAGACAAATCAGAAATGTTAAATTACTCTGACTGACCTCAAATTATGGGAGTGGGTGCCAGAAAGCAAGCTCAGAATATAAGTGAGCAAGACAAGAGCAAAAACTCTCACTGAGATCCTGAAGAACCTCACATTTCTTTGCAACAGTCCTCCAGGGGTGTAGCCCTTACTGAAGTACAGATTTCTACTGAGATGTGCAAGCTGACAAATGCTCAGAGAGAGATTTTAACTGGGTCAGGGAGATGTGCAAGGCTTCATTTTCTCATCTTCTGAAGGTTTGCCTCACCTACCTGTTGGCGAGAGGGTATCTGGTATCAGAATTAGCACTGCAGCACCTGTCACCAGCACAGAAGGCCCTAGGAACATTTTTCCCCAGTAAAAAAGAGAAAAAAATGTAAGTCACCCCTGAAGTAGCTTTTGTAACACATTTCTCAACAAGTTTTGCAAAACAATGCACCAATTTTACATCTAGGAAGTGTGAGTGCTAGCTTCTTGGAAATCAGATAATTTCTGGCTATCAGTTCCAAAACTGAAATGGAACTGCCTTCCTGAAAGCCATATGCACATATTTTTGACTAAATATGATGCATCTGCTCTTAGTAAAGACACGTAGGGCTGTGCTTAATATCACAGAAGATCTCACTTGGATAGGACACTCTGGCCACCCTTTTGTTCAGCCTACACTTTAAATAGGGTCAACTTTGAAAGCACACTAAGTTGCCCAGGGCTGGCTACTTTTCAACACACTACCTTTCCTATCTGTACAATGAATGAAATGACATTATGATTGCAGAGTAAAAGGCAAAAGAAGGCTGGGAAGAACAACAAGATCACAATACTGAAGCCATACTAATCAGGCCTTTCTCTAGCTTGTTTCTGAAGACCTTGAGTGACCAAGACCATCTATTCTAGCATCTTTTAATCACTACTAATAGAGGCTGTTCCTAACATCTAGTCTGAAAGTCTTTCCACAGACTTAAACTCATTACTTCTTATTCTATTTGAAGTAGATGAAGAGAACATTTATCCTTTTTACAGGTTTGCATTTACGTATTTGAAGATATCACATCTCACAGTATATTAAATAAACAGGGCTTATTGACAGGGCTTTAAACTAGATATGAGGGGGGACAGGGAGATAACTGGGCCTGTTAGGAACAAGCTCAAGGGAAGTGTGCCAAAGCTTGAAGGATGGTGGACTGGTGAGGGCTCTCCCTCTGCCACTTCATTTGAGAGAAGGGAAAGATGTTTAGGAACCGTGGAAGCACTTGAGAAGGGTCTGGTAGGAAATGGGGCCCACACTCACAAAAAGGTGTTGGATTCATTAGCTCATCTCAAGTGCATCTGTACCAACGCACACAGTATGAGCAACAGGGAGAGCTTGAGGCCATGATGCAGCACGAGAACTATGACATAGTAACAATAACAGAAACATGATGGGATGCCTCACACAACTGGAGTGCTGCAGTCGATGGCTACAAGCTCTTCAGGAGGGATAGACAGGGAAAGAGAGGTGGTGGAGTGGGCCTGTATGTAAGAGAATGCTGTGAGAGCTCAGAAACCAAGTATAGTGATAACAGGGTTGAGAGTGTGTGGATTAGGTTAAGGGCCAATAAAGCAGATCTTGCTGTGGGAGTCTGCTATAGACCCCCAACCAAAGCAGTGAGGTGGATGAAGACTTCTGTTAACAGTTGGGAGAAATCTCGCAGTCACTTGCCGTTGTTCTTGTGGGGGACTTTAACCTCCCAGGTATCTGCTGGGATCACAACACAGCAGAGAGGGAACAATCCAGGAGGTTCCTGGAATGTGTGGAGGATAACTTCACACAGCTGCTGAGAGCTGACCAAGGTAGGTGCCGTCCTGGAGCCTATCTAGGGTGCAGTCATCAGGAGATCATCGAATTTTTGATCCTTGGAGAAACAAAGAGAGGGGTTAGTAAAACTGCCACCTTAGACTTCCGCAGGGCTAACTTTGACCTGCTCAAAAGACTGATTAACAAAATCCCTTGGGATGCTGCCTTGAAGGAAATGGGAGTCCAGGAAGGCTGGACATACCTCAAGAGCAAAGTCTGAAAGGCAGAGGAGCAGGCTGTTCCCGTGTGCCAGAAAACAAGCAGGTGGGGAAGGAGACCGGCCTGGCTAAACAGGGACCTTTGGCTGGATCTCAAGAACAGAAGGAGAATCTATCGCCTTTGGAAGAGGGGCCAGGTCTCTCATGAAGACTATAAAGATGTAGTGAAGTTATGCAGGGAGAGCATTAGGAGAGCCAAAGCACAGCTAGAGCTCAACTTGGCCACAGCTGTTAAGGATAACAAAAAATATTTCTATAAATTTGTTAACAGCAAAAGGAACATTAGGGAAAATCTGCCTCCTAACTAAGGATGAGGTAAAGGCTGAGGTGCCCAACACCTACTCTGCCTCAGTCTTTAGCAGTGGAACTGGCTGTTCCCTGCACACCCAGCCTCTTGAGCTGGGAGACGGGGAGGGGAAGCAGAGTGAGGTCAGCACAGTTGAAGAGGAGGTGGTCAGAGACCTGCTGCACCACTTGGGTGCACACAGGTCTGTGGGACTGGATGGGTTACACCCAAGGGTGCTGAAAGAGTTGGCAGATGTGCTCACCAAGCCACTGTCCATGATTTACCTGAAATCATGGCTAACTGGGGAGGTCCCATTGGACTGGAGGTGGCAAATGTGACACCCATCTACAGGAAAGGCAGAAAGGATGATCCAGGAAACTATAGACCTGTCAGTCTGACCTCGGTGCCAGGGAAGGTCAAGGAGAAGGTCATCTCGAGTGCCATTAAAAGTCGTATAATGGACAACCTCCATTGTTGTTGTGCTCAGGCCCAGTCATCATGGGTTTATGAAAGGCAGATCCTGCCTGACAAACCTGATCTCCTTCTACGACAAAGTGACCTGCTTATTGGATGAGGGAAAGGCTGTGGATGTTGTTTACCCTGACTTCAGTAAGGCCTTTGACACCGTTTCCCACAGCATTCTCCTGGCGAAACTGGCTGCTCAAGGCACATGCTTCAGTGGGTAAAAATCTGTCTGGATGGCCAGGCCCAAGAGTTGTGGTGAATGGAGTTAAATCCAGTTGTTGGCCGGTCACGAGTGGTGTCCCCCAGGGCTCGGTTTTGGGGCCACTCCTGTTTAACATCTTTATTGATGATCTAGACGAGGGGATCGAGTGCACCCTCAGTCAGTTTGCAGATGACACCCAGTTGGGTGGGAGTGTTGATGTGCTCGGGGGTAGGGAGGCTCTGCAGAGAGACCTGGACAGGCTGCAGCGATGGGCTGAGGCCAGCTGGGGGAGTTTCAATGAGGCCAAATGCCGGGGGCTGCCCTTGGGCCACAACAACCCCCAGCAGTGCTACAGGCTTGGGGAGGAGTGGTTGGAGAGCTGCCAGTCAGAGAGGGACCTGAGGGGGTTGACTGACAGCCGGCTGAACAGGAGCCAGCAGTGTGCTCAGGTACTCGGCACTGGTGAGGCCGCACTTTGATTCCTGTGTTCAGTTTTGGGCCCCTCACTCCAAAAAGGACATTGAATGACTCGATCGTGTCCAGAGAAGGGCAACGGAGCTGGTGCAGGGTCTGGAGCACAGGTCGTACGGGGAGCGGCTGAGGGAACTGGGGGTGTTTAGTCTGGAGAAGAGGAGGCTGAGGGGAGACCTCATCGCCCTCTACAGCTACCTGAAAGGAGGTTGCAGAGAGCTGGGGATGAGTCTCTTGAACCAAGTAATAAGTGACAGGGCAAGAGGGAATGGCCTCAAATTGGGCCAGGGAAGGTTTAGACTGGATATTAGGAAGCATTTCTTTCCAGAATGGGTTATTTGGCGTTGGAATGGGCTGCCCAGGGCAGTGGTGGAGTCCCCATCCCTGGAGAGGTTTAAGAGTCGGATTGACACAGCGCTGAGGGATATGATGTAGTTGGGAACTGTCAGTGTTAGGTTAATGGTTGGACTGGATGATCTTCAAGGTCTTTTCCAACCTAGACAATTCTGTGAATTCTGTGAAATGACCCCAAGTCTTTCAGTCGTTCCTCAGACTAGCAGTCTTGCTGCTGTTCCCTCTCATTTCTCAAACTGTTTGACATCTTTCTTGAAGCATAATGCCTAAAAAATCTCATATGCTACCTTCTAAGAACCTATTTATCAAATCAGCAAATACAGTTCTCAAATAATTCCTTAGTTGTTTTACAGGGGAGGAGAAAAATCAAGCTGTGCCCTACGCTATATAAAAGGTTGTGAATTCATAGATCTGGAAAGACCATTTGTGTTCCAGAAAACAGACAGGTACTATGTAATTAGCTTTCACCATAATATTATAAAACCAATCTCGAGGCTATAATGTCAAGGGAAGCATGGATTGTGAAACCTTTATACAGTTAAAAATACATTTTCAAATTACATGTATTTATTTTGCCAGGAGCTGTGACAATCCTGAGCCTGGCCACACATGCTAACACCTTCTGCAAAGACTGGAAAGAGGAGCTAGGAACATAATTTATTCCTTCCTTCCCCTGCAGAGATGACTTAATATCCTTATACCTTAGAAACCAGAGAAATGCATACTGATTAGGCCAAATGTATATCAACTCTTTTGGTGGTAAGTTTGCACGCAAATAGCTCAGCTCATTGCTCTGCGGTTGAGAACCACAAGAATTCCTTGCAAACCCCATCCCTACCAAAGCTGACTGAGTCATGTGCTTTGACATCTCACTTACATGGGATGAGGGGCCTGAAGACAGACCAGAAAGAGAAGTTTGCTTAGATCTTTTGAAAACTTAGCTAAAATCTGTAAAAGCTATCTGGCAAACACTCTCCTAGATGTCCAGGGTGAGCACTCTCACTGCAGAAGCATAGTCAGGAAGGGACCATGCGTTCTGGGCAAGCTGCACTGCCTGGTGGAACACTGCAGCTTCTACAGACACCACGGCCACTTGGTAGGACAGAGAAAGATAGTTCTTGTCGCTTTGCTCCAGAACAACCACCAGCAGTAGATAGAGCACCTCTGCAAAAGAAGGGTGGGGAGCATAGCATCTAATCCATCAAGACTACCTGCTGCTGGGACCACAGCCAAGAATCCTTCATTCTGGCCACAATCATGCATGTCCTCTCCATGTCCTGGAGGGTCCATCAGGCCCACAGGTGATTGATTACCTGTGGCTTGAACAGTTAGGTAGCAGACCCCACTCAAGGGCTGATGTTCTATCCCAGTCCTCAGGGAGGTGTTTGATGCCCAGGGCTGGGGCTGCCCCCGGTGTCCCCTCGCTGCCCTGCTCCTGGCTGTAGGGTTGCACAGGTCCTGGATGCTAGACCCTGCCCTGCTGCTCCAGGAAGCCCCTGGCCCTGACACAAACAGGGAAAACCACCTGCCATCCCACTCCACTGCTATTAGATCACTCTGACTTCTCTGGGGTAGGGGGTGGGAAAGAATATAAATAAAAAAGACAAAGCAATCTCCTGTTTTTACTTTATCTCATTACCGCAAAGGTTAAGGTGGAAAGTACCAGACTTATAAAGCACACTATTGTCTTTCATTTTCTACACATGTGGAAATTTTGGACAAATGTGTCGAAGCATCCTACTTCCTCTGGGACTGTTTTTACTGAAACCTCTGATAATCTGAACCTCCTTGCAAAAACAATACCCGGAAGGTTAGATCTGGGCAGGATTACTTTCTGTATATAAAGTCACAAGTATAGGGCCACTGCCTATGTAAAAAGCTGAAAGCAAATCAAAGTCCTTCCAGGGAAAAAATAATATACTTGAAATCTATTCAATGTATCAAAAGTGTACACAAAACACAGCTTTTATAGTTCCTGTGTGGAACTATACCCACTCTACCTGAGTGGGTAGATAGGAGTGACCAAACTGTCAGACCAGCACACTCACCTGCATTTGCAAGCCACAGTTCCTCTTATAATAGGCATAGGCATCTGAGTTCCCCATCCTAATCTAATAGTTAAGTGAGGGCAAAGTCTCACAAAAAGAGTGAATGCTATCAAAGGAATAGCTGTCAAATGACAAGGAAGGCCACAGGGGGGTTTGCCTACCCCCGGGAATCGTTTCCCAGGGTTTGCCAGTATTTTATCCCGCTGTTGCTATAAGGGAATGGCTGGTAGTGATACTGGGAGCACACCCCTGGTCAGGCTGACCACATCAGGGTGTTCAAGCCTGGAGAATGCTGCTCCACCCAGCATGGTACACCAAGGACCAAAAATCCCGTCCTATGATACCACCGTCCTCCACTTCAGTGCTGGCAAAACCCTGGCTTAGTTATTCAACAACCAAAAAAGGTAAAATTTTGAAACCCTTTCCAGCCTAGAGAGGTCAGAATGAGTGACCAAAACCTGGGCCACCTAGCATTCTTCGGAAGAGAAGGAAGAAGAAAGGGCAGAGGGGAGCGGACGGGAGGATGCAGGAGCCCGACGCCCGGTTGGCTGTGCAGGGGCAGCCGCCTCCCACCGCTCCCCCACGCAGCATCCTCCCTCTGCTGATGCCGGTTTTAACGCCGTGAGGTGCTGGGCAGAAGACTACTGTTTGTGTAGACCACTAGATGGCAGGGGACGGCAGGGATTGAACACCAGCTGCGTCTTCCTCCCCTGAGAGCAGGACCTCTTACTTCCTTCCCCCTGCAGTCCCCAGCTGCGAGCCCAGCCTGCAGAGCGGCCCTTCTAAATTCAATGAGTGCACCAGAGAACAGGCACAACCACTCTACACCCTACAAACCTCAAAGTAATTTCCTCTTTCACATTTTTTTTCCTTCTTTTTTGAGGGGCGTGATATTTTGAGGGTTTCATTTTCCTGTCTTACAGTGCTGAAAGAAGACATGGCACCTATTTTGAGATGCCATTGAACTGTGGTGTGGTGGCAGTGCATGAATAAAGCTAGTTCATTTTAGGCAAGAGCAGGTGCTTTTCTGCTGTTCTTTGGAAGACAGGATGACATGCCACCAGCCAGAAATGGTTTTCATTGATTAAGAACAAAACAAAACCCTTACACCTTAAATTATGCCCTTAATTGTTCACCCTTTTGCTCCTTCTCCTGAAGTGTTATGTGTCCAGGCAGAAAATCCCACAAAACTGTGAAATTTCAGCGCTAAAGAGGTGTGCTCTGAACAGTTGTCAGCACTACCAGCTGGGGTATCTTTTTTATTTACATTTTTAGCCAGGATAACTCACATTTGCTTAACCAAAGAACACTAAACTCATTTAACAATATCTATTCGGTTTCATGCTTCTTCTCTAATTCTATGCTTTTTAGTTACTTTGGTGCGAGTGAAAGACTGTATCATCCAAAAAGTTATATTCCAAACAGTAACAGAGCAAGATTCTTCTTAACAATATCTTTGCCACCTCTTGCCTTTCTTGACCCAGAGGAAAACCCCACAAGGATGAAAGTTGTCTCCTGCCCCATCCCTGTCTTGAGCTCCATCTGTGCCTGCCCACATGAAGCCAAGGCAGGGAGCTGAACGTCTTTCATTTTGATGACTGTCTGATTGCCACAGGTCCCAATCCTCACCCTCAAACTGCTAACTGAGTGCCTCATATGCAGGGCTTGCTTCTACCGGACTGTCTTAATTTAACTACTAAAATAATTAATTTTTTTTAATTTTCTTAAAATAACATGTTTCTTTTGAATTTAATTTCTCTGTATTTTCTACTCCCATCCATCTTTTTCTCTGAAAGATACAGTATTTGAAAACATGCTCATCTTTCCTCAGAGCTTCTTCCTTCAGGAATTAACTAATCCAAATGTAAAATTAAACCTTATTTGCCACACAGGATATAATCAAGCATCCCAAAACTGATCATGCCATCTTCCCCCTGGACCTTGACTCTGGTGTGGGATTCATTGCACCCACTGCAGACAGCTACAGTGGAATGCTGTATCTGAGTTAACCACCATCAGGCTCCCTTAAGACTCGCGGGAGAAAATTGAATCATATCACACAATTTGTGCATATTATAGTTAAGTGGGCATTGGATGAATTACCACTAACAGGCTGATTCACTCCTTGATTGCAAAGAAAGCCTTCCCATCTGCAAAGAAGGGACTCAGTGACTTCACTATGAGCTTCACCAAGAAGAACACGACTTACTTTGGTTTGCTGTCACATGCTAATTTTCCTTCATCTGCAGGCCTCCTTTCCAACTGTAGTAAACTACATCCACCTGGATCAATTAAGGCAGGTCTAAGAATAAGATCTGCTCACCTGATCTGTATGCTGGGTCTGAATTTGATCCACTGGGACTAGATCCAGGACTGAAGATCCTCAATCCATATTAATTTGTGTGCGTCCTGCTACAATGATGGATAAAAACTGAGCAGGAAGCAAAACTGCCACAAACCATGGCAGAAAGTACCTGTTTCAGCCCTTCAGACACAAAGGAATGGAAGCAACTGAAGCTACAGCGTTGTTCTCAGGAGCTCAGAGCAGTGAGTGTGACGGACAGCACGAGGAAGGTCCCAGTGCGAGAGCTGGAATGCAGCCCTCCACAGTGCAGAACAGAGTTGCCTTCTTCCCCCCTAACATAGAGGTGGCAGCAAAAGGAAGTCAGAGATTTATATGAGTAAAAACCTTGAGGCCAGCCCATAGGTTTCCTCTGATCCCTGTAGTATCTGTAGCGAGATTACAGATTTTTTGATAAACAAGGGAAAGTAGGGTGGGTCTGATGTTACAGTTCTATCAGACAAATGAGTACAAAGGCTAGTGCTGGTGAGAGATTGCATCGCAGATTTCTCTTCTGCCACACAGAAAACCAGTTTGGTTACAGCTTGTCCCAGTCATATTCTCAGATAAACATCTTCTGAAGGTTCTTTGTAGATGAACCAGAAGAAAGAAAATTAGAAAATTAATAATAAAAGAGTATTTTTATAGTTTCATTTTTGTGTAAGCAGAGAGCATTTGAGGGTAGCAGACATATTACATAAGTTGCTGTAGCTACAGTTAACCTCTTTCCATCATGGAAGAGGACAACTCATTTATAATATGTGGGGGCAGGGATGATAAATTCCCTGGAGTGATTTACTGTTAAAGCAACTCTATTAAAATCACTGAAAGACAACCATTAGAAACACTCTTCAAGCATCACTGTAGAAAGTAAAGCTAAATCAAAGAATAAATCCTAAACTACTGCTTATCTCCTTCCTTAGCCAAAGACAGGGCTCCTGGAAGAACCATCAGAAAGCAATGTCTGTGAAGTCAGGAGAACACCAGGTCAGCCATTTAACATAACGCCTCTTTCATGCTTTATAGAATTTACTCAAGGCCCACCCAGCAGATCAGCACCAGCATGGGCAGAACAGCCAAGCCTGTGGTTGACAGTGTGTACCTGGCATCAGTAGCAGAGCTGAGGACTGCAGTGTGAAAATTTCCTCCCTGTATTTACTATTCTGATCCTTGTAAAATGCCTTGCCAAAGGACTGTCCCAGCAAGGGATGCAAAGTACAGCTTTCCATAGACAGAAAATACAGTTACTGCACTTAACTCTCACTTATCTTCCAAAGAAGAGAAAACAAACATAACCTATTACAGGGCCCCAGAGAACTGTAATTTGCCCAAATATTGGGGAGGGAGACTATTCATTCAACCTTGAAAATTTTAACAAGATGTCTAAAATTAATCTCCCTAGCATTCTCATGGTTCTTTTTCCATAAATAAATATGCTTTTGCTAGCTGTTTTTCCAGAGTAAGAGCTATATTACCAGCATATGTACTTTTGATTATTAGTTGCATGGGATTAGATTATTTTAAAGTTTTAATCATTCTTGCTTTACTTTGAAATTCTGAAGTGCTAGATACTCTCTCTAGTAGGTTAATCTGTTACTTAAATGCAGATAGACGTGGTTTAAAAAGTGTGTACTATCCTAGGCAGTGTTTTAAGACAGCTCCTACTTTTGAAGCACACAGAATGTAAATTCCTACTGGTACTCTCACTGCTGCTTCAACAGCACTCCTACAGTGACGCTTCCATTATAGGAACCATTTGATGCCATAGAGCAAATTGCATATACCGAGAGGATACTGTGACCTTTGATTATTTTCCTTTCTTATAGGTCTTCAGTCACTGGGAATGGCAACTGAGACATCTGCATCCCTAAAAAAAAAGAGTGCCGGTCAGAAAAATTAATGTAGACATGATTTTTGCAGTCAGCCAAGATAAAAATACTGGTTCCACATCCGCACATGCAAGATTTGGGCTCCACTAGCTGAGGCCTGCTGGCTGTTAGAAAGCAAAAGCAGTAGTGTTTTATGTGGCTGCCTCAGGCAGTGCCCCTGGCCCCAGCAACAGGTAAAGCTCACAGGAAGACTGGAGACCTCTCATTGGGTTACTTGATCCGGCACACAGCTCTGGTGCAAGTTTTGATTTCCTCCAAACTCACTCAGGGGTCACAAAACCCACAGAGAGAAGTGAAGCTTCTTACATTGACAAAACACAGCAGGCAGCGTCAGAGCTGACCATGGGTGATGGGAGCAATGGGCCCCTGGCATGTCTTCCAAGGAAAGAAGATCTGAATTTTGAAGTTCTGTTTTTCCTCTTACAAATGGTCACTGCACTGTGGCCCTTCCCAGAGCAGAAAGACTATGATAAGGAGAAATAAACATCATTAGTTCATTCTGAGACAGTCCACAAATTGCAAAGTTTTTTTGAATAATAAGCAGGCACAGCACAGCTTTTCAGGTGCCAAATATTTGTTTTAATGCTTAATACTTTCAAAAAAAAAATTCTTCTCCTACCACCTCATCCTTGTTTTTCCTGAATTTACTGCAAATATAATTTTGTTCCCAGCAGGAAGGTTGTATGTGGAACAGATGAAGGACTGTATTCAGGATGTGGCACACACAGAGTGATACCCTACAATTTTCACAGACACGTAGGTGTCTGTGTCACCTCGTAATTGCTTTACTATGTCTAAACCACAGGCTCAGTCTCTGTCAACAGCCCAGAAAGAGGAAAGGGGGTGTAGAAGGGTGACTGGCCCCATCGAGGCAGACAGGGGTTGAGCTGGGCACAGCCAGGACACAGCCACACACCACCCCCTGGAATTAAATACTGGTGTTTGGGCTGAAAATGTACCAAATTGGGTCCAATTACTTTGGTGAGGGGGAAACAAAAATGTTTGAAAAAATCTCCAGGAGTTTCAGCATTTTTGTCTAAAGAAGCACGGAAGGTGTTCAGCAGCTTTGTCCAGAAAATCCTGCCCTCTGGGATACCCCAGAGGAGAGGGATGTTTACACTGCTGCTCAGGTCAGTGGTATGTACCTGTAACATTTAATGCAGTCATCATAAATGATCCCTTGATTTTTTCCACAGGAAAACTTTGCAGAGTTTGTGTCCTCATAAATTCTCCTAAAAAGTTGACAGAAATGTTCAGAAAAAAATCTTTTCTGATGAAAATTACAGTTTTTTTCAGATAGATAGGTTGTTTTGATTTAACAAAGGATAAAAAAATTTCTGTAAGATTTCATTTCCTCTCTATCTGAATAGGTGTTTTATTATTTCATTTGTGAATGCTGTTTTAATTCATCTGTGGCTTTCTTTCATATCTACTGGAAATCAGCTAGCCTGTTATCATACCAGCTGCTATTTTAGAAGTGGTTGCCTTGGTTAAGAAATTAATGAGTCCTTGAAAGGAGAGGGCAAATAGGGCTTTTATGGTAGGCGAATAAATCTTCTGCCATCTTTATGTTTGCATTGTTGTCTTACTTCATAATAACTCACATCCCTTAAAGAAAGAGAAGACAAAGGTAGGAAGTCCTTTCAATCTGATTGCACATTACTCATTTCCTGAGCCCCCAGCTTCTGACCCTGCCAAGGCACAATGTCCATTGCCCCCAGGCACCCCTGTAGCTCCAAAGGGATCTACACACCCATGGGCTCCTCTTCCTCTGCAGGGAGGAGGAGGAGGGGACAGGAAGACACAGGCCTCTGAAGCACCGACACAGAACACTCAAGAGCAGAAAAAATCACTGAAAACCACACCTTGAACAATGGAAATAAGTGAGTGCTGTCTGTTTTAGTCACCAAATGAGGGAGATTCCCATGAGGAAAATGTAGGTGGAGGCTATGCTCATTCATATACCCAAGGATACCAAATTAAGATTACATACATAAGCTTTTCATTCTAGCATTTCCTAACTTCCATTTACATAAGGGTATCATTCTGTTTTTTTTATTATTCATCTTGACATCTGGGCCAGATACAGTTTTTAGGATCTCCTTTCTGTTTTTTAATGTCAAGAGCAGATGGTGCTTCCTCTGGCCATGCCTTGGCCTTTTCCATTCTTCATGCAATTATCTTTGAACACTCAACTCAGAAGAGGAATTCGCAGACCCTTTTCCTGTGCATTATTTATCCATGGGATCCTTGTTGCCCATTCCCATTAGTCTTTCCAATAAGGTAACTGAAATCATGGTTCATCCATTTAGAACAAACACTGTCTTTCCCATTACTCTCTGTAAACTACTTTGTGACAGAACTGTGAGGGCAGTGGACTTCCCCTTCAGCTTCCAAAACCACATTTTGGGTCTCACTGCGTATTTTGTGGTACCGTCAGATAAATTCCAGTCCAAGCAAGTACAGGCAACTGAGTGGAAGCCAACAGTAAAAGCAGTTACTTTCTACTTAGCACTCAGGCTTGGACGTTTTGATCAAGCATTCAGAAAGTCCCCCCTTCCCGGGTAATCTAACTACTTATACACTTTTACAAGGGGTTTTTGCCTTTAAAACACCCACTGCTTTACATAAGGTATAGAAGAGGGGATCTCCTTGCTGATTTCACTCGATTTCAGATTTGGCCAGCCAGGAAATGCCACCCATATAAAGCATTATTTTTGGCCTTAAAAATGACACCAGCTGGCAAACTAGGAGCTATGGAGAACTAGGAGGGGTTTTGCTAAACATGTTAAAGTAAATAGAAATGATCAATTTATCCTGGACTCTACCAATTCATCAAAGAAAAAGGTTATAAAAGCTTGCAGTAAAGTTCAGAAAGTGTTGATACCCAAGTTTTATTTAGTTTTACTGAAGATTTTTTATCTTCACTGTGTTGGTTTAAGCCCTGCCGGGACCAGAGACCACGTTGCCGTTGTCCTTCCCCCACCCTCAGACACAAGTAGGGCACAAACCCTGGGTTAAAATAAGAAGAAATTTAATACAACAGTGTAATAAACAATCTGAACAACAACAATAGCAATAATAACAACAACAAACAGTAATAACAGTAAACAAAAGATATACAGAGAAATACCGCAATGGATACAGACAGCCCTGTGCTCCCTGCCACCAAAGCCCCAAAGGAAAAAGTTCCCGCGCCCAGACCTGACATCAGCATGGTATGAATAACCTGGCTGGAGATCCCTTCTCCCTCTCTGCTGGGGAAACTTCACCCTATCCTAGCTGAACCAGGACATCCACAAAGAGCGTTGCAGCTCAGTTCTCACATGCTTCGTCGGTCATCTTTAGTAGGGACATGACCTCTATAGGATTGGATGGCTCCTTACTGTGTCAGTGTAGCAGGCTTCACATTGAGCAGTCCAAGTATTCATTCCCATACTAAAAAGACATTCTTTGTGGCCCTTTAAGACTGAATATATCACCAATCTCATCTGAGCATCATACAAATAATACTTTAATACTATAAATGTCTCAGGTGAACATATTTCTAGCTAATAGGCAAGAAAATTCTTCTAGGTAGCTGAGATGAAGCAGGGGTGAAGAAATAGGTCTGTCTTACATCTTCATATTTAAGTACAGGAAGAGCTTTTGCTCCATCTCAGTAGGCACACATACATTTTTTTCCATGCAAGATTCTTAAAAATTTCCACAATTTGCCAAAAGATGTGTAATGGCTGTAAATGTTCTGTGCTGCATGGGGCCTCTAACTTACATGGGTGTTCAAGTTTAGATTAATTTAAAACAGAAATCAACACTATATATGAATCCCTTAACTTAAAATGAGTTAACTTTTTTTTTTTTTTTTTCATTTTTCCCTACCATGCATTGGATTAATTTCCCAACTTTCAGTTTCAGCAATGTCAGTAAATAATCTCCATGAAAGTAATTTTGCACAAGTAACAAATGGACAGTAGACCATTTGAACTGACATTCAACTTGTTTGACCTTCCTGGTATGCTTGAACTTCAGCCTCTAGGTGGAAGACCTTCTACTACAACGTTTGCTGCAAGCAGATCCAGGTTGCTTAAATCTCCAGCAGGCATTTATCCGATATTGTAGTTAACAGCGAAAGTCTTCTAAAATGATTTATCTTGAGCATCATTAATACAGTTGTGTAGGATCAGCTTAGTACCTCTGAAGCCTAGTCTAAAACAAAACATACACCTATTCAGCAATACTACAGTATTACATCAGTCAGTGCCTGCCACCCATCTTTGATTAAGCTGAACAATAGATCCAGGTAACACAAAACCACAAAATAGAATATATGCAGCTGTTTCGCATGCCAGTAATTAATGAGTTTAGAAAAATTTATTCCACATCAAAAGCCTCATAAATCTCACTGAACAAAAGAAGGTAGTTTAATTCCCTGCAACCGCAAGCTCTACACAAAACGGGCTATCAAGAAGGCTAAAGCGTGAATCCTCACTGCAAGCCTTAATCCCTTGAGCTAAGACATTAATTGGTGATATGTATAGTGCACATGCTGCCGCTCCCACAGGAGCTATGGATGACGCTGCAGGTTGGCTTACAGGGTGAGATAACATCTTTCAGCAAGAGAAGAAATAGCCTCTGCTTCTTTCTCTGTGCTGTGCCTGATTAGGGAAGAATGGTAACAAATCTGGAGTCAGTCCGGGGACCCTGTCATTCTCTTGCTAGCCTGCTGCAAGCCAAAGATACTGGAGTTTACATTCTCGCTGCCAGATCTCTCTCCAATCAATATTCTGCTTTACAAGCTCTCATGGAGACCCTATAGAGGGCACAAGGTACTCCAAACATGGACCAAATGTCCCCTAAACACTGACAAGCTTGGGCCATCAAGCACCTTTTTAGGAAGCTTGTCCCAATGTCTGATCACCTTCTCAGTAAAGAAAAGCTTCCTAATGTCCAGTCTAAACCTCCCCTGGCACAGCTTTGAACCATTCCCATGCATACAATCACTGTATCCCAGGGAGAAGAGATCAGCACCTCCCTCTCCACTTCTGCTCCTCAGGAAGCTGCAGAGAGCAATGGGGTCATCCCTCAACCTGCTTTTCTCCGAACTAGACAAACACAAAGCCCTTAGCTGCTCTTCATAGAACATTCTTTCCAGCTTTTCCACCAGATTTGTTGCCCTCCTCTGGATGCATTCAAGTACCTGAACAACCTTCTTAAATTGTGGGTCCCAGAACTGCACACAGTATTCAAAGTGAGACCACACCAACATTAAATACAGGGGTATAATCACCTCTTTTGACCTGCTGGTTATACTGTGTTTGATGCACCCCAGGATGCAGTTTGCCCTCTTGGCTGCCAGGGCACACTGTTGACTCTTATTGAACCTGCTGTCAACCAGCACCCTCAGATCCCTTCCTGCATGGCTGCTCTCCAGCCAATCCTCTCCCAATCTATACTTGTTCTTGGTGTTGCTCCATCCCAGGTGTAGAATATGGTATTTGAACTCATTAAATTTCATCCCATTAATGATTGCCCAATGCTCCAATCTATCTAGATTTCTCTGCAAGGACTCTCATCCCTCAAGAGAGTCAACAGAACCTCCCAGTCTGGTATCATCAGCAAACCTGCTCATTGCGTATTCAACTCCTGCATCTAGATCACTGATAAATATATTAAACAGAACTGGCCCTAGAATTGAGCCCTGAGGAACACTGCTGGTGACCGGTCATCAGCCAGATATAGCCCCATTCACTGCAACCCTTTGAGCCCTACTGTTCAGCCAGATCTTCACCCAGTACACCATGTGTCTGCTCATCTCAGAGTTGGACAGCTTGTCCAGAAGGATGCTATGCAGGACAGTATCAACAACCTTACTAAAATCCAGAAAAACTACATCCACTACCTTCCCTTCAGCCATTAGGCAGGTGATCTTATCATAGAAGGATATCAAATTAGATCAACGGGACTTTCCCTTTGTGAATCCATGTTGACTGTGCCTGATGACTATATTGTTCTTTAAGTGTCTTTCAGTAGTACCCAGTATGGTCTTCTCCATAGTTTTTCCAGGCACTGAGGTTAGACCAACAGCAGGGACCTCCCCAGACTTCTGAGACCTTTGGTAAATGATTGAGAAGGATCCTGTCATAACATCTGTTAGCTCCTTCAGTACTCTGGGATGAATCCCATCAAGCCCCAAGGAGTTAAGAACATTCAACTGATGCAACTGGTCCCTTACAATTTCAGTGTCCACAAATGGAAAGTCACCAGTCATGGTCTTCCAAATCAGAGGACTAGGCAGCCCAAGGTCTATCAGTAGTATTAAAGACTGAGGCAAAAAAACCCCCCATTGAATACCTATCACTTTATCTTCACCTCTATTTGCCAGTTGACTATCTTCAACAAGTAGCAGTCCAATGATTTCTTTAGACCTCCTCTTTCTATTAATGTACTTAAAAGAGGCTTTCTTGTGGTCTGATCCAACATTGGCCAGTTTCAACTCTAGTTCAGCTTTGGCCTTACATGTCTTCTCCCTACATATGTAAACCACAGTTCTGTAATCTTCCTGCAAAGCCTGATCTTTCTTCAGAGACTGTACAATCTCTTTTTCTTTTTGAGCTCCATGAGGATTTCCGTGTTCAGCCAAGCTTGTTGTTTGCCCTGCTTGCTTGACTTATGACACAGTGGAATTGCCTGCTCCTGTGCTTCTAAAAGATGGTTCTTGAAACCTGACCAGCACTCATGGACCCCTAAGCCCTCAAAAGCAGATTCCCATGATACTCTGCTAAATAGTTCCCTGAATAGCTTAAAGTTTGCTCTCCTGAAGTCCAGGGTAAAACTCTGCTGTGCTTTTTTTTTTTTTCTCATAACACCAACAGTTTTAAAAACTACCATTTTGTGATCACTGTGGCCAAGACAGAAGCATAGCATCACATCTCCCACAAGTCCTTCATAACAAGTCTAGGAGGCCATCTTCCCTAGATGGCTCACTGAGTACTTGTGACAAGAAATCACCTTCAACAGACTACTGGAATTTCTCAGACTTGCTTGTCTTGGAAGTTAAAATCTCCCCTGAGGACAAGTGCTACCAATACAGAGATTTCTCCTGATTGCCTGTAGAACAACTGATCACCCTAGCTGGGCTACCAATAGTAGGTCATTCACACAACATCTGCTGTTTTCTATCCTTCTAATCCTCACCCTGAATCTTTCAAACACATAATCACTAACTGTAAGGACTGTAGAGTCAAACCTCTCCCTTACATACAGTGCAACTCCTCCACCTCACATCTCCTCCCTACCCTTCCTGAACAGCCTGTAGCCCTCCATCCCAGCACTTCAACTGTGGGACTCATCCCACCACATCTCACTAATACCAATGATGACATAGCTCTGGGAACAGACCAGCGCTTCCAGTTCATCCTGTTTGTTTGTCATACTGCATGCGTTGGCATACAAGCATTTCAGTTGAATAAAATGAGTGTTTTGGTGAACAGAAGCGTAAAACCTAAGGACTGATATTTTAATCAACTACTGTAAAAAAATAACTTCCTATAGGCATGGCATGATTCAAACCTCACAATGTGACCTTGAATAAGATGATAACAGTGTTTCATATAAATGCATAAAACACCCCATATTTTATACTAACAAGTAAAGGCAAGCAGTGTGCTTAGTTCAGCGTTAGCTCTCATCAAAAATGTGCCAGGAGGGTACCACCAGCTAAGGTGGATGACCATTTAGCCTTGACTGGCAACTGAGGGTTGTCATGACATAGCCACCATATACCTAACCCTCCCTTTTTGCATCTCTCCCATCTTTGTGGGCCCTAACGTGCCATCAAGCTTACGCTTCAAAAGACTTTCCAAAAGTCTAAGAATACCTCAGACTGCCTCTGTGCAGGAACTTCGTATGAGGCTAGAAAAGGGACTCATGCTTATCAGATTCATAATCCCTGGAAAGAGGGGTTTGCCATTGATTTCACTGTTCAGAGGCATCCCAGGATGTACATAAAATGACTTAAGTTACAGAATACACACTGCATCACTGCTGCTCCAGGACTTCAGTACAGCTCCATTTACACAAGCAAAAGCAGAATGTGATACTGTACTAGATCTCAGAATACATTTCTGTTATCTTTCTGAATATTAATTGTTTTTCCTTAATTAATTATTTCCCAGAACGAACCTCAATGACTACTAGCACAACATGTTTCCTTCTTATCTTCACAGCTTTTCAGTTGTTCTCAGTTAAAGAGGAAAATAACAAAACATATATATATAACGAAAAAAGTCACTGGAAAAAATAACAAGAGAAATTACAGTTTATGACATTTAATCAGAGTTTCTCAGATCTGGAAATGGAATACTTTAAGATACTATCAGTGGAAAGAATAAGCATTGCCATGTTTTTTCTTTGATAGGCAGTGAGTCACTCAGATAAAAGTTGTCTGTTAAATACCAGGATGTACAGTCTGCACTAGTTTTCTTTATAATGAGCTTTTCATCATGCTTATAGTAACATGTTCTGGAAAAATGGGACACACACACTTTTGGGCCTTTTAATTGTAAAAATATCTTTTGATTCATTTTTTTTTAAGAAATCCTCATCGAAAGGATGAGACAATAACTTAAGAAAATAGAAGGCACATACTGGACTAACCACACCCTTGCAACATGTTTGTCCATGGCTGAAAATAAATGGCATAAGGTTTTTCCTTTGACCTGTGTCTACACCCTTCATCAGACCAAAGCAAACTTTTCCACTCACAATCACACCAGTATGAAATCTGCCCATAAATATCTACAGGCATCTCATCAGTACTGACAATATATATGCAAAACTGGAGGCCAAAATATGCATCATTTAGTTGTTTCCACTGTACTGTGTATAAACTTTGGACATGACAGGTTACAAAGGTAATGGCAAGTGCAGAGCCAAAAGGGCAAAGAAAAGGGGGGGTGGGAGGGAGGTAGGAAAGAGCATGTGGGTAGTGAGAAAAATTAAGACACAAGAACAGAGGAAATACAAGATGGGGAAGATGATAGAGAAAACCTGTCTGTGAACCTGCACCATTAAGGACACCATGCATGTTCCTATCTTGCCTATAGAAACAACTCGCTGTGGTTCTCACTCCTCTTCCCCTCCTAATTGTTTCTTGTGAGCTAAAACTCACAGCAGCACATTATGTTTCTCCCTGGCAATTTTCAGACACATTCATTGGATTCAAGCAGTGAAGGCTGCAAAACAAGAACATAACAACCAACTCCCCCCCACACATACATCTCTTGTCGTCCCTTCTGTAGTGCTCTGCTTGTTGGAAACTTGTGGTAGACACCAGAAACTTTAGCAAAAACAAAGGATAGGCATTAACCATTTAGAAAGTTTTGCTACAAGATTAAAGCAAGAGTTCATCCCTCCCCCTCTGGACTGGGTCATTATATCAACAACATTGTTCACAGGCAGCAAGGCAAACTGGTGGGTCTCACTCCTTCCTGCACAATTGCTTGCAAAGGAAAGACACCATGTGAAGAAAGTTGTCTGAACTTTCTCAGGATGTGGGAAAGCTGAGGGATTGCTGGCAAGTCATTCTCTGGGGATTATGGAGCAGAAAGAAGACACACACTCAAAATTAGAATTCAGTGAGGAATTTTAATAACTACTCCCATGGGACAAAATAATTTTTCTTCCAATTTAGGAGAGAGAAGAGTCATTCTTAGTACTTTCTGCACTACAATGCTTCAATCATATAGCACAAATCAGATGAGAAAGAAGAGCCAGATCTCCAGATTAATACCCAAAGATTTTTTCCAGCCTAAATGCACTGGGTTTACATACCTGGCTTATGTCACAGCTCCCTCTCTTACAAGGAGACTGACAGTACTCTTGGTATTGCATCTTCTACATTCAAATCCCTCCTCCCAGAAGAATCAGTGGACTGAGGATTTCCCTACTGCCTGTGAGGAACAAATAAAATCTCTCATATGTAGCAAAATCCGACATCTTCACCCTGGAAGACAAGACATCCTGGACAATGTAGACTCACTGCATACACAGAAAGCTGCTGTGCAGCACAGGGGTAGTTGTACTCCAGTAGCTGCTTATTGGGGGTCCTTTAAGATGCTTCCAGGCCATGCAGATATGTATTCCACTCGGTCTAAATGCTTGGCTTCTTAGACAAATGATGTTCCTGATGTGCCTTTTGGGGTTTGGGCCTTCCGGTTTTTTTTTTTTTCTTGTTTTTTTTTTTTTTCAATTTGGGCAGCACATGCCTTTAGAAAGGCAGTGATCGATTCAAGTAAGCACTTGGGAAGGAGGAGAGAAGTTCTCTTTTTCTTGTAAGTAACTACATCTGTTCTCGAAAAGAAAGCTCCAGCCTGGAAGTTATTATGTACAAAGAGAGTCCCAGTGAAGACCCCAGGACCCACATCCCCTGGAGAAAGCAACACAAGGACCTGAGAGCAGACAAGGAGCTGCTAGAAGGTACTGTGCAAAATCTGATGCCTGGCAGAAAAACATGGAGTTGTCTGAAATCAAACCTGGAAGGAAGAACCTGCCTACAGGGACACCACAAGGTGTACACAGACCCTTTATTTATATCTGTCACCTCAGTTTTCTCTTTCTAGGAGGTGAAAACTCCTTGTTTAGCTATTAATCAAAACCTACCTTTTTGATATTAAAAGTAATTCTGTTTTTCAGTGGAAGATCTTGCCTAGGGAAAAGGGCTACTCAGAGTAAACTCAAAACTGGAGTTATCTCAGGATCACGTCACAAAATTCAGTAAGTCACACAGAAAGTTAAGTACTAGTTGTACATATATATGTATGCTCATCTTAAAACAAAGGATAAAATATGACTATATATGTCCCAAGAAAGAACTTGGAGTACTCTTTAAGGTTTTTTGAAAGAGTAAAAACTAACAACTGTATTTCTACATATTTCTATTTGACCCTATTATACAGAACTAAAGACAGATCTAGAACTAAAGCCATGTCAACAGAGATCATCTTGTAAACGTGAGAACTTGCATAGGACTGTTATGGGTTTTTTTAGCACAGAACGCAATCAGCAAAACAACCAAACATTAGGTATTAGCAGTTCTCCCAGAAACAGGCGAGTTCATACAGGCAGCAAAAATCTGAAGAAGCCCTGCGTCAGGTTCCTGCAAGTGTAGGCTCTCCAGAGAGAGGGGCTCTCCCAGTGCACCTCAAAGTGCAGCTGGCTTCTGATTTGTACTCCTCTCAAAACCCTGTCCATCACACTAAGAAGTGGCTTCCTTAGGTTCCTCTTCACAAAGTTAAACTCTCCCCTGTAATCCTCTGTAATTCCTGTAATCGTGTCTGCTACTTGACAAAGTTCCTCTTATGCTCTATAACCCGGTGTTGATGGCACCCCACGTCATACAGGGCAGGTTCCAGATCTCTCCTCTGCCCAGGGAACTTGGGTCCACCATTGTCTGTCTCTCAGTGCTCTGGAGACAAGAACACAGAGTAGTGTGGAGGTTGTTCTCAGCTCTTCCTTTAAGACAATTCCTCTTCATGCAACGTAAGAGAAACTGAGGCATCTCCATTTCCAAATAGTTACTTGTTTGAAAATGCCACTGAGAAAGAAGATTCGTAAAAAAAAAAAACAACCCTAAAGTCTCAGTCTGCGCCATCTTACTGGGAAAGGCAAAAAAAGCAATTGTTTATATTTACCCTATTTTTGGAAGCAAAACTTCTGGCAGTAAAGATGTTAAAGTAACATTTCCTTTTTTGACTTAACATTATTTACACTGTGACAATATGAACAAGAATTCTTTATTTTTAAAATAGAATACACCATATGTGTGTATGCCAGCAGAGAAGAATGATTTGTAAACATCTAAATCATACAATATCTGAACTGAGACAGGGCTGTATCAACAGCCTCACTTCTTCTAAATGCCCACTCGGGGCATTTCCTCTTTGAGAAACAGTCCCAAGTGAATTATTTCTCAAAAAGTATGTAAGTGCCTGTAAATTCTAAACATAGCTCAAAACTCTCTCCCAAATATTTCAGCAGGAAAGGTTAACAAATGCCTACCGATACAATCAGTTACACATATGAAACACATAACTATATGAAAACTACCTGCCCAAACCCACTCTGGATAATACACACACCATCAAAACAGCCATTCTGTACACAGTGCAAGCAAACAAAGCAAGGATATTAAGTCTGCTTGTGCTATCCCAAGAGGGGCATAAAACCACTGAGCAGAGGATTTACAGCTTGTATTGAATAATTTGTCCTATTATCCACACAATATAAATTAGGCTGATAGCAAATAAGTTTGTGCCTATTGTTTACCACTTATCCCCTCAAATTTTCAGACTTATAAAAAGGTCATAAAGACTGGAAGAAACAATAGTGCAGTTTCTGTGAATATATCCCCTCATGTTAAAATACTGACCTTTCAGCTAATATAGAAAAGCTTGAGGAAGAAAGACCTCACAGCAGAAACCACACTTCAAACACAGGGGAAAATATCCCTAGGAGTGTTTCCAGGAAACCAGAAATCTATTCTAATTGGTCCAGTTAGCTGCTTACACCATTTGAGGTTTACACGTCTGATCTTTTGCAAAGGCTCAGTCTTCCCTGCTTTTAGGATAATGATTTTCCTAGATGCTGGGGTGCCCATACCGCTTTCTAGAGCTAATTTTACCCCTAGCTTCTTTACACTGACTAGATAAACATATAAAGCTGCGTCAGGAGGGAGAGGGAAAATATCTGGGTTGGCTAGCAGAGACACTGTTCCTACCCCTGTGGGAATGGAGAGATTTTTCCATAGATGGGAGTGCTGCTTACATGCCATAAAAAGGCATAATGAGATCTTTATTTCGACTGTTGGGCACCATGTTTATCCCATAAGAGAGAGTTTTATGTTTCCCAAATCCGAGCTCACACTGAAGTATCTCACCCAAATCTGGCCTGCACAACACTAACAGAAATGTGTCGGAAGACACAGAGTCCAGATCTTATGTGAACCTGAACAGTTAAATTCAGTGGAACACTCAGCGAATAAACACTTCATAGTCCCAAAAAGCACTTCATAGGAAGCACAGCTGGGAGATAGTGGCAGAAACTTCAACCTCACTTGTTAAACAAGACCATGCTGAGTAATTCCTGCAGTCTGATACCATAGGTCAGCCACAGGGCTTCACACCACCTCTGTTCCCTTACCAGTTTGGAGGGAACAAAATCAGACCGGAGGGGATCCCCCTCAGCATTTCTCACTCTTGGTAGACCATCAGCCACCTCCTATGTGCACCCCATGAACTTGTGTTGTTATTCCTCCCTGACACTGGGATTTCTGCTCTTCCAGTGTAAACACAACTTTTGCTTAGTAGGCAGCCAGCCTGCTCAAGAATCCCAATTTCTCCAGTTCCAATTTCCCAGTTTCTCAAGTGGCCAATCTGCCCATTCTCAAATGTTGCATTTCTGCCAGGCAACCAAACCAAGATGTGGCTGGTCAGCTTGGAGAGAGTAACAGTTTCTAGTGAAGCAGATGAGAAAAGGATCTGATTTCACAGTTACTAATGCAAGTTGCAATAAGATTTAGCCCCTCCAGTGCCAAAATCAGTTTAGAAAGTAGAATTCTCAGCTGCAAATTAGGAAGGGCTTCAATGAGGTGGGAGTGATGGGGGCAGGTGGAGAGAGGAGCTGCTCACTGCCGAAGAAGCCTGGTTAACAGCACTTCTACCCTATCAACAATAACACTGCAACAAACTCCCTAAAAATCCTAAAATTAAAATATTTATCTCAGATCCCAGTAAACATTACACAGCTCAGTGCAAAAATATTCCCCTATAGTTTATCTGAGATCCTACCATCACTCCAGGTCAAGCAGGATGATTTTATCTTTGTTTAACTCTGAATTCCAGTCCGGTTCTTCCACATAGTCTGGAAAATGTTTCATATCTCTCTTCTCACATCTCCTTATCTGTAGAACAATGCCAATATTTATCACCCCTATGTAAAGATCAGTTAACTGAAATCCCCAACCACTCAAAATAAATCAAACTTAACACTAGTGCAACAGTGGTGAGAGTACACTTCCCTTTTTCTCCAGGGTAAAACACCAACCACATTACTCTGTCAGGCCCACAGTTGCACATTCTCTTTTTCCATGCATCTTGATAGGACAATCATGCAGACCAGCAAGGGAGGAGAAGACATGTCACATGAGCTCCAGGTGGTGCATGCCCAGGATCTGGGCTCTGTGAAGCTCATGCAGATGGACAGTCACCTCCATTTTTCCCAGGTCTGTCTACTGGTCTCCAGGTTATTTGTCTTCATTAGAGGGGCTGCCTTCTGGTTTGGAAACAAGGATGGGCTTTCAACAGAGCTACTGCATGGTTACTGTGACCCTGAGAGATGATAACACCTTCACATGATGGAGAGACTGCTGTGAACTCTTGGGTATCAAAGAGGGAAAGGCAGCAGACAGATCAAGAGTGTGATAAGCAAGAAAATAGCACTCTCCAGGCAAAATCTTTTGCAAAGAACAAAAGAGCAACCAGGAAGGGACTTCTCCAGGACTGAGGAACAAGTCAGGGAAGCCTGAGAAGTGAAGGACATAATCAGAAAGAAAGAAGTTAAAATCAGAAACAATTTAAGAGTGGGTGAAATCAAATATAAATAAGTCATTCTCTTACAGTAGGTTTCCTTACCAAAATACATTAACTAGTATTTTGCTAACTATTGCCAGAAGTGTCTGATACATCCGTCATCTGCCAAGGAGTGATCCGCCTGAACCCTGTAGCAAGTAAGCATTGGGAACAACCCACTTCCTTTTGTCAGTCTACTACACTCAGCTACATTTTCCAGAAGCAATTTCCTAGGCTGCAATTAGTAAGAAAACCTATTTCCTCCATTTCCTTAAGGAAATCCAGATTAGCAAGGCCAGGGCTGCAATCTTATTCTATAGTGTTCAGTTCTGTCCATTCAGGCGGCCAGACTTCCTTCTCGCAAGCAGAGTGACTCAAAGCACTGCGTCTTGTCTTTCCTATCTCCTTCAAGCCATCCCTACAGATCCTGTGGCAGAAGGACCTGTAGTCCCCAGGGGAGATACTGATCCTTTTGGCATGAGGAAACTGCAGATTGCTTCGCTTGCTTCAGCATGAGGTCTTCAGCAGTTGGGGAGGCTAAGAAACTCACTACCCACACATTTTCCTGTTAAGGCAGGGCAGACAGCCTGCTTCAGACTCTGTCCAGGCAGATTTTTTTGAAGACAACACATGAAAGCTGCTGAATGTCAGAAGACATGTTTGCCACCCCAGCTCTAGTGCTGATGAGCTTCTGGACACACTGAAAACACCCTGAAGCAAGTTTCTTCTGGCACACAAAATGATTAGCCACCATTGAGGCAGCTGACTGTACAGAAACAGACCTACAGAAGTGGAGATTTCCAGCAGGATGTCATGAGATTATGGCCACAGAAGTAGAAAAACCTTACTCAGAATGAAAAATTACATGAGGTCCCTGACAGAAGGAAGCAGGTGACACCTATACACAGAAAGCAAATGTTGATACTGCACATGGTCTCAGAAAAACACATTTTTAAGTGTCAACTTAATGTTGAAAGCTCTTTAAGCCTTTCCAGGTGATAAATACAGGTCATCAATATGCAAATTCTTGTCCAGTGCTGATTCTGCCCTTAACTTCAGGTCATGTTAAGGAAAAAAAATCCAGACAAACCCACCCCATACATACTCTTAGCTTCTGAAATTATCCTGCACTTTCTTCCTTGACTTCTTTTTATGCAGCAGACTTTGAGGACAGCTGCCACCATGCCTTTAAAATGAATAGCATTTTAGTTAGCAGGGCAGCAGCTGGGCAACACAGAAGTCTGTGTTGTCCAGAAAGTCTGCTTCTCAGGCAGAAACTGGAAATACGTTGTGCAGAGGCAGAATTCATGGATCAGTGAAGGATGAGGAAAGAATGCAGGAAAAAATCCAAGCACGCATTTGTCAGTTTTTCAGAGGCAGCTAGAGCAGCTGTCCCAGCCTCAGGCTGGCTTGTCAGTGTAGCAAGGCAATGAGAAAACACCTGAGGCAAAACCAAAAAGTCATCCTCATATTGCCTTCAGAAGTAATTTTTTTTTCTTTTTTGCAAACTCCCTCTTTCCTAGAAACTCAGCCCTGACTGCTGGGGTTCTGAAAACACTCTCTTTCCATCACCAGGGCCATGCATGGAAGTTGTTATCTCAGCACACACTTCAACTTCCTGCCCTGTATGTCAGCACAATTCAAGACTAAGAATAATGTCATCCTTCAGCATGCCAGGGACAAAATCACACAAAGAAAGGACACAGCTGTAGGAACTAAACCATTCACTGTGACTTGAAAACCAAAGAAAACATCTTGACAGGTTTCTGAGGAGCAACCAAAAAAGCAACCTTTTACAGGTTTTACAGCAACCTTGAGGTTTCCCTGAGGAAACCTGCTATTCAGTATTTGTTTACATTTTCTGAAGTTATGGGTGGCCCATCTACTTTCTCTAAGGTCATCAACCCTGTTATTGTACTGCAGCCCCAGCCTGAACCACCCGAGCCCTCATTGTTTGGCTCCTGCCCTGCTCTGCCAACACAACTCACCTCGTGACTGGTGGGCCAAGCAACACTTGACCCAGCTCTGCCAGTAGCTCCTGGGCCATGGCAAGCAGCCCTTCTGCTCTTCTGCATGGTAAATATTGCTCTTCTGACTGGGAAAACAACAGCTTGCCCTGCACCATCCTCAGGGAAGTGGTGCTGTTGGCTCGCTACCTGCTGTTTGTGCATGGAGAGGTGACCTGGCTGATCTCAGAGCACCAGATTCCCAGGAGAAGGAACTGCTAACTCCCATCACTCAGGGGGAGGTACGTCAGTAATGAAACTTGCACTTGTGGCCAGCATCTTGTAGGAAGTTCTTCAGAAACCATCAGTAGCAACCATTTGTTTCCCTGAAAAATAGAGTGGGAGTTTATGTTGCAATCTCAAAACCTCTGGAAATCACTGCCTACTCTATTCTATTCTATTCACTGGTAGAGCTCAGACAATAAACTCTTGTCTTTCACTGGTATTGCAAGGCCTAGGACATCATCCCACAACACTCAGCTCCTTTAGGGAGATGGCAGTGTTCCATGTCCTTTTAACTAGATCTAAGTTTCTCACTGTCACATCTTTTAAGAAGAAAAGTGCAAGCTGATGCCATGACAAAGAAAAATTATTGCGGTTTCACAATTCATCTCAAAAGGTCATACGTCTTAAAGAATACACCAGGTCACTACTGCCTTTCCCAAAGGAACTATTCATGCACTCAGAGTTCATATGTGATGCTTCTCTCATCAATTTATAAAAGCTCACAAGAAGTGTGCTACAAATGAAAGGAATCATGTGGCCTTATGTTTAAAGCTGCTTTATTTAGCTTTTTTTTTTTTAATCTAAGGTAAATACAGAAAACAGGATAGTCAATACATCAGTAAAGCATGTAACTTCAGATAAAGAATAATTAAGCAACAAGCATCACACACACAATACCTATAAAAATTTAAAATACAGGGTTTTTATCATCTGAGATTATTTTAACATAATCTGAAGTAAACTGCAGCTGCTGTAGCCAAAAATACTTCTGTAAATTTATCTCAAAAGTTCTTTTGCTCCAATTTTTTTAAAAAAACCCCACCCAACACTCTAAAAAACCCCTGAAGTCCCACTTTTTGTACATAAAGGAAGCAAAGTGTAAACCTACACTACAAATTGTAAACCTAAAACTAGAAAAAAGCCCAACATGCAATGAAGCGTTTCTGGTATCCCAAACAAGCAGGAAAAAAAATGGACCAGATGGTGCTTTGGTTGGATCAGTTTGGGGTTTTTTAATTAGAAAAAGTGAAATATATAAATAAATAATTCATATTGCACCTACAATAGTAACAGCAAATGTCCCCCCCTCACATCCTTAGTAATATACACAGACATATATGCACATATAACTTTTCACCAGACTCTAGAGAGGCTGCCAGTCAAAGTATTGGTTCTGAACACTTAGTCATAAGTCTTGCATCTGTTAAGTCTTCTCTGCTGTTTTTTTAGATTGAAGTTTGCACTCTTGGTAAATACATCACATAAAAAGCACAATCCAAAATGCTATGCACTTTGTAAGATGGAATACTTCAGATGCACAAATGCTAATTGAACCCAAAAGATCAGAGGATACTGGTAGTGATCCCAATGTGATGACAAGTATTCAGACAGAAGGAAGAGAAACACCTTAAGCATTAGCATTCTCCAGCAGAACAAAAATCACCAGAGGACCCTCTGCAGTCCTCCTGCCTGTCTATTTAAAATGGGCCATGAAGTCAGTATGCCCAGAGGTACTCTTGTTTTTAGGAACCTTCACCCTGTGAAGTAGGCACAGGGCATGCCGAGGCTCCCACCCCTCACAAACACAATGAGCTGGAAGGCAAGCCCAGGAGAGCTCTGCTCTCATGAGCAGCCTGCTGCCACACAGCAAGTAGAGGGGACAGGCAACTGGAGCATTAAGTCTGGAAATGGCCAGATCAGCAGGCTTGGGCAGGCAGTGAGGAGCAACTAGGGGTTGTGGTGGGGAGTGGAGCTCCGACTGTACCTGGAGCAGGAGCAGATTTAGGTCCCAGCTCCTAAGAGTAACGCAGTGTCTTTATCTGCTACCAAAAACATGGCAAAGCAGTAAATTCAATCTCTGTAAGACTCCCCACTGGTACTATTAAATACATTCACAGTAGTGACAGACGATAGTTAGCTCAGAGTGTAACATCCCACACAACAAGGTCCAAATATGGAATAATGGCTTTCGGCCAGCAACAGACAGTTTGTCTCTGTTTAAAAAGACACAACGAAGAAGGATGAAGACATGGGAGACTATTCTGAACAGTGCATAAAATGACCGTGAGAACTACTGACAAACCTAGTCCACGCATTTTGACAGCTAAGCAAGGAATAGGCTGGGGTATGAACAGAATTGTTTCAGAAAAAAAACAGAAAGAACATGACAGCAAAACAGAAAGGAAAGGAAAGATGGGGATGCCAATAATTCCACTACTGGGCTTTCCTTCCATCTTCTCACTTATAGATTAAAAAACAAACCACCCCAGGATTAGAAAGAAAAGCCAAATAAAATAAATTGTTTCTGTTATTTCCCAGCTGTGGCTGCTACTGCCTCTAATCTGTGGCCTGTTTGGAGCCCTTTTGCTGGTAATTTTTGGCAGACTTGGTGTGATTTGAGTCCTGGGTTTTGAGTCCAGCAGGTCTCTCCAGAGAGAGTTAAGCAATGCAGTTATTGGCACATTCACTGAGAAAGAAAGAGTTGTATCAGCTGGATAAGAGAAGGAAAACCAGAGGACAGGAAGAGGGCAATGAACGTAGTGTTGCTGCAAATAAAATTGCAGACATATGTTGGTAAATTTTAAATCCCTCTTTATTGCAAGATCAGTTAGGCACTGGAAGAGGATCCCCAAAAAGCTTGCAGAGCCTCCATCCACAAATGTTTTCAAAACCCAACTGGAAGAAGGCAAATACATTTTGCACACTAGAAGTACTGTTGTCCCTCAAGTGGGGTCGTTTAACCGGTGTCCAATACGCCAATATAAGCACAGAGCAGAGGTACTTATTTATTCCGTGCCCGCGCAGAGTGGGGAGCTAGGTGGTAATTCCAAACTAGCACACTGCACAAAAGAACTTGATATATTTATAAACTTCAGATTACATGAATATACATTTACTGTAATGACCACTGTTTAGTTTCTTATCAGTTTGTCCCTCATTGGCTAACAACATGCCTTGTCTTGATTTGAAGTTACAGTGTCTTTAAATTCTTCTGTGCAAACTCAAAGGTGGGGGGCACATCTTCTTGATCTTAAACTGAGTTGGTGGTTGCAGTCTCCTCCCCCGGCCGGTGCCTTTACCTTTTCCGCAGTTACTGCTGATTTTCTTCTCAGACAATCATCCACCTTGTGGGGATCATCATCCCAAGGCAGGATGATCCTCTCCTATCAGTCATTTTAATGTTAACCAGACATGCATCGTTTATACGCAGCTGGAGTAACTCACTCTAGGTTCCTTTAGATCACAACACTTTTAAATTAGTGAGTTATGCTGTCATTGTTCTATTTACAGGTTTAGAATGAGCAGAGTAGAAAATTTCCATACCAATAGGTGGCACGAGCAAAGCAGATTTTGTCTGGCAGTAGAGGAGTGGACTAAGTGGTCCCTCTGGTCCTACTTTTTATGATTAAGAGTCTAGACCGGATAAACACTGTGCTAGTCTTTTCAGGATCAAGTCAGCATCTAGATAGGGTAGTGTACGTTCTATTTTATTGTTGTTTCCTTCCAGCCAGTCAAGTCACTGCTTGTAATGTGGACTTCAGGCTGCTGGGCTGTAACAATCTGGTAGGTGAATGGAAATCCTCTAGGATCCTAGAAAATAAAGCAAAAACAGGAAAAAGTGAATCATGGCTACTGTGTTGCTGCCTCAGGTCTTGCTGTGGTTGCTGTGGTGGTGGGAGTGTGGGCGAAACACACAGTGGGGAAAGTGGAGAGGAACGGTCATAAAACCTTCCTTTGGTGAGCAACCATAGGACGTTCCCTGCTGTACAACGAGTAGCACATCTTCCTAAAACACAGCAAAACAGGCTTCAGCCTGTGTTCCCCCATGGTTCCTTGCTTCACTACAAATGATCCCTTACCTTAAATTTAAGAAGCTACCTTATCTTTAACAGCACAGACACACACCTGCCACACAAAGTGTCATTACATGAAAGGATCTGTGCCTGAACCCAGAAAACCTGCACCCAGCACCGCTTGCCCCAAGGACCACAGGAGATGTGTGCAGGCCCAGAGGCAGCACCGCTCCCAGTGCCAGCGCTCACTCCATCCAGCTTGCCCCACACTGACAACACCCGCCCCCCCCCCCCCCCCCCCCCCCGACTTCTCACAGGGGATACTCTGAGAGATGTTCACCCCACTCAATATTTTGTTATGCTCCAAGGAGGAATAGTCTTAAAACTCTCTTTAAGCAACAGAAATTCCTTCTGGGAGCGTATTTCTGAGAAAGCCTGAAAACAACAGTTACGAAAACATCATGCTACACACTATGCAACCACATTTTCTTCTTGGGTGGGGATAAACTACCCAGTTAATCAACACCCCATTCAAAGCCATTTACTATGAGCAGCGGGGCAGGAGCTGGCTTAGAAACGATTGCACCTGGGGAGGAAGCCAAGTGATCCTGCTCGGCAGTAGCTAACAAAAGACATGACCAGTGTAGAGGGAAGTACACTATTGAAAAAGGTGTTTTAAAGCTTATATCACACAAGATAGAAATTTACATGTGAATTTCAGTTTATGATCACTGAAGGAAAACCTGAAGTTATTACAGTACAACCACAAAACCAAATATTTAAGTAAACTAATGAAAACAGAAAAGGAGAAAAAAGAACTACATTGGAAGATTTAAATCAAAGCTTCCTGTCCAATGATTTCAGTCACCAAGATTTAAAAATCAGTCCAGCTTATAGTACTCTATCAAAGGCAGCTACTAGATTTTTTTTGTCTTCCTACCATAAAATTATTCTAAATCACTCTGCAGCTATGATTACAGTGCCTAGAGACAACAGCCGAAGAGACATGATTAAAAAAAGACCCCTAGCCTTTGTCCTGCTGGCTTTTGGAGCATTCCCTGGAGACACATGGTCACAAGTCTCCAGCCAGCTCAGGTTATCCTGTCCTTCCCTTTCCTGTTGCTTTAAACAGCAGCCAGCCCCTCTCAGAAACCTGGAGGAGATCTACACACACACCAGGATGAAATTTGCACATCCTACCATAGCACGTATGGTGAAAATTTGGAAAGATGGGCTCAAAAGCCATTCCTGCCTTCAGGTGAAGGCTGGAGCAGCAAGCATGTCATGGCACTGCTCACGCTGCACAGCACAGCCAGCCAGCCCTCAAGCTGACCGCAGCCACCTGAATCTCTGCTACACAGCGCTCCCCAGAACCTCACCCTCTGCCTTGACATAAACATGGCGTGAGATTCACTTGCTTGCATCTCCCAAAAATTTAATAAGGTACCTTGAAAGTACAATTGTCCCTTTTTGAATACAGATATTGGCAGCTGAGTGCAGAGCCTTACTGCATATTTAAACATTAGAAGAAAATAAGACAGCATTTCCAAACAGCACACACGTAATATGGCATGACAAATTTTCAGAATTAATCTTACTCTATTTGCATACAATAAGAATGATTTACTAAAAAAAAAAAAAAAAAGAAAAAAAAAGGCATTTTCCATTTCCTGCTAATAAAATACCAAATGAATCAGGGAAGTTATTACACTGTTCTTCATTAAACTAAGACCATCAAGACCTGTTCAAGCAGTATTTCAGATTTTTTAAAAAATTCGTCTGAAGACAAGGTTACGTGATTTTAGTTTTTTTTTAAATTTACTATGTACCTACTACTAAATCAAACTTTCTTTTTAATCCTGGAAACCACACACATGCAGAGTTCAGAAAATGGCAGAGAGATATAAGTGAGGAATATACAGAACCCTAAATGGATTTATAAACTGTGAAAAGCAAACCAACTTTCCTGGTTGGTAATACACACAAATAGCATCATTTATTGAATATACAAATAGTTTAATATTTCAGAATATCGTTCTGATATTTGAGACCCAATTTATGACACTACCTTTACGTGGCTTTGAAAAAAACCCAAGAAAATATACATGGCATCTTTACTTTTTGTGTAGAAGAGTAAGAAAAAGGTTTCCATCTCCTTATCTAATAGCCCTGCATACAGCCGAAGTATTTTGCAAAGGAAAAATATTTCAGAATTCAGCATATAAATAAATCTTACCAAGGAAGTAAACAAGAAATTGAAACAGCGAGGCAACTATTCATATATCACAAGAATGCTGTTTTTTCTCCCTTTCAACTGCCAGCCATTTTCTTTTCTGGTTACATACAAAGCCCTATTGTTGGAATGAAAAGGAGAATGAAAGACTGGAAAATTACTTCATAATTAAATACCAGCACAGATATGATGCAGAGGTTAGAAAATGTGTTAATCACACATGGCAAAGACCTCCCTGTTTGCAAAGAAGGGGCTTCATTTTTAATAGCTTATACTTCAACTCTTCTCCTTTAGGTGGGCAGGCCAAGTTCTGAGATGTTTTCTACATTGGTACCTTCATCCTGTAGGTATCAAACAGCATTTGTTTCATCCTTCAGACAAAAACCCCAACCATGTCCCAGGAGACCTGAATTCACCCGGGCATCTTCCCCTCCTTCCTCTTCTGCCACTCCTTCTCCCAGCTCTTCTCTAAAATGGAAAGCAGGACAAGGAGCATGCTCTTGTCAGAAAATTATGCTGGGAGAAAACATGATGCAAAAATGAACAAAGTACCGGCCGTTCCTGTCTTTCACAGTGGAAACACGTAACACTAAATTGTGGAAAGCTGAAAAGAGCACCCATGCTTTCTATGTATATATGATGCAGACTGGGGGGGTATTGCCAGGCACATTTCTGTGAACAGAAAATTAAGTAACTTACTAGGGAACAGGAGTTGTCAGAAGGCAGTGTGTGATTAAGCCCAGAAAACATCACTTGGGCTGAGAAATATTTATGTCTGCAGGGAACCTGATGGGCAGCCTCAACACAGAATTGCATAATTAGGTCTGTTTGGCTATAATGTTTTTATGCTGTGGGGGGTTTTTTTGGTTTTGGGTTTTTTTTTGGTGTAGTGCTAAGGAGAGTAAAGGAATAAGGCTGTTGTAAGCAAAACAACTTTCACTTATACCATGCATATTTTAGATATTTTTAGGAATTAAAAATAGAATATAATCTCCTACGCACGATAAAGCCACACTTCAGAAAAAAACAAGACGATTCTAAAATGAGCCTCCCCAGCTGGGACACGATGGCAGAGACCCATCCATCTGTGAGCAGGCTGCATTATATCCATCTATATCCTCATGAAAGAGGGAGTTATGTCCTGAGTTTATCCTCTGAAAGGCTGGTATTTAGCTGTCAATTCAGAAAAAAATGATTCTGAAAAGTCTCCTAAAACCGAGTTACTACTATATTTTTCTTAAGTACCTAGTCTTTCACTATTAAGAAAAACAGCTCTATGTCAAAGCAAACAAGCCAAGTCATACAGATAAAATAAGAGTTGCCATAATTTTTCAGCCAAAGCTTAGAAACACAGCCTTCTCCAAACTGAATAAACACTAGGGTATACTGCTGTAATAGCTATTCCAGAAATAGTTCCTATCTCTACTATAAACAAAGCAATGGAAAGTGTGTTCAAGTACTTGTTCTTGTAAAGTTTCCCAAATAACTGGAATCTCCTGGACAAGGCTGCCATATTTCCCAACCTTTCAGAACATTTTTGGTCACCAAACCTTAGGTTTCTACCTGCATATTATAGTTGATCAGCCAAGTTGTTCTTTGCACCTTAACAGACCTGAACCTGTATTATCTGTAGCAACTTCCAAACTTCAAAAAATAATAATCAGGGTATCTTAAATCCCTATTCAGGGTATTAAGTGATCTCTAGCTGGTAATAAAGAGGTATTGTCAATCTGTTTTATAGCACTTGTGTAACACTGGAGGTACACTGAGGTTCAGCATCTCTGAAGTGCAGTTAGTTGGCTGGCTGGATTCAGACACAAAAACCTTGAAACAAGGACTTTAATTTAGATCTAAGGCTTTCCAGGCAAAACATGCATAAGCTACCCAAGAGAGATCAACATAACAACGCTTAAAAAAAAAAAAGAAACCAACAAAAAAACATGCTGGCCTTTATATCCATTTGTGAAATAGCCCTTCCTCACAGGCATCCAGGAAAATGTTTGCGTGAAATTTTATCCCCCTGCAGACTGCTAGGTCCTGAGAACTGACTATAAAGCTTTTTAACTGGTGAGGCTGAAACATGAACATTCTGCAAGCCTTGAAATAAACAATGCTGTGGAAAGCATTCGGGTTGAGACATGTATGCAATAGGTAAGTCAACAGAATTTATTTAGACTAATAGCTTTTATTTTGCTTCAATCCAGGCACTTGGCTTGTTAACTAGACTGCTTTACATTGGTGTGGTCTACAGTTAAGCTCTATTAGTTGAGCCACGTAGGAAACTGTGTCACTTTTTACCAGAAGAATAGCACTGAGAAACCTCTAGCATGGGTGAAGTCATGTCTGGTGATTCATTGCAGCCTGCTTATCGCACATAAAGTGACAGGCATATCTAGGTTTGCCTCTCTGCTTGGCAGAAGATGAAGATGTGAGTTTTCCAAAACTTTTGCACCAGCTCTCACCACACAGGCTGCTCAGTTTGTTTCCAGACAGTGATTTTTAGCCAAATGTGGTGCAGATGCTTCACTTGGGATGTTTTTAGGAAGAATCAAAATGTATGTATGCCCCGTAACTGATACAGGAGGCAAATGCCTTAAGGATGGGACATCAGCTTTGAGCCCCAGCTCTTCACCTGATTCCCAAGCATCTACCATGAAGAGAAGGGAAACAAGGGAAACAACAGAAATAAAAGCAAACCAAAAACCAACCATACTCTCAACAGCAGAAGCAGAAGAGAAGAAACTCTGATGGAAAAGTGTCCCTCACCACCCAGATCAAAAGCTGTTGTTTTACTTTAAAAACAAGACTGGAAAGGCTTTGCTTGTTATCTAGTGCAGAACGAAAGGAAGTATTGAAGCCCCAGATAATGGCCTTGGACAGATATTGGTATCCTCCAGCCAGCACTATTACCTCTACTGTTCCAGGAAAAAAAGCACGTCCAGAAATAAGTATGTAGGCGCCGCTCCTTGTTCCAACACAGTCTGAGAATAGTAGACGATAAAACCAGAAAAGAGCTTTCTGCAAGATGTTATTCTCTTTTGGGTGAATCAGCTGCAACCAAGGCTTTAAATAACATAAAGAGATTTCACAGATGGGCAGGGAAAAAACAAGTCACCACAAACTGGACTAATGTCCACTGTATGCACCTCAGACAGAAACTAAGGTGGTGTAGGGGATTTCCTCATTACAGCGTGGTATTGGTGGAGTAGTGATGCACTCTAAACATAGCGTTAAAAATTACTCTAGTTCCATGGGAATTCTTGGCATTCTAAGGATTTGACTGGGAAAGTGACAGTGGAATCATATACAATATGAACTGTAAGTAGCTTTTATCAACAGGCAGAAAAGAGCATCCAGGTAAAAAAAAAAAAAAAAAAAAATATCAGATGGCGACAGAGTGATCAAACTGCACCGGTACTGGACCTTTATAACCGTGAGAGATTACTTGTAAAAATAGGTCCTGAAAGAAACAGGCCTGTGAGAAACAAAGACTAAGAAAAACAGCCTAAGAAAGAGGTAAAGGATAGTGGGGGGAGTGGAGGCCCTCTGAGCTATGGAATGTCTCAAACACTTGTAAGTAATGAAACTATAGTCATGGGATGGATAGTGTGGAGGTCAAAGCTGATAAGGCTGCCCAAATAACACAAGATGCAGTTGGACAGGGCAGCCCTGTGGAGACAGGAGGGTTCTGCTCTAGGGCACCTGGTCACATTTCAAGGGACACCTGTCCAGTGACTGACCTTGGCTTCATTATCCATGAAATGCATATTAAAGTTAACACCCCTCAATATGCTAACAATGATTAACAAGATCAAACTAATTGCATCATACCATGAAACATCTTACCCCTGCCCATGCATGGGATACATAGGTATGTGTGTCAACCTAGGGGATGGACCCAAGGGAAGTGTGTATAAATTGAGGGAGGGCAAGGAAGGGGGGGGGCCTGGAGAGTGAAGTGAAGCAAAGAAGATGGATGCCTCCCTGAACCCTCACTGGTGGGACTGATGCAGGAACACAGACCGGTGATCTCTATTCCTCTATTCCCTCCATCTCCCTCCTTTCCTTTTTCCCCGTTTTCCTTCACTATCATTAAGTAACACAAGGTATTCTGTATTGCTTGTCACAACTCATTATACTTAGCCAATTATCGTGTATCCAATTAGTACATTGTGGGAAGTTAATAAATATCTGGACTTTGAGACATGTCCCACTGTTGTCCACTCCATTGGGGATTTACAAATCTAAGTCACTTGCCTCCCTCATCTGAGCGGGACGTGACAACAGTAACAAACTAATTAATGAGACCTTCAGGAAAACAGATGTACCCTAGGAATATTGACTACGCATTTCCCTAAACTGGTCACTGTATGACGGAATAGGATCAGCTGATCAAAATTGCACTGTATAAAGTAATGCTGCCTTCACGCAAAAAGGATCCAGGTCAGCACATTACGTTTTCAAAACACAGGACTGAAAAGCAACTGGAAAAGATACAGACTAAGACTGCTAAAAACCAGACTGCATCGAAAGAACAGAGACTGAACAACTTACAAGCCCACTGCAGAAGTCACATCCTGGCATCACAGTCAATCAAAACCCACGATAAATGAAAAGGAATACAAATAAATGAAGTCCTTCAAATCCTGCTTCTGTTGATAAACTCGAATACAACAAATTTACAACCGCTGCTAAACACTCTTTGTCTAATTTACCCCCTCTGCCCCGGTGAACAGGTAAATACAGGAGTCTTCACCCTGTGACATGCCGGCACACACGTGGAGCCAGGAATCCAGACATTCTCCCCAGGCAGCGGGGCGTGAGACCCCCCTTCTCTTGCTGACACAGGTGGGCTTCAAGCTCTGAGCCATTAGCTAAAGAGAAAGGGGCCCAGCGCTTTCAGTTTAAACACATTATGCTTTTCTGTGTCCTGTGTTTTCCTTACAAGATAGGGGGAGTGAGCTCTGTTCAAAGTTTCCAAAATAACGTGTATACTCTTGCGATCGCAGCGGTGTCTCCACAGCAGGAAATCACGTCTTGTATGGCCCACGACATGGCACACAGATGCGTGAAATGGTTTGAGGCTTCCAAGCCCAATACCTAGCAGGTGGTATAGGGCATAGGAGTCCTGTTGTGAAGCTACCCACAGTGCCTGCTGGGGATGGTCCTGTTATAAGCTGTTGCTGGAACAAGTGGCCATTGCCTGGGGAACCTCTAATATCCAGGGCCCAGAGTCATGCTAGGAGGTATGTTAACGTCCTCAGCCTAGTCTACGCACAAACAACCTAGTCTCGCCAAGCAATGTTTCACTGACTGCCCCTGCTCCTGCTCCTGGCACCAGTGCAGTCACAGCATCCCAGTGTGGTTCTCCTCACCTGGCATGCAACAAAGAGGCTTCAAAACTCTGCAAGGCAGCACCTGCATTTTTCAGCACTCACTTTGCCTGGTCACCTTTGCTCTGATCCACTCTAGCCAGTGATCCCAGACCTCTGCCAGGTCACCTCTGCCTCAAGGTTTCTCCTTCAAGACCTGCTTAGTACAAGCTCCTTTGTTTTGGAATGGTTGTTCTAAAGATGCATCCTTCTTTTGAGCATTTCACCTTCTTCTGATCCTTTAAAAAAAACAACCAACCAACTCCTTGCCCTTTAACTTACAGATTGGTCTGAATATTCAACAGACATTTTCTCTTCTGAATTGTTTATAGGACCAATGGAAAGCTCACATATGTTTTACAATTAAGAAGTTATATTTGGCATGTAAGAAGTGTTCATTTCCCTTTCTTCTCAGTGAAGACTTTTGTGTCTCTGGCAGTAGCAGATTTACTAGTTCAGCCCCTCTTAACGGTAGATGACATAGCTCTAATTTCACAATAGACAGGTCTGATACTCCTGGAAACACTACTTTACCTTATAGCACATTATCATCGTAAAGCAAGCATCTAAATATTCAGAAACTGAGTTAATGTGTGATGGTGTTTCTAAACATATCAGTAGAATTTAAAGCCAGACACAGAATTTTGATCTAGTTAAGCAAGAGGGAAGCTACCAATGACAATCAAATTTCTGTGATTTCTGAGGCCTAAGGCCTCTCCTCTAATTTTTTTAGCTTTCATTCTGTTGTTAGCAATTAAGACTAGAAAGTTGAGTTGATCCACGATCAGGTCATCACACATACAAAGACATGACACTGGCTGCAATTTCTCCTTCATTCAGTGTTAGGAAGCAGACTCATATGTCAAGTTTGAGCGCACTTCTCCATCATATTACACTGTTTGTCTTAAAAATACAAAAAGGATGCTATGACCAGAAGAAAGCCCTTCCTTTGAGGGCACATCACTGCACAAGCAGGTTTCTCTCCAACATACCTCTTCTGCAAAAATTCTCTGGGCATACTTACACTTGACACTTTTGTGGCCCTCCATGAAATGCAAATGGCCAGTGAATGACTTCTGCTGAGATTTCTGCCTGAAAGCAAAACATGTTCTGCTCTGCTTGGATCTTCCCCTCGCTATTGATAGTCTTGTACCATCCCTCAACTGTAGCACTGGGAACACAGCTCTTAAAATTACATGCAACTGAGGCAACCTCTAATAACTGTAAACACATTATTATAAGTTTACCTGTCCGATATGACAGCATACCTACAGTATCTCAACAAAGACTCATTCTTCTCTGCAGATGACCTGATCTTATTATAGGCTCTACAAAAAACGCTGGTTTCCATGCATCAGTGACTCACCACTTCAACCCCTCCTGCATATCCTCTTCCCACAGAACAGCATGATCAGAATCAGAACTATGACGGCAAGTAAAATCCCCACAGTAATCATCAGCCAAAGCAAGGAGGATCCCTCTTCTGTGAAAACAATAAAAAACCACACCAAACTAAGTTCCGATATAAACTAAGTTTGTTTATATAGGAAGAAGACCAAAATAAGCAAAATGTCTGATTAATTACAATGTTTCCTCATCAAGACTGTAAAAGTTATTGCTAAGCTACATTGGGCAGCAATTGCTCAAAAGAGAGATTGAACCACTTATCACTGTCACAAAGGCTAAACTAATTTTCAGAAAAGACGACAGGCTATGTTGTCATGCCTGCAAGTAGCTTTACCCAACATCTGAGCATGAATGTCCCTCCCTTGTTAGTCATTAGCCACTTAATTTGGCTGCCATTAATCAAAATGATAATACGAAGGCTCATTTCAATGCTCACTGACATTACCTTGAAAACTTTATGAATTAAAATTTATTTGAATCAAGCCAAAACTATCATGTTTTTTAACAAAGCTAGGCTGAACTATTCATCTGAATTTCTCTTTCTCTAAAATATAAGATTGTTAAAACAACAATCCATTACATGATTTTTCATTCTCCTAGCAAGGAATAACAAGAGTCTTAGTTTCCTGCTTTCTGAGATACACATTTCCTTTTTAAAAGGCCAAAACAATATAGTAGTTGAGACAGGACAAAAAGATTTATTTCAATTAGTGTCACTCTGAATTAAGAACTAACTTGCTTTTGAACTTTTAGAGAGAAGATATTAAAAGTCAGATCTTACTCTTTACTACTATTCCTATAACAACCACTTGAGTATGTAATCTGGGAATTAACCCACAATCTCAAGCGGCTTTTCTTGTCTTCTTAGCTCCCAGGTGGTTTTCCTTTTAAGGCTCCAGATTTGGAGACACATGAATTTTAAATCACCCAAGTCAATGTTCCTGTGTGAACTGAGAACAGTACTTCAGCTTTTAACTAGTCCTCATCTACAGAACTGGGGTGAAAGTCTTTCAAGCAGAACAGAACGTTTGAAGAAAATAAGGAGATGTTACACTGATGTATTTAAGATTTCCCCATAAAACTAATATAAATATCTTCAACCGATCACCTTGCTGTTTGCCTGAAAATACTATTCCTCCCTGGCCATTACAGCAATGCATGTGTGTCTTAGCAAAAATGACAGAGAAACTAAAACATAATACACAGGTTAACTGTGCCAAAACAGGTAGCAAGATTAACAGAAACGTTTGGTTAATTGTTGTTGAGAGACAGTTTGTTATTAATTTCAAAACTTCCACTCAAGTGTTTATTAAGTGATCCACAGAGTATTTACTTCATCTAGGTAGAGATCAGGTGACAAACATTTATATCTATCTTTGGGCCGTCAAAGAAACTATGAAGGCCTGTGTGAAAACTGAAGTTAGACTATGTCATGGTTTAAGCCTGTCTGGCAGCCAAACACCATGCAGCCACTTGCTCACCCTCCCCTGCCACAGGGGGATGGGAGAGAGAATTGGAGAGGTAAAGGTAAGGAGACTTACAGGCTGCAGAACGCCTGGTGCCTCTAAACCCCATGGCTCCCTACCTGAATAGCGTGGCTTTTTTCCCTCCTGGAAAGAACCCCAATATGTTATCGTTTCAAAGACGGCAATGAAGGTAAAACAGGATTTCCTTTCTTCTTACTTGGCACATATGCGTTTCACTCCCTCCTCTTCCCAGCAGATTCCTATCCAAACATTCTATTGCAAAACACGGAGGCCAAGAGAATGCTACCAAGTAGCTGGTATTGTTCACTTACCTCCTTTCATTTTCACGGGCAATTCCACTGTTTCATTCATGTTGCTTACTCTGCAGGTCAAGTCCTGCTCACCGATGCTCTGAGTGTTGTAGATCTCCAGTTTACTGGTGATGGACACCATCCCGTTGGTGTGCCTGACCGTCTTCTGTGTAGGAGTAGAATTGAACAAATTGTTCCAGGTGATGGTGGGTTCTGGGAGGCCAACAGCATTACAGACAGCAATCAAATGACCTTTGGAAGTGTTGTAATGGACAGACGCATTGAGACCTTCCAACACACAAATGAGACAACCCGTCACCACAATGAGCACCTGATCATAAGCAGCAGTAGCAGTTTAACCATTATCAGAGCAAAACTTACTGGATTTGCACTGAGCCCCATGGCATGGGAATGCACAGAATGTTCATTGGGTCAGGTCTCCACCATATTTCAATACTCCCTTCCTTATAATGAAGTTACACACCCCAAAAGTTTCACTCAACCCGAAATCCCAGGTTTTTAAATAATCTATGAAAGTAAAACCATTTCTTGGTCCGTGCTACTCTCCTATCTGCTAATTCCCTGTCACTGGGAGGGTTCGGCACAGCAGCTCACAGCACTAGGCTTGTACCTGGCACCAAGAAGAAACTGCAACAGGCAATGTTGGTTAGCCCAAGTTCCAGCTGGGACTGCTCAGGGTCTTACAAACAAAGATCCCACCCCTTGCTTTTTAGCTGCTACTCGCAGAATAACAAACAAGGACAGCCCAGAGCCAAACCCACCACAACAGCCTTGAATATGACCCCACAGAATTCTCGCTCACAGCAGTAACGCTCTGCTCCTACACCACCTTCCACCAAGGGATGGTCCTACCACTGCAGTTCCTGAGTCCACTCAAGGAAACGCCGTGGGTGAGAAAACACCGATTTTTCCACTAGAGACATATCCCTGGAGAGAACCTTACCAAGGACACTCAGGCAGGTACGTCCTGAGAAGGAGCCCAAAGGGAAAACATTGAAGAGACACACGTAACAGCCTGAATCATCCATTCTTACGTCCCAAAAAGTGATACTTGTCTCATTGAGTACCAGACTTGTGACATTCATTCGGCCTTGATAGGGCTTGTGAATGTTTAATCCTACTGCAGTACTGTACGTAGCTATATTATTCTGTGATTTGTCGGAGTTCTTTTGCCACGTTACTTGCAAAACATCTTTGGGCTCTGTCAGGGCACAGCTGAGAGTCACGTCGTCGCCTACTTTCACTTTTCTGTGTTCATCCTGTGGAACCACTGCAGTGACATGAAATAGTGAAATGGGCAGTTGTCACACATATTTAGAAGCCTAATGTTGATTCTAAGGCCTGGATTACCCACAGACAACAATTCCATCAATTGTATATTGTTTCTACAGCTTTCCCCCACCAAAAAATTCCTTCTCCTGCATCCTCCTAGAAATCAATGAAATTATGTTGATTTACATTGGCTGAGGCTCTGGCTTTCTTCTAAACTTCTTAAAAGTTTAAAAGACACATCCTACTTCTATACCCATCCATGCAGACTTCCCCCTTCAGTTTTACTAAATCACCTCATGGCTTCCCTTTCTCAGCAGAGACTCAGTTTTTGTTTCCTAAAAGCTAGAAGAAGATTGAATGCACAAGGGAAGTGCATGCCAAGCCATTCTCAAGAGAACTGAGCACCAAAATGGGCTCAAGAGAGTTTCTAGACTATGGAGCTCAGAGTTTGTAGTGCATTTGAGAGGGAGGGAAAGAAAGAAAGAAAGAGAGAGATTTGTTCCTGAGGGAGGGATCTACTATGGGAAGTTGTGAACTCAGGTGAACAACTCTGTCCAGTGTCTCTGTAGGTATGGGATGCTGCATGTCCCTCCCACCTCCAAAGGCTGCTCTAGGAGGTCTTGTGTCACATGTGCCATCTTCATGTCTATGCCTCAGCTATCTAACACATGTCAAATGGCACCAGCAATCTGTTTTTCACCTGTTTTTGCCTCTTACCCTGTCTGCTGAAGCCTCAGGAATCAGAAACCAGTTCCCCAACCATTTCCAGGTAGATTTCAGGAAATTCAACTTACCATTTGCCTTTCCAAACCCAGCACAAGCCAGACACAAAAACAGAGCTCGGAAAGTCATTTTGGAAGGGAAAATCTGTGTCACCTGAAGAAAGATAAGGAGACATGGCCAACTCAGTGACATCTTCCAGTGACACCACATTTCCTGGGTGCAAACATTTACGATAGCTTTGTCATGTGAGGAAAACATAGTTCTGGGGGCAGATGGTGAGTTTTGACAACTCGCATTACACAACACTGAAAGTGGCCAAGGTGGAAAAAAAAGTTGCTCGTTGGAAGTTAGAAAAGCATAAACCCACAAGAAGTCAGATGCACTGGTTGTTTGGGTTCAAGCTGCGGCACTGGGAGAGAGGTAGGGTTAGCTTGTGAGATCAAGGGATAAAGGAACTTCTCTGAGGACTTGAGGACTCCCCACGAGTTGGGAGAACTTCTGGGCATAATGCATGAATTGGGGAACTTCTGGGGCATACTGCATCTGCTGCGCACAAAGGTGGGAAAGGGTGTGTTGCTGCTTTCCCTAATGAACAGCTTTTGACCTGCTTCCTGTTCCCTCAATCAGTTAATACTGCCACAACACAACTGCATTGTAGATCTGCCTGGAATTGAAGCTGCTGTCATATTTACATGGAAACAGTATTTCACATAAAATACCTCTGTAACACACATCACCTATAGCGAATTTTTTTTTAGCCAATGTCTGCAAAACTAACTGATGTGTCTTGGGAGTGTCTTCTGTCAAGAATATAAAAAAGCCCAACTTTTTAAAGATTTTTTACATGCAAAAAATAGAATCAACAGTAAAGCATTTTCTATGTTATCACATAGCTTAAAAAAAGGAGGGCCGATAAAGGAATTAGAGAGAAAGAAATCCATTTAAGAAACAAATTCCCAGCAAATCCGTACACACCATGCATACACTCACAGCCTGTAGCCTGCCTTTAAATTTTAAACACACCATGCTAAAACAACTCCTGATACAACTCCACAGTTACCAAGCATGAATACTGACCAAGTTCTTATGTGTAAAATCAGGAAACAAGAATCAATCAGCAACAAGCCTGACAAATAATGAATTTGCCAGAGGATACAATGTAGCCAGATACTTGAGCATGGTTCTAAGAAAGTCAGAAAACTCCTTCTAAAAACGCGCAAAAATCAAGGGCCAGCTGAGCAAGAGAGAGAAATTTTGAGTTACAGAAGCGTTTATAAACCAGTGAAAGATGTGCCACACCTGCAGGAAAAGATTTTTCAGTAGCAGCCTTATAACTCACTGCTTTAATACCCGTTTGCTCACATCCAAAGGAGTTACAAGATTTCACACAAGGAGGAACCAGGCTGTTGTGAAGCTATACCAGTGGTGGGAAAAAGGTCCCTTTAGATAACAAGCCCGGGCTAGCGTGTTACGGGGGGGGGGGGGGGGGGGGTGGAATAAAGGACAGGGGCGGGGGGAGGGGGAGGAGGGGCAACAAAACAAACAAACAAAAAAACAAACAAACCAACCAACAAACCCCACGCGTGTAAGCCTCGGGCAAGTAAAGAGCAAACCCTTCACTTGCCATACCTTTCCAGACCGCACCTCAGAGTGCGGTCCCCGACCGCATCCCTGCGCCGGACTCACCGGTCCTCGGCGACCACCTGGGGCAATTGTCCAACTTTTAACACCTTCTTGTACGTATCAGCAGCTCGGATAACCACTCGGCGCTACCTGCCGGCTCACACCCGAAGGCCACCGCCGCATCAGCCTGGCACCGCGGGTGAGAAAGGGCCGGGGCAGGCGCCGGCGCTCCGGGACAGGCGGGAGGGAGCGGGCAGGGGCTCAGCGCCGGCGGGACGGGGCGGGTGAGCGGCCTCTCCCCCCCAGCCCCGCTTCGGGCCCTTCCTCCAGCTCCCCGCTCCTCGGCCGGGTCCCGCTGCCAGCGCCGCCGGGGCTCCCCCCGCCCTGCGGCCACGGTAGGCTGCCCACTCCCCCCCCCCCACCCAAAAAAAAAAAAAAAAAACAAAACAACCCAAACCCAAAAAAACCCAACCCAAACCCCACCTCAGACCAGTCAGTGCGCCCAGCAGCGGCGGCCGGGAGGAGCGGGGAAGGCGGCGAGAGGAGGCTCTCAGCACAGAGTTATTTCCAACAGCTCTCCGGAAAGGATGAGCGTGCAGCAGCTGCAGAAACCCAGACTTCCTTCTAAGACATTTTAGGCTGCATTCCAGCGTCTAACAGAGCAAATCGCGCTTCCATTCAAAGTAAGTTCCTCCCTGGTATCGGTTCGAGGGTAGTGACAGACACACCAACAATGAGCTTTTATTAAAGACTTCTGTGCTGTCATAAACCGCTAAAACTACAATTCAGTAGCAGGAACATAACATAGTAATAATAATGAGTTGATACTAACGGCCAAGAGCTGTGACATTCACTGTCCGGATACTGGACTCCGAATACTTAGTGCTCCAGAAAGTATTTGCTTTTCTTCAAACCAGATTAATTTCTCAAATTTATTTATTGTTCACAAGTGTGCCAGGTTTCACCAAAAAAAAAAAAAATGTACCAAGGTTTTGCTAAAACTGGTAGTTGTTTTTTTCTTAACTACCCAAACTGTAATAGTAACTGCAGGTCACCAGCCTGGCAACAGTCCGTAATAAAATTTCCATACTAGACCAAGGCTGTGAATATTTTCTGGATCCTCAGCCCAGATAAAAAAAATACCTTTTTTTTTTTCCAGATGTTAAGTTGTAGGAAATGAACATTTAAAAGATCTGTTAAAGGGAACGTCCTTTTATTATGCAAAATCTCTAGGCAAGTTGATTTTATGTCCAGTTTCATACTCACAAGCTGTAGGTGTTCAGGCTGTCTGGCCAGGATCCTCTGTGTTTCTCTTCATTGGTGACAAGAAACTGATTCTGGGATATGTCTCTTATCTCATTGGATGTGAACTTCCGCTTTTTCTGCTACCATCCTGTTGGACGGAGAAGAAAAGGGGCAGCATGAATGATACAGGACAATCTCATTGCCATCTTCCTGTTGTTAGGCTACAGGATCTGCCACTGACAAGTTGTCTGTTGTAGTTTTATCAGGCTTGTCCCAGGCTTGACAGAAACAACCCATTTCTCAATTTGATTAATTAGAAACAGCACCCTTTGCCATCAACACAGGACATTTGATGTCTGCTGTTTCTTCAGCTGCTATCACACAGACACACACACATGCATGTTCATATGTCATTTATATCAATTTTAATATTTTTCTTGCCATGCCCTAGAAGGTCTCCTGTTTTAAAACATCATTTCTCATGGGAAAAATATCAGAAATTATGAAATTGTCACAATTTCAAGCCCCTGCCAAATTGACAAAGATGCCCACATAGTGGCCTGCATAAACCCTTTCTAATTTGAGATACAGGTGTGGGAGAATATTTGGAGCACTGCTAAGGAACAGAGTGGTGTTTGCACCTGTTCTGAGTCACCCCAGGCTCACCCGTGTGTTAACCTGTGCCTGTTCTGCTGCTCTTGGTACCACAATGCACAAAGCAGTGCCTTCTGACCTGCAAAAAAAGAAAGCCCCTGCCACCCCCACCAGAGAAGGACTAACCTGTTTGCTGGAGGCTGGGGGTCAGGGCAGTGGCTATTCCAGCTGAATACAACTATCCTTGGAGACATCTCCACCATCATGCTCTATTTTGTGGAGTCCCTTCCTCTGCCAACTAAAAGCCCAGGCTCCTTTTTCAACATTTATCTCCTAGGACTGACGAGTAGATCTCAAATCACTTAAATTTCCCTTTGCTGGTCTTTCCCTTTTTGTTCTGAGTAGAGAATGGGTTCCCTCTAGAGCAGGTCAGATCTCCAGCAACTAACCTACTACTTGTTCTTTGAGGCTGACCTACCTACACCCTCCACACACATTTTTCTTTTTATGAGAAAAATGCAGGAGCAAGGCTCCTGTGCTCACCTGCCTTCATTACAGTTGAGGGGATTTCAAAGGGAACTCTAGAGAACTGCAGGCTACACAGCTTAAAATAAATTTATCCAGAAATGCCCTGTGCCCTCAAAGCAACAGAAGCGGGGAAGTCCCAGGGACATCTTCCTGTCCTTATTTCATGAAAATAAAGGAGACGCTTGCGGGGCTTGAGCGATACTTTATATTAGCTTACCCTATAACTCACACCTACTGAGGTGGGGAAGTTCTATATTTATCCAAATTTTACTGCTTCTTCAGTGCACTGGGGAAATTTAGAGAAGAAAGAAGAAAATGATGTAAACGTCTGGAAAACAGGAGGGCTGCTTCTTTGGAAGAGACAGAGCAAACTAGAGCTGAGGAAGGAAAGGATGGTTCTGAAGTAGTAGGTGAAGACCAGGGGTAACCTCAGGGGGGACAGGCAAATGGAAAGTACACCAGGCAGACCAGCAATGGCAAAAAAATTCAAAGTCTTTTTATATACGTAGAAGAACAAGACACAAAAAGCCCTTTCTGCCCTATTCTGTGCTCTCGTGTCAGCCATGTCTTGTATAAGGACCTGGCTCAGCTCAGCAATTTCTGGTGGGTTTTGTAAAGTTCTTTGTACGTCACCTTCTCCAGAGCTGGTGGTGGCTGAGATGACATCAACTCTCTGGCGTTACAAAGCCTCTGAAGTTAGTGAGAAGGAGAGTAAGTAGAGGCCTCTTGTCCTAAAATCCAGAGAGTTCCTTGTTCCTCTCCTTTTGTTTCTTCACCTGCAATACACCCTGCATGCTGTTGGAAGAAGCAATCTGAAATCCCTTCTGTCACAAATGAGGTCCATTCTTTATTCTTTCCTCTGCCTTCTGGATAGACTCACTCTGCTGTTAATATATTTCTTAGTTCTTCCCTTGATTTCTGGACTAACGACCTCTTTAAGCAGAACCATTTGAGCTAGTAAACAATGAAACTTGTACAGGTTTAAGGAAAAGAATATGATACAGCTGGTGCAAATTGCCATTATTAAACAGGGAAAGAAAAAAAAAGCTTTAGAGGATGGCTGGAGTCAGTGACACAGATTCCAGTAAAACAAAACCCACTAAGTTTTGCAGGGTGTGTTGCTTCCTGGATGCTTGTATCAGGACTGTGAAGCTTGGATAATTCAACTCCTTTCTTGCTTGGCTCTTATAAATTAGCATACGCCCCTTAATCATCATATTCAAGCGACGCTTCCTCAGGTCATGAACGCTCAAATAGGTCTACTAGGAGGTCCAGCCTGGTCCAGAGGATGTGCCACCAGCTGTCATTTTGCTAGTGGTTCAACCACATGACCATGGACAAATCACATCTTTTCTCTCTCAAACTTACTTCTATAAACCAAGCAAATGCTAAACAGTTTATAGTTTGAAATCTTGCTAATTTCTCCAGTGCAAACTGCACTGCATTTCCCAGCAAAGGAAGTGAACCCTGTGTGGGGACGTAAAACCACAGAAAATTTCTGGTGTCCTTTCATGTGGCCAGACGTTCTACATTTTGCTTTGTTTTCCATCTCTAGAATAGCTGTGTAAAATGGAAGATGCCTTTAATTAAATTTTAATTATTATATTTTAATTAAAATTTAAACTTTGCTGTAAAAGGGGCTTTGGATGGACTTAACAGGAGTGGGGGTTGTTGAGCATCACACAGCCGTGCACCTTTGGTACATCTAAGATATCCATGGCTCCTCCCTTCTCTTGTTTCCCAGTGAAACCTGTTTCTCTTTTTATGTTAATAACTGTTCATGTCCCTCTCACTTATCTTCATTCCTGTGCCTTTTCTCTGCATGAGAGCTGAGCATCCTGGCAGCCAGGGGCTGTGGATACTAGTGGTTGTGCGGGACCTGTGCATATTACACAAATCAATATACTTGCACCTCAGACAGTGCAAATACTAGTTTCCTAGGGATGAGTAACTGGGAAAAAAATCAGTTTGACAGTCAGGAAAGAAGGATATTTTGTCAAAGAAAGGTGAGACCATCATTACAATTTCTTACATTTGTTTCTGCCATCCCACATTGTCTCCTTCAGCTCTTAGGACAGGCACACTGAAAGCAAGCTTGGGCATGTTACCTGGGTCTTGTTAGTGAGGCTGGCTCTGGGACAGCTTTGGTCTCAGCTTTTTGTTTTGTTTTGCTTCTAAAGCTGATAATACTTTTCCTTCTGAAAGGAAACAACACAATTACTAAGACTGAAGGAAATAATTAATCCAGTTTCACCAGGAAGAATCAAAGAGCACTTCTAAACTCCTACCTGAAGAGTAGTGAAAAACAGGTCATCTGCCCTGTAGAAGTCTGGTACTAGACTGTTTTTAAAAAAGCCCTCAAGTGAAATGTTCTGGAAAAATTGAGACCTTTTCTATCTATTTGTTTTCGGAGTCCTTGGTCCACATTTAATCATGTTTTCATTTTTCATTCTCAGTCGCCAAAGTTAAATTTTAAAAAAACTACACTCTTGCACCAAGGATAAATCATGTACTCACTGCCAGAAGTATGGAGGGGAGGCCATTCCTCTCCCACTCCTTCAGCAGGTTCTGAACCACTCAGCTGGAGTACCACTGGTTTTTATCTCACAGCACTGAGCTTACACATTTCTTTTCACAATTTTCATTTCCAGGGAAAGAGTTATTTTCAAAAAGCAGAAGGTAAACTCACTCACCTCTTCATTTGTTGATGTGTCTTTACATATATTGATGGCTTTCAATCATAGCCACAGCTGAAGATCACGTACGTGTTGACTACCATGGAAAAAAAACACATAGAATTTCTCTGGAAAGAAGTAAAATTAATGATCATTTAATCTCAGAAAATCTCAGGAGTGTCAGGTTGAAGCCCCCCATTGTTACCTACATGCATCTGGCATGACAAACTTCAAGGCAAACTGAATCAGCATGTGATATTCAGATTGCAGGAAACAGTTGTCCTTTAACTGCTGAGCAACTCTTGGTTCAAACAACACTTGAGATTGACTTCTAAAGGTCCCTTAGCCAAGAAGTCTAAGATATTTTTCTAAAGATCTATTGACCAAGAAGCCCAGCTGCAGAAAATCCAGTTCTCTCAGGAGGCAAACCTGGGCAGAACTTATCATAGGGATTTAGGCAGCTCAGATCCCTTCCATTCCCTCTTCTCCCCTAGCACATCTTTTATCCATCACAGGCCAGCCTAGCAGATTGGAGAACAGACTTGGGAACTTTGCCACATTTCCTCCCCCGGTCCTTTCCAAAAGCTCTTTTTCCAGAAGAGCGAGGTAGGACAAAAAACAAATGCCCAGTTCCTTCTGTGAGTCCCTTTCAATACCTTCTCTTCCAGCGACCACACTCAGTGTCTGCTGCAGGACAACCCTCATAATGTAATTTTGTTGTATTGTTCCTGAATATCTTTGGATACAGTGGCTGTAATTTCTTGACACCTGAGATAGGGTTGCTGGATACTGAAAGACTGTTTGAAAGTTCAGAGAAAAAAAAAAAAAAAAAAAGAGCACTTGTTCGTTACTATTTTAATGGGAGACTCACTGGAAGCATTTGCACGTTCATTCCCGATCGCTCCCGCTAGAGGGTACTCTGCTATTACCAAAGTGCTCTGTGCTGAGGCTGCACCGTGACACGAGCTGTTAGCAGAGCCTTTGCAAAACACAGAATGGTTTGGGTTGGAAGGGACTTAAAGACCATCTAGTTCCACCCCCTGCCATGGGCAGGGACACCTTCCACTAGCCCAGGTTGCTCAAAGCCCCGTCCAGCCTGGCCTGGAACACTGCCAGGGAGGGGGCAGCCACAGCTGCTCTGGGAAACCTCTGCCAGGGCCTCACCACCCTCACGGGAAAGAATTTCTTCCTTATCTCTAATCTAAATCTACCCTCTTCCTGTTTAAAACCATTACCCGTTGTCCTATCCCTACACTCCCTGATCAGGAGTCCCTCCCCACCTTTCCTGTAGCCCCTTTCAGTACTGGGAGGCCGCTATAAGGTCTCCCCAGAGCCTTCTCTTCCCCAGGCTGAACACCCCCAACTCTCTCAGCCTGTCCTCACAGGGGAGGTGCTCCAGCCCCATGAGCATCTTCGTGGCCTCCTCTGGACCCACTCAAGCAGGCCCATGTCCTTCTGATGTTAGTGCCCCCAGAGGTGGACACAGCACTGCAGGTGGGGTCTCACCAGAGCAGAGCAGAGGGGGAGAATCCCCTCCCTCGACCTGCTGGTCACACTTCTCTGCATGCAGCCCAGGACACAGTTGGCTTTCTGGGCTGTGGGCACACATTGCTGGCTCATAGTCAGTTTTCCATCCACTAACATCCCCCAGTCCTTCTCCTCAGGGCTGCTCTCAATCCACTCATCACCCAGCCTGTATTTGTGCTTGGGATTGCACTGACCTATGTGCAGGACCTTGCACTTGGCCTTGTTGAACTCCATGAGGTTTACATGGTCCCACCTCTCCAGCCTGTCCTGGTCTCTCTGGATAGCACATCTCTTCCCTCCAGTGTGTCGACCGCACAGCTTTGGAAAGACATTTCTAACACAACTTGTGTAATGAAACAGAGCTGGAAGGGAAACTTCCCATCTTGAGCCCTTAAAAACATAACTTCTTTCAAAATACCCATCTTGGTACAGTTCCACAGATCATGCTGCATCTGTAGCACAAATCCTCCTGCCTGATTACTTGTGAAACGTCAAACGGTGTCCCAGGACATGTCATCTACTCACCAGCTTGTCTGGCTTGCCCCTTGCTGGTGCTTGCATGCTCACCGGTGCTCGCTCCAGATGCTGCACCAGGGACACACAGGCTCTGACCCTGGCCCATACTGGTGGCTGGCACCTGGTTTCTGTCACTCAGATCTTCCCAGGTGCTGGCATCAGGCCCCCATACATACATGCACACTGGCTTGGGAGTCCTTCACCCAAGAAAAGAGTTAGAAATGGAGTTTAATGAGAAGATGGGACAGACTGTGGTGACCAGGTGCTGTTGTGGCCAGACAAGTGTACAGACCAGCCTCCTGTGTACGTGCAACCAGAGCCTTTGATCCATTTATACCTCCATTTTCCCAGGCTTTTTCATCCCCAAATCCCCTTAATTCATCCATTTCTCACCTTTGGTTCCTTCCTGTCATGGTTCACACCCAGCCGGCAGCCATAAACCACAGAGCCACCCTCTCACCCTCCCTCATCTGTGGGATGGGGAGGTTTTGGAGGGATAAAGGGAGATTTGTAGGTTGAGATAAAAGCAGTGTAATAACTGAAATCAAATAAAACAATAACAATAATAGGAAGGACAAATGGGTAATGCACAATGCAATTGCTCAATACCCACCAAATGATACCCAGTCTGTTCCTAGTTATCACTCACAAAATACAAAGATCCCACAGTCACAATCCTGGAAGTGAGAGACAACCCCTGCCCTTCCTGCCCTTCCCTCCTCTATATACTGAGCATGACATTACATGATATGGAATATTTCATTGGCCAATTTGGGCCGGTGCTCTGGCTCTGCTCCCTTCCAGCTTCTTGTGTACCTGCTCATGGGCAGAACACAGGGGCTTGGAGAGTCCTTGATCTCTCAGCAACAACTGAAAACAACAGTGTATTATCAGCATGCTTCTCATACCACATTCCATACTGAACCCCAAGCACAGCACTCTTCTAGCTACTAAAAAGAAAAATTAACCCTATCCCAGACAAAACAGGACACTCCCCTAAGCATCCTATAGTAAGTCCCATGCAATCCCAGAACGCTCTTCCCTTGCATCCCGTCATGTGTCCGTACCCCTTTAGGCAATGACCCCCCTCAGTTCAAAAGGTGCTTCACTTTATGACTCATCTGGAGGGGTTTCACAACCAGACCTTGGTGCTGAGGATCTCCTGGGACATCCATGGGAGGGGACTGGGCAAGGTGCACCTTCCTCTCAGTCCTAAGAGTTTGAGGTCCCCACCTGCCCTTGGGCCCCTGTGCTCCTCTGGGCCTGTGAAGGTGGGTCTTTCGCGGGATGATGTCTCTCCTTCCTCTCCTGGGCTGGGGACCAGCCAGGGTCACGTGTTATTTGGACTGTTCCACCTGCTGTTGTCTCTCTGTCCTCCTTCAGGGGTGTGCAGCCGGGTTCCTCGACACATAACCCAACAGGTCCTCTCTCAGATATGCCATGGACCTTGTTTTTCAGGTTCTCTGCTTCCTCTGAAAACAAGTGCCTGCAATATTTTGTCTTTCTCGGGTTTCTTTTCAGACCTGGTAGCCTTTTGTGAAGTGAGGAGCCTGGTGTCTGTTTCTGCAAAAGACCCAGCACAATGATGTTGTAACCATGACAAAGCTCTACATTATCTGGCAGATAGAAGTGACGAGAAGAGAAGAGGGCTCCCATTCCCAGCACAGGGCTAGCAAGAGCTTGCAAGGAAGACAGAGAATCTGAGAGAGATCAGAGAAAAGTGGCTAGTGGGGGTGACTCTCAGCTATGGCCACTTACTGGTTTGGTCTGTGGATGCCACCAGCCCTCCAGAGCACCCTCATGGCTGTGTGACGAGCAGGACAGTTGTTCCTGGGGATACTTCTGCATGAGGCTGCTGGTTACAGCACCTGAGGTCTGCAGCGCTCCCTCACCTTTGTCCAGAAGGGACATCCCATTTGTCGTCCTGGGCATTTCCAGTACCTCTTTCATGTCTTTTCACCTAACCATTGACTAACTTTTCTTCCCCATGCTCCAGGCCTTCCCCAGCATTGGTAGAGGTTAGATGGGGCATGTATGGAGTCATCTACCTGGTGTGGCTGTCCCATGCAACAAAGACATGGCAGCAGGAGTGGACCCTGGCTCTCAATGGAAGGCTTTTGTCACATTCCTGGTAAGTGTTGCCAAGGCTTTTGAAGGATGTGAATATTTACTGGAAGCCTTGGGCATTTGCATTACCTCATTTTGATAAACAACATTCTGGTCCTTTGGCGTGTGCAGGCTCATGACTTTCTCACTTAGGTCTTGGTGTAAGCCTTTCTCCTTTGCAGGTGTTCTAAGTGCAGGACATCTCTTCAGTCTGGGGAAAAAAAACAACCCAACATTAACAAGTCACATAATGCTTAGAAATATCCTGGCACTTAGAGTGACTCTTGCTATTTTAAAGATGCTGTTACCACCTGGATAAGTTTCCAGGGCAGGTCTATAAAAACACCAACAGGAAGCAGAAGGACAAATTGCAAGGTAAACACAGGCAAGCCATGTCATTTGCAAGAAAATGGAAATTATTCTTACTTTTTCCTTTCTCTGTAGATGCAATATATGAAGATTATGAAGAACACCACAGCCGCGATAATTATGCAATTCTGAACACCTGCAAAAGGAAACCAGTAAGTTCACATAGAACACAGAGGGATGTCAAAATGTTTCTCATGTCCTCTTCCAGAGGCTGGGACCGAAGTGAAATCTTAATCAGTTTGTGCTCATTCATTCTGCAAAGAAGAGAAAAGAACAGTGTAACAATGTAACATTGTGGTAGGTGAGGAATGATTTTTTTTTTTTTTTAAATAAATACTGACATTGTCTTACATTTCTCTGGTATTAGGGGAAAAGAAACCCAGCATTTTTACTCTTGATCTATTGGTGTTTCTCTTTCTGTATGAAGAAGTTTTATCATGAGAAAAGTCTCCCATCCTTCCTAAGACATACCCTCCTGCAAAATCTTCCACCTGAAATGTTCCCCAGCCAGGGACCTTCTCTGCTGGTACCCTCCAGCTGTGGATAATGGTGGAGAGCTGATCACATCTGCTCTGAATAAGTGATTATGTAGAATATAAAGAGACATATGTACACACAAATCTACATAATAATTTTATATCTATATATGCACACACCTACTATACAGACACAAAGATATCACAGGGAGGAGTCTTCTGGATGGTTTCAAGTCATGAAATCTTCATCTAACATGAGGTCTGAACCCCCAGAAAGATGTCTAGCGAGACCTATGTAAGTACAAGCTGCACTCCCACAATTGCTGATACTTCCCTAAGCGCTCCCCACTACATGTTGCACCTCTCCATACAAGCACAGCCTACCTTCTCTTCCTTTTTCTGGGAAAACTGCCTTAATTTTCCTTCCCTGCGGGTGGTCAAGGAGGCAAGCCAAGGCACTGAGGTGATTGGTAGAGATGGTAAGTCTGTTTGTCACCTTTACCGTTCCGTTTGCATTTTGGACATGGCGTATTTCGGAGGACTCATCCAGGTCCCTGTCTTCCACCCAGGTGATTTTCGGGGCAGGTTTTCCTGTTGCTGAGCACACTGCAGTGAAGAGACCCTTGGTGGGCAGGTGGGAAACATGTTCCACTGTTAGCTCAGAAATCGCTGAGAGCAAAAAGAGAAGGTACTTTTTACTCTGTGATGAGCTTATGGTCAAACCTGGACGGGTCACCTCTCTGAATGGGGGTTCTTATCTGAAAGCATCTCCTGGATTATTTACCTTCACCTCATCTGAGGAAAGGTGTGGCAATTCTGGACACTATCTGCCAAGGAGATGCTGCTGCATGGAAAGTCTCCATGCAGTGGAAGGGATAATGCCTCACCCAACTCCTGACTACATCAGAACTGTCCTGAGTGCCAGAAAGAAAAAAAACTTACTTTGGATGTTGAGGCATATATCTGCGCTGACAGAGCCGTGAGGGAACACATTGAAAATGCATCTGTAACAGGACTCATCCTCGAATGTGAGATTTTGGATTGTGATAGCTGAGGCCTTCAGGCTTGCTGTAGTGAAACGCACCTTCTTCTGAAATGACCCTATCAGCTTTGGCCCATGGTTTGTGCTATAGGTGGCTATATTCTGGAAGGAAGACCCGTTTCTCTTCTGCCAGGTGACTTGCAAAACTTCCACTGAAGACGAGAAGTTGCAACAGAAATTTGCCTCTCCACCAAGGGCTGCTGTAATAACACTATCAGCTTTCACAGCTTCCTTCAAACCTAGGAGCAAAGCAACCCCCAAAATCAGAGCAAGAAGAAAAGCAAAAGCTTCCAGTCACATCTGGCAGAGCACTGGAGCAAAGAACTCCACAGTGAGGCCATGTTGCACACTGGGAGACCTCAGACAACCTTGGTCTCATGGTTGGCCACCACATCATTAGCCTATGCTGCACATTTCCTGTGGTGAGGAGGAAGGTGGTATGGGAACAGAGGGCAGGCAGGCTCCTTAACAAGCACAGCAAACTCAAGCCCTGGGCTTGTCTGCCTGCTTTTTTCCAGTGTGCTACTCTTAGCTGGCCTTTGCCCCCAGGAGCTCAGATTTGTCCTCCGCAGACCTGACACACAGCAACCACCCAACATGCGCCTGAGTGCATCCCTGCTCCCCTCTCACTGGCACCTACAGGGGTGCAGAGGGGGCAGAGCAGCCCAGGACACCCCACAGCTGGGAGACAGTGCAAACAGTTACAGAGGGATATTCCCCTGCTCCAGCCTCTCCCACAGCCCAGAAATACAAACCTTCTCGACCCCTTGTGCTGAGGAACTCATCAGCACTTAAAAAGAAAAGGAACATAGGTGCAAACACAGACTGCCCTGTGCCCTCTGACCTGCATTTCCCAATTTTGCTGCTGACCAGCCCCCAGATTACAAGCCACTATTTCAGCTATCAGTTAGTATTTTTCAGTAAGGATGGCATCTGGGTCTCTCTGCTTGCCAAGAAAGGCTGATGTGGCTCCAGAGTTAACCTTGTGCAGGGAAAAGGCGCTCCACTCACCCATCGCCGGCTCCTCCGGCTGGCAGCCTCCACAGAGCAGCAGCAGGCAGATTTCAGCCCAGCGAAGAAGGGGGGAAAGCATCGTGGGACAGAACAACCGCCCAGGAAAGCTCACCCCCTTTTCCAGCATTCCTCAGAGAGCAGCCACATACCCAGGAGGACAGTGAAATTTGGCGCCTTTTGTCAAAGCGCTCCTCGAAGGCCAATCAGCAGCGTTGGGTTGGCGGGGAGCAGCCAGTCACGTGGGAATTTTCACCTCAATCTCTCCCCGGGGGGGTCTGGTCAATCATTAATCTCAGCAAGATGGCTGAGCAATAGCACAACTTCGCCTCCCTGCTGACAGCACTGGTTACCAGAGCTGGAAATAAACAGCGCCCTCCCCTTTTTTTTTCCCCAGCAGCAAAGCTTGCTGTTGCCCCCATGAGTCCCACGCTGCTGAGCTCCTCTGTGAGTGCCATCAGGTCTTGTACCTTGCAAGGTGTAAATGTGGGATCTTCCTGGTTAGCAGGGGTGGTGGCTGGTGAAGAAGGAAGAAACGAGGGGCCAGAGGCCCCTGACAGCCTCCTCTCCCTTTCTCTTTGGCAGGGAGGTGCTGCCTGTGGATCACCGCCTCTGCAGCTTGTGGAGCACCATGCTGGGCACCACTCCTGGGTCCTCAGGGCGGTCGCTTTCCTCCCCTGGATCTGGCACACAGGACTCACAAGCAAGAACAGATGATTCTCCACCAAGAGGGCAGCATGGTGACACCTGCAGGTGCCACCGCTTCACCCAACCTCAAGCAAACCAACCCCACAATGTGAATTGATTATGAAAGCAGTGTCTGCAGAGGGCAGGTTTGGCTGAAGTCTCCCCACCCCAAATGCGTTTGCATCCCATGTAATTCCAGAAAGGGAAAGCTAGGGGTGCAACAATGCTCCTGGGCTCAAGGGCAAGGTTTTGTGCCCGAGGGTTTTGCTGTAAAACCACACAGCACACTTCCTGGCCACATGGTAATCCAGTAGTAAGATTAAGCACCGTGTGAAGTTCCTAGCTGTATTTAGAGAAGGATACCCACCATACTCTATGCAATTTTTTCTTGGTTTTTCCGTAAGAAAGGGAAAAAGCTATCTTACAGGAAAATATGAGAAGCAAATACCATAAACATACTGTCTCTGTTCATATCTTCTATGTATTAGTTTGACTCTTCCCTCCATCAGGAAGGGCAGCATAATGTTTTGAATTTTTCACAGGTTGCCATGGGTTAACATTTCCCTCTCCCCCCCTAACTTTGTAGATTAACTCATAAAACTGTGAGATGGACTCCAGCACATCCCTCCCAACACCTCCGTTAGGAAAGAGGCTCGGTCCAGCCTCTCGCTGGGCCTCACAGCACCAGCTTGTGCTGCAGGCAAAGAGCCACCACGTCAGAGCCTTTGCACAGGGTTCCTCAGGGATTTTCACCTTTTCTCCCCTTCCCTGGCTCTATCCCCTCTGATGCTGGCTGCCATCTCAGTCTCCTTTCCCAGACCTCTGCTCTGGGCAGAAGGAGCTGCCTCACCCCAGAGGAGCAGCCAGGTAGGAGCATTTGGGACCCACCTCTCTGACTTGGAGCAAGACCCCAGGCGCCTGCTGAGTGATGCTCTGCAGCAAACTCTGTGGCACATAGTAGAGAACGCCTTGGCAACTCACTTATGTCCCCTTTCCCAGGGTCAGAATCACCACCCAAATTCAGGCCCTTTATTGACAAAGCAAAAAACCTCAGCAAAAACAATGTTTCTTGCAGAAGCAACTTGAGACAAAAAAGAGAGGGTAAGGACAAGAGAGGATGCTGTGAAGGTCACACAAGGATTTTCCAGTGTTAGGAGGACCAAAGAGCAAATGGAGGTGATCATGCTGAATGCACATGGGCAGCTGCATGGGGAAGTGAGCTCACTGCTCCGAGCAAAAATCCAGCCCTAGCTACTGCTAAACAGCTGACAGAAATACCACTGCAACGTGGATCTTGCACCCAAGGTACAGTAGACAGAACAGAACAGATGTGCTCCTCTCTCATCTGTCCACAGAGCCTGGTTGGAGATGGGAAAACAGACCCAGGTGCAGGCACCAGTATTGGGTAACATGCCTAAAGAGTTTTGTGGAGGAATAGCTTCAATTTCTTTCCTATGTGAGAGGAGAGATTTGTGCAATTGCCTTAAACTGTGCTCACTTCCCCCATTCTAGAAACTCTTCATTACGCAGGCAGCAAAATCGGTGTGGATATTTTTATTACAACAGCAATAACCTTTACCCTCTGAATCTCACTCCTTTTTTACCTGGGCAAGGATCCTACCAGCCAGCTGCATGCTGTGGGGCAAAACACGCCACCACCTGCTCACATACAAAATAACGACATACAAAAATGGCACTTGCACCTCTAAAACGTCCTGGTAACAGGTTGGATTATTGAAACACAACCTGTTCGACTTCTTACACTGTTTTCCACATCCCTCCTCCCCAACTTTTGCTTTATTTTATGTAGTTCCTGAACCTTGCACACAAAAAGAAAAGAGCTGTTTTTCTCCTTTCAGGCATTTACCAAAGGCCCTGGAAGATGCAGTTGTTTGTTTAAAAATAATTATCCCAGAAGACTGTTTGTCCAAGCCAGACCTCAATGCTTTCAAATTCTCAGATAAAGCAGTGTGTATGGATTGTAAGTACTGGAGAGTCTGACCTTAATTAATTAATTCTTATTTTCTGAAGAAAAAAAATTTAAAAATTTAAAGTCTGCAGAGCTGCCATAGGATTAAATTGAAAAGATGACCTTCTGGGGGCCACTCTCTTTTTCAGACTTTAGTTTTGCTATTTCTGCTAGTGCCAAAGAGGAGAATTACAAGTGAAGAGAAAGACTGTCCATCAGCAGTTTTACAGCGCTGTATTTTCTCCCCCTTTCTTTTGGTTCATGTTTCTTGTTCTCAGCTCTGCCAGAGACCAAAGGGCACCCTGGTTCTGATCACAGCCTGTAGATGAAAGGGAGAGCAGGAAAGGAAATATTGGCTCACTCCTGGCTGCAAGCCCAGACATGCTGGCTGCTGAGCCAAGAAGGGCAGACATCAGCCTGGCAAACATTGTGCATACACTCTGAGAGCAGGTTGTCACTGAAAGGGTTCACCCCCTTCATTCCCTGTTTACTTCAGTTAGGAGGGTATGGAGATCTTATACTTTTGATCAGAAACCAATACCCAGTGCCAGCTCCCTCCCACAGCACCGTCTCCCAGCTGTGCCCAGCACTCTCCTTCCCTGGCTGTAATGCCCCACAGAAGTGAGAGGCCACAGAGCAGTATAGAGCTCAGATAACATTCTCATTGCAAAGCTAATCTTGTGAGAAGTGTGTCTCCTGGAAGAAGCCAAGTCCTAAAGACTTGTTTTCTAACAAACTGCCAACCTGAAAGATTTCCAGGGGAATTAATTCCCCCATTTGGCTTCACTTAGAGACCCTTCCACTGCCCTCAGGATCTGCATGTGCCCTTTTGCCCTGGTCCCCTCTCCTTCCCCGACTCCCACTTCCCAACTCAGCCCTGTGACAACCCTGGATGGAGAAGGGAAAGGGGTGCCCAGCAGAGGAGGGGTGATCCAGGCAAGAGGACAGCATCTTCAAAGTTGTGATGAGATGGAATAACATCTGGGAGGGGAAACAACCTCAAGCAGACCAGGAGAGACAAACTATGTGGCTGAGTCAGGTAACAGCAAAGCAAAGGACAAACATTCTGTTGTTTGCAACAGAAATGGATAGTACATCAGCCCTGGATTCCATGGACCAGAAAAAGAGCAAAGGAAGAAGAAATGTGCTAAAGGAATGAAGGAAGCTGCAGAGAATCAAGTAGAGGATCCATAGACCTTCCCTCCCACCTTTCAGGAAACACATCTGTCCCAGTGATGAGTGGTGGTGTTTCTTGGTGCTTCTGGCTTCAGTTTTTCCAAGTTGGCCTCTAAATCCACATCTGCCAGTTCCACAGCAGAATGATACAGAGTCGCAAACCTGAGACTAGAGGAGTTAAAACTGCATGATGACCACAAGTTCCTTCTGCTGGGACAGAGCCAACTGGAGAGCCTGCTTCAGACTGGGATATTATTACCAGTGACCCAGGATTTGGCCCCCTTCCTTTTGCATCCTATTCAGAAGTCTTCTACCCCAGAGGAACCTGCAGGGAGCTCAGCAGTTTCTGTTGGTGATGGGGCAAGGTCTTGGTTTCGCCATGCAGCCTGAGCTAGACTGAGGAATGCTTTCTGATTGTCCTGACGTGTTCAGAAATCTTTACAATAAAGATTTTCAGAAAGAAATTTTGAAGTCATATACACAGATAAATACTGAAGCATTGAGTAAATAACTGATACCTTGCTTCTAATAAATCCTTTCTAGAAAGGAGACAGCCTGCATTTAATACCCTTAAAATTAAACTGTTCTGAAGTAGATAGGCAAAGATCTTCAGAAAACTATACCAGGACAGGCCATCTTTTCTCTTCTATGTGTACAGGTTCTGGTATTTAAAGCAAAACCTGTAGCAAACAAAGGTATTTCTTTTTACTCAGCTGATGGGCAGCTAAAAAATCACCGCAATCTCACTTAAGAAAATAGCTACATTCCTGCAGACAAGGAGGGTCAAGGCAAATTGGTTTATTTAAGCCTAAATTGTAACCCTGGTGTTTATGATGAGATGATGGACATTCTGTAACTTACTTGAATGATAATATCAAATAAAACATTCTGATTGAAAAAACCCTCTAATTTTTAGTCTGAAAGTGTAGGGTTTTTCTGCCAGCTTTTCACTGCATCTTAGTCTTTCATGTACAATTTCAAGTGTACTTTTACTAGACAAGCTGCCTTTTCATCCCCTTCCTTAGGGTAGTTAAGGACTGCAGCTTCTGACAAATTAGAGAAGTCAAAACTCTGTTTGTATCATGTATGGGTCTTAGACTAAGGATTCCCTCAGGCTTTCCAGAAATTTCAGGTGGTTTTTTTCAAAGCTGAACAGACTACAAGAGTCCATCTGCAAACACCTTGAACAAGTCCAGTGCTACTTTCAAAAACAGTTTTATATGAGCAAAGATGAAAGCACCGGAGATATGGGAAGGCCGTTTGTATGGCTTCCAAGATATGAGTATTTTCTGGTATACTAAGAGAGAAAACAAAAACATGCTTGATTTTTATCTGCCTGGTTCAATAGTATCATTTATGAAAGAGAAAAATGAAGTCAATTAGTGCAACTCTGTTATTTCCACAGATTTGCAGGGTCTCAGTGCTGAAAACCAGATGAAAAACAATAGGTTATATTTTCTTCCATGTCTGAGTTCATAAAAAAACCCTACTGGTGTGGTATTTAGTTGATGACTCATTCCGTCAGGCTCACACAACAGAGAAATTATGAATGACGCCTTCAATCTTCTATCACCAAAACAAAGTTCCTTTTTACTGTGTGGATTCAGTTCCATCCCTCTACTAGCAGCGGTTTTGGGAAAAGAATATTCTTCCTGTCTCAGCCAGTGACTTGTAAAATGTCTAAGGGCAGCATTTCAGCTACATTTCATAGTCACATGTTCATACAAATCTGCTGGGATGATTCCTTTATGCCTTACTGCTCTCTTAAAATGGGGAGCCTGGTACCCAGGCAGAGAAAAATACCATCAGATTACATCTCTGAAACAGCCTGGCATGCCAAAACAGCAACCTGGACATTTTATCCTGCCTGAGGACCCTTTATTACATACCAATATATATAAATACAAAATACACATTTTAAAAGGACACTGTCTTAAGGTCCTACATGAGTTTAAAGTTTAACCCAAGCTGGCTAATGTCAAGATCTAAGGATCCCAGAGCCGAGAGATGCAGGCTAAATAATCCCATTTGGTTTGCAAAAACGTTACCCAGAGCCAGTTTTACTCAAGTAAGAGGCAAGCAGGAGGATGGTGCTCCTGCTTACCCTTTTTGCATCTGTTAGGAAAAATTATGCTTTGCATCAACACCACTTCTGCCCAGGGCTGGACAGGTTGCAGTGACAGGAGCTGGCTGAAAGCAGGGTTGGGTCAGACAGACAACTGCCTAGCCATGGAACAGACAAAAACATGGGCTTTTTGCATTTTGGGTCTTCTTTTTTGATGGTGACAACAGTAGCTCAGAACATTCCTGTAGAGTAAGCTTTGAAAAATATGCTCTGCTTCTGTTTGCTTATAAAGCTAACCTGCTCCATATCAATCATATTGGAGCAGCAAAATAGAGCAGTCCATCCAACTTTAATTTCTTATTAGTTTATTTTTAGTTCTCAAGACCTATTCAAAACTTGCAACATTTCACAGCCTAGATACTATTTATCAACATAAATACTATCTGTATAAACCCATCTGCAATATAACCTCCAAAGAATTACTGCCAAATTGTTAACAGAGATAACTGGACAGACAAACACAAGATGATCACAAAGATACCTCAGAATAGCAGTTGGGATGTTATTCACTCACAGTAAAATCTTCTGATCCCCTCAGTCGCACACTTGTTTTTTTCCCTGAAAGGTGGTTTGTATCTATTTTGTACCGTTTTTACCAGCTAAGAGACAGTTAATTATACACAGTGTGTATGCTCACACTCATTTCTACATGAAGCCAAACTCCACATTACTAGCATATAACATTTTATGGCATTGCATTTTAGGAGCTGGCTTTAAATAGCATGAAGTCATATACATGTATTGGGTTTAAGTGTTCTGCCTTTGTATGTCATTTGCTCTTCTCATTCCAATATCACTAAAGACAAATAAATGGCTATCTTCCTTTTTTGTACAGTGTTTTGCTTGTAAGCATCCTCCTCTTTTACATGGTCTCTAGTCCTATCGTACTCATAAGTACAAACCTACAAAAGCTTTTCACAATTCAACATTCAGCTAAATAGTAAAAGAAACTAAAATCCTGCATGTAAACAGATATTTTCATTACTCCAAATCCTGCTTTCCCCTACTCCAGGTGATCAGCTTGGAGAAAATAAGAATAGGTAATGTCTGCAATCATCCTGGGTTTACAAAGGTTCCTTGCCAATTTTGTGCCTTTTCTCCCTTCCCTCTGCAAATCCTTTTCACTACCCTTGTTCAGACTCCCTGATTCTGTGAAAAAGTAATTTCTCTTTTTTAAAAAAAGACTTTAAAAAAAAGTTTAAACATGAGCAGAAACCTTCTTTTAAAACTCAAAAAACCCTCTCAAAAAAACCCTTAAGCATGAGTGGGGACTCTGCTCAGTGGTGAGGGCAGACACTGCTCAGCTCAATCAGGGGAGTGCTGGGGCTGAGCCCTGCCCTCTGCCCCCGGTGAACCACCAACCTGGGGGAAAAAACCTGCTTCTCCCCTGGCCCCTTCCCTCACAGGGGAGGAGGAAATTAAGCTGCAATGGCGGGAAAGCTTGGACAAAACGTGGCTTCCTCCTTTGGCAATTACGGGTCTCAGGAGAAAAATTCCTGGTTGTGACAGTTGCAGCCAGTTCCCCTTTCCCCACACTCACCAGCTGCGCTATTACTAAGCATTAGGGAGCCTAAAAAAGCATTTTATGACAAGGACTATATTTATTCATTCTCAACTCACCCACTTGCTTTCATTTTAGGTTACTTGGCTTTTTGACTACAACTCAGTCTGATTCATCTGGGATACACATTTGAAATAGATGGGTGAGGAAAAAACCAGATGACATGGACTTGCTCCGGGAAGCCAGGAGAAGAATCAGCCTGCACTGGCTGTCTTCATGCTGCCCACAAGATCACACCAGCTGGGTGGGCTCATATCTCATTCCCTGGGCCTACAAGGAAAGATTTCATGAGCATAGGGTGGGAGTCAGAGAATTACAGAACTGCTCATATCTGATGTACAGGTTATAAGCAATGAATTTCAGCAGTAAGTAACACTTGCTGTCCTGCTCTGATGTACATCTGCCCACATGCAGCACCTACCTCCTCACTCCTACCAGCCTCCTGTTTCTCACTGCACTCACCTGCCACTGCACCATGACACACCAGACAGTTTACTACTCTTCCAACTGCCCTTTTACTTCCCTACAGCCTCCTGCAGGCAGATGGGATGCCTGGAAACATAAGGCAGCTGTGATGGATTAGGGAAATTAAGAAGGGGGTTGTGAAAAGCACAGAAGGAGGGGAGAAGGAAACATCTATGTGCCCTTTGCTTTTGCATTACTTTCTAGGAAAGGTTGGTGGAAGTCAGAGTTGGCACCTTCCCTGTGCCTGATGACTCCTGGCCTGAAGCCTGTCACTCCTGGCACCTGGGTTACAATTTCAGGCCAGATGCAGTCTTTGCCTGATCTCTCGTACCCTTTGGGGAGCAGGTTCAACACCTGAAGTTCACATCAGCATACTAGGCTGCTCCACGAGTTTTCTGCACCCTGGCTCCTGGTGGGGTCTCCTCTGGATCATCAGCAAAACCTCCCAGGCCAGCACCCCTACAAAATGCTGCACTGTTTCAGATAATCCCCCACCCAGTTTTGAGCTTGCAACGTTAAAATATTGGCAAGGAGTAAACTTAATATTCAAAACCCCAGAAAAAAACAAAACATGAGTTTCATAATGCAGATCCATGCATCCAGCCTGAGTCTCAAATAAATACTTTACAGGTTTTTTTCTAAAAAATGGAATATTATCGTGTAAAAAAATAAATATCTATTTATAAATAGTCCTTTTTTTGTATTCCTCTTGGAGTGAGTCACAGCAGGTTTGCTGGAAAGTCCGAGGTGCTGTTGTAAGATGTTTGTCTCTCACACGTGTAGGGTGGGCAGCTACTCAGGTGTTCAGCAGTGTGCCGGGGATGGGGGGGCACCATGGGAGCCCGCCTGCCTGCAGCTCCATACTGCCCACACTTCTTGGGCTTGGTACAGGCAGGAAGGACCTAACAGAAGAGAGGTGTTTGGGGTTTTTTTCCTTCTTCAAAATACATGGAAGTTTTCAGTGTGAGGGTAAAATCCTGGCTACTTGTGTTACCAAATGGGTCCTCATAAACCTCTGTGTGATGGGAGACTGAAGTTTTCCCCTCACAACCCCTCCAGCAGGCTCCAGCTTGGACCTAGAAGCATGGTGCCCACAGAAGACATATATCACATTTCCTCCCACTGCTTCTTTCGCTCCAAAATGCTCATCAGAAGTCAGGGTACACACTCTAGGCATATTCCATGAGGAGGCTGAGGTGCCTTCAGCACAAAAATGCTATGATTTTCTGAAACAATGCCACCTCATTCAGTTTACCCTCACCTCAAGCTTGTATCCTTTACCCCCTGTGTCAGGACAGCCTCAGAGGACAACCAGCAGCATCTCAGCCCCTGCTGCAGTGCAGTGTCTTGGGCTTTCCTCACAGAGGCACACTCTTCGCCTAAGACCCCATTTTATTTGAGACACATCCTCGAAGCTGCTTCCTCCATGAGCTGCCTTGGCCATGCTGGAGGGTGGTTGTTTTAGAAGAATCGTGCATGAGTACAGCCACTGCTTGCACAACTATTTTGCGCACAAATTAGTAACAGAGCGATGCTTCCCCTGCAGCATGCCTTGTCATTGAGAAAGCGAATGTTTTCTAGGTGTCATCGCTGTTGGATGCCTATGGGCTTGGCTAAGCACGTTCAGGTTTCCCCTTCCCAGCATGCTGCTACCCAGCCATCTGGCTGGGGACTAATCCCTTCGTCCCTCTCCAACACAGCCTGGGCTGGGCAGCACGCAGCCACCGCTGGGGTGGCCGGGCACAGCTGGGCCCCGCTGTCGAGCCCTGTGACGGGTGGGGGCGAGCCCTGCAGCACCCTGGGGAAAGGCAGACCTACCCAGCACGGCCAGGCTGGGTTTCTCTCCGGGTCACGTAGGTGCCCGAGGCAGCGGCAGAAGAGGCAGCCGAGCAGGAGAAGAGCAGTCAGGGGGACCAGCACCCCCACTGCAATGACAATGGCAGGTGCCATGCTGCTGTCTGGACCTGTGGGGAAAGCAACGGGTATTCAGTTTGTGCATGGAGAAAATAAAACCACGCCCAAGCCATTTCAGACATCCCTTGGCCAGTGCCCTGGGTAAGATGGAGTGGACAGGGGCACTGGGAGCACACGCCAGCACACACACAAGGGGAACCACCAGCAGACTTGTGCTTGGGGTCCGATGCTGCCATCAGGCATGCAGCACCCAGCCCCTCCAACCTACCCAAAGCCAGCATGTCTTGTTCGTGTCTGGCTACGTGACAGGGAAACCCTGCAAGTCCTTGCAGAGGCAGGGAAGCTGGGGCACATCATGGTGTGTAGGGGAGCGGGTGAGCAGTAAGTCTGGATGGTCCTCGACACCTCCTCCGTCCCTCCTAAACCCAGCCCTGGCTGCTCTTCCAGGTGCCTTCTCCACCTGCTCCCAACCTTCTGAGGAGTTTCCTGATCTACCCCAGGTGTTTCATGTTCTCCTCCCCACTCCAGGGCAGGAGCAGGATTACATACTGACCCTGCACCAGGCTGTCTGTGGGCAGGACCAGAGTCACATTTAGAGAAGGGTGTTGGATCATGCAGGCGATGGGGTACTCGTGGAGGATTTTGGAGTGGGTGTGAGTGAAATTGCTGATGACAGTTACAGTCTGGTTGCCAAGCTTGATGTGGTACTCCTTTGGTTTCTGCTGCAGGATGCTGGGAAGGTGCCAGGTGATTTTTGGAGCTGGTTTCCCTGTTGCTGAGCAGCTTATCCCCACCAGTTTCTCAGATTTCTCAGCTTTGTCTGGACTGGGTATAAGCTTAGCCTCCACTCTGTGGTCCAAGATGGCTATAAAACACAGCGACAAAATTCATTACTTTCTGCTCATATTTGAGCAAAGAGCATCTGTGTTTATCACAGATGTCTTGGAGGATAATCTTGCCTCTCCCTTCCCAACACGACAAAGCCACCCCCAAAGTGACAAATAAGCATGAAAGTGATCAGGCAGCAGTTTGGAAAAGAAGAGCTTGGAAAAAAAAAAAAAACAAAGTATAAAAGAGTAGAAGCATCCTGTTTCAATTCTGTTATTAATGGCAGAACTGCTGCATCCCAACTGAGAAGTGGTGATTATGGGCAAGTAAAAAGCAACAGGTAGTAAAACCATAAAACCACATGGCCTCCTCCCTCTGAAAGGGCTGAACTGCTTCAGTGAGTCAAGATTCTTGATCTTTTCCCTTAGATGTATCTGCAGGATTAGCTTTACTGCTGTTTGAGATATGTAGGCTTGTGGACCAAAGGACTAAGTGCATCTATGTATGCAAGACAGTAGCAGCGAATTTGTATGGGGTTACACCACAGGATTTCACCTGTGGAGGCTTTGTGCTTGTACAACTTCCCTCTAGTGTCGGGTTTTGAGAATGTCATGGCACCCCTCAAAACCTTCATTAAAGATCATTTCTTCTGAACCCCTTCTCACCCTAGAGGATTTGTGGATGCTGTCACATTTATTCTTAGTGAGAAGGATGAACTACAGACATCCTTCATGCTTACTCACTCATGTGAAGCCTGCTTGTTGATTCCTATTTATTCAAACAGTATTTGCAAGGAATAAAGAAAGGAGTATAGGAAACTGCCTTCAACTTGAGTAGAATTCCAGGGGAGATCTGAACACATAAGGACACATCTATCCCCGGTGCAAAAATCACCTATTTATTCCTTGGCTGTCAAATCATGCCATAATTTAGGTCAGAAAGGACCTCTGGAGGTCATCTAGTCCAAGCTGCTGCTCAGAGCCAGTCTAATTAGCTCAGTTTGCTCAGTCCAAGATCTCTAAATGCATGTAGCTCCGTTTGGGAGTGCAATCCCCAGGTTTCTGTATGGCAGCTCACCAGCCTGCCTTCTACTTCCATGCCTGTGCAGATGGCACAGGGGTCCAAACCACACTCTACTTCTAGGTCCCTGTTTCTGAGAATATTACTTTTTTTAACCATTTAAGTGCAGTGGTAATTCTAGTTTCATTCAAGTTTGAGTCAATATGAATGCCCTCTAATTAAAGAAGTATCTATTACTATATATAGTAGTACTACATGTTACTATTTACATAGCAAAAATAACAATCAATGGTCAGCACAATATTTATGCTGAAATTAATTTTTGCCCCAACACTAGCAAACATATGACTATCATTTAGTGATCCTACTTTTAAGCAACAACAAAAAAATCAGTTTATTCTTCTTAGGAAAAAAAATATTCCTTTTACTTTTAGGAGGTAAACAAGGATTTGCTTATGAATGAAGTGTAGCAGACACCAAATGATCCAGTGAAAGGGAGAAAAAGCTTGTGTCAGATGCATAACGGTGCCTATAACCTCCTGGTACAATTCCAGATGTACCTCACAAGGTTGTCTGGATCCTCCAAGCCATAACTGACAGAGAGTGGAAGCAAGACATTCTATATCATCATTTTTGCCTTTTTTTTTTTTTTTTTTTTTTTTTTTTTTATGGCTAGACCTCATTTATTTACTGCCTAGAAAAAAAAAAAAAGTGTATTTCTCATTTTTTGCATCACCCATAGACAGAAACTCAAACCCCACAGGATTGATGAAATCCACTAGTGTTTCTCTGAGAGCAACAAAAAGTGCAGGGGGATTTCAGCTGGAATTTCTTAAAATCTCCCATGTACGAAAAGACAAGTGTCATAAACAGTTTATGTTTTGATTAATAAATGACCTCTGAACTTCTTCTTTCACTCACGGGATGCATAAAAATAGCCTATCCACCCACAGCATTAACTTCAAATATTAGATGCAACATCCAAAAGTAGTAAAGGAAAGCTGTCACAGAGGTTTCCAGAGGGGATGAGAAAAATTGCTCAGTATCTTGGAAGAAACACATGCACTCCACACCTGCTGTTCTTCTGACTAAGCAACCCTCTCTCTTCTCACATTGGATCCCAAGGAATGATTATCATGTGAAAAAATCCTGTAGGGTTGAGCTTCCCATTAGCAAGTGTCTGTAATAGATGCACATTCAAAATGTGTAAGTGCTTGCTTTTGCAGTGAAGTCCTGCTACGCTGTTTGTTAGCATATGCCTGCTGGTGGTGTTTGACACATACACTTAAAGTAACCACTTCTTTTGCCTTTCATCTAAATATTTTCTTCCAGTGAAGAAGTACCGCAGGAGAGTCAGTATGCAAGTACTTCTTTTAGTAGCTCTTGCAGAGCAGTAATGCAAATGTTCCCTAATTCTGTGACTGTGGCAGTCTTCCCAAGGATTTGTAAAAGGGACTTCCCAGTGAAGTATATCAGCTTTGCTTATCTGTAATGGTCTTCTGTAATTAAAGGGGGACTGTCAGGTCATGATGAACTTTTAATGTCTGAAGGCTTGACAGTGGTCTCAGAGAGACTGATAGAATAATTTTAGGAATTACAGTATGTCTCGTGATGACAGAAAGCCTTTTCTAAACCTATGGGTGTTTACCAGCAACACTGTGCCTCGGTTTCCTTATCTAACAAATTGTGATGGCATCTCTCTGCTGTGCTCAAGACTTCCAGGTGAATGGTGTCATCTACAATGAAGGCAGAAGGTCTCTGAAGATGGCCCAGCAAATGCCCAGGGAATTTTGTGACTCTGCAAGTTTTGCCCATTCTTGTGTAGCATAACCCCCTCTCTTTGATCCCCTTCCTGAGTTTCATTCTCATTCTCTTTAGTGGTGAGAGTTGACAAAACATTTCCAAAGCAAAACAGAGGGGCAAGGTGAGCAGGCTGTTCAAAAAAGACCCACCAAGCCTACTTTAAACTATTCTGTTCCAAAATGTGTTTGGCTACAAGGTAGGAAAGTTCTGCTGCTTCTTGGGTGTTCTGTTTTCAGCCAGGCAGGTCTGAGATTCCATCAGACATACCTTTTTCTTTTTACAGAGTGTTATACCCAGTTCTTACGCAGTTTCACTTCCCCTTGTCACACAGTGACGGTGCCTGTCCTGGAAGAGCCCCTTTTGCAAAGGCTGTTGCAGTTGGGCAATTACCAGCTTGTAAACTCCCTGGCAGTCCCCTCTGGAGGGCAAAGACATGGCAGCTTTGCATTTTCAGCTGGTGACTCTGTCTTGCTCACCTTGCCCTGAATCCCTGAGCCTTGGGAGATTCCTGCTGGCTTCATGCTCCACCCCGGGGAATCCTCTGGGCTTCTTCAGACAAGTTCTTCCCATCGTTATGAGTTGGGGAATAAGGGAGTAAGACTGTGGCTTTTAAGTAGCATTGCATAAATTAGCTTCAATGAAATACACCATATGTGAACCAAAATCTTCTCTCACAGTGCCAAACAGTTTATACACGGTGACCCTTGAGGCCATGTTCGATAAAGCACATTTCAGGGAGGCCACGGTGGCCCCCATGAGCTGGCCCCTGGCAGCGGCCCCTGGGCCTGTGCCAGTGCAGCAGGAGCAGAGGGTTCATGCCTGCCCACGAGAAAAGTGAAGCCCTTCTCAGTTGATGGGTTTTCATCTGAGGCACAGGAAGAGATGCTTGCAGGAGTGTGTGTGGCCGCAGAAAAACTTTTTTTCTTTTAAAGTAGTGCTCTGGTGAAGTATGAACCATAGCCACAAGGCTCATGACTTTGGGAAATATTTCCCCCACTTGGATAACAAACCAAGGAAACAACAAAACAAAGCAAATCTAACTCTGTGTTTAGATTTACACGATTAACAAGAATGGAATCCCTCTGCAAGGCACTTCCATATTTTCCTGTAATGTATAATCAGTGCTTAGCCTCTAAATGACTCAGGGCTGGGTATCTTTAGGAACACCTTCCTCTTCATATCTGAAATACTGAGCAAATTTCTCCTAATTTCTCTTTTCTGCTCTAGGAGCTTTTCCAAGAGAGAAGAAAAAGAACTTTTGTCCCAGGCTTGGTTTTCCCTTGTACTTCCCCTCACCCCACTTTCCCCTATTGTTTAAGTCATCTTTCCCCTATAAGCCAGGGGCATCTTTTTTTCCATGCAGAGGACTCCTGGCACATGGGTACATGTGTGGGCATACGTGTCTGTGTCTTTGTCAGCAGAAAGTACTAGGGATAAACAAAATACTCTGCAAGTTTCATGCCACCAGTGGCAGGCTCCAGACACCAATATTTTCCACATGGGACATGACCTTTGGCCAACGTCCCCACAGCAGAGTCACCAATGAGAAAGTCAGGAGGCAACAGGGTGTCTTCAGGGCATGTTTAATGTCTCAGCTTTCTCACTGGCAGAAAACCAAGACCACCCCTCAAAAGGTAAATAGCTTTTCACTCTTGGGTACATCTATTTGTCTTTATTTCAGCTTATACTTGCTAGCTGACAATTTCATATGGAGGTGTCAAATACTGCTGCCTCGACTCATGCTGTGTTTTAACTATCTTCTTGAATCTAATTGATGTTGACCCGCACAAGATGTTCATGTGGCAAAGTCCACAAGCTGTGCTGTATTTCAGCTTTTTTTTTTTTCCTAACCCTTTCCTGACCCCAGCCTAACTATTGTCATTTTTACTAAAGCTTCAAAAACATCTTCCAGATACTCTGGTGATGCATATGCCTCTCAGCCTTTTGAATACCTTGTATTTCTTTAAGACAGAAGGCAGAGTAAGAAAAGAGTGCCTGATTTCCAGGCTTAGGAGGTGAGAGCAGCAGCGAAAGGAAGCAGAGGAGTGTGGCAGGCCAGCTGTCAGCACAGTACACAGCCAGGGAAACTTGGAGGAAGTCATGTGTTACGCGTCATCTTTTGGATCGCTCTGTTGTTGACTTAAAGGGGAAGAAAAGTAAAGAACTGTTGAACACTGACTTCCCATCAGAGGTAAAAACAGAGAGGAAAGAAGAGCCAGAGAGGAAGATGAGCCACCTTTGCCACAGCAATTTAGTAATGACCAGTGGTTAGGGAAGGCTTTTCCTAGGGAAAACAACTTGGTCTCAGATGACAGCCTGTAAGCAATTATGATGCCTTACCGTAAACCTTGAGACACATCCTGCCAGTGACAGCCCCTGAGGGAAACGTGTTGAAGATGCACTTGTAGCATCCTTCATCTTGGAGGGTAACTCCACGAAGGGAGATGGACGAGGCTTGTAACTCACTGTGGGAAAAGCTCACGTGGCCGACATAGCCCTTTGCTATCTTTTGGCCATTTATCATACTATAAGTTGCTATGTTGTCTTCAGCCCCGTCTGTCTCCTTCTGCCAGGTCACTTGTAGCACATCTTCTTTTGTGACTGACCGGCATGAAAAAGTAACATTTCCTCCTGCTCGGACTGACTGGACCTTTCTGTGCATCACCTGCACGGAGCCTGGGGGAGAAGCAGGTGCCAGACTCAGCATTTCCCACCATCTTTCGGCAATCCAACCCCAGCAGAGCCCCGTCCAGACCCTCACCCTCACTCCTGAGCAGAGCAGCTCTGGAGAGTCTCTGCCCCTCCACCCAGGGAAAAAATGAAAATTCAGCTTGAAAGAATTGCTCTGAGAGATTTGCTGGACCTGACAGCCCTCACACAAAGCATCTCAACAGCCTGATACCTGTGCTGCAGACAGTGCCACCGAGAAGGGTAGTTCTGGTGTCGGGAGTGACTTATTTCCGTCTGCTAAGACTCTTATCCCATGGACACCCATGGAGAGGTTCCCTAAACATTTGGCCGTGTTAATAACCAAAGGGCCATCAGTGCATTACTGCTCTCTAAGCCCTCCCGTGGTGCAGAAAGAAGCAAATCAGTAAAGCTGCTAAAAATTATTGCATGTATCCACATGTCAGAGACTGACAAGAGGACAGAAAACCAGAAGGAAAAATCAAGGTAGGGAGGACCAGAGGCAAACTGCATCCATCCTCCTATCTCAGACTTCAGGCCATGCAGCTGGGAAACAGCTGAGACCGTGCTGAACACCCACAGACAGAAAACGTTCATAGCATAAATGCCATGATATTAAAGATCTCCAGGGAAAAGAAAAACAAAAAAATGAGTCTCCTCTGACAATTCACAGACACATGTGGAAAAAATATTAAGGAGACAGGCAGGCAAAATGAACACTCCCAGTTTGACAGCTCAGCTCTGCAGACCTCTTAGGATAACAGTTTTTAAAGTTTATTTGTGTACATCAGCATGGGAAGGGACATATCAGCAGGGACAGTTACAGCACTGGAAACATAAAATTCAGTTTACAAGGAAGGGAACTATCTTTGCAGGTTTTAAAGAGGGGTGAGTGTGGCTGCAGTGCCCAGAGGTACTCCTGGCTAACCCACCTGACAAAGCTCTCTCAGGTCCTGCCCTCTCTGTGGATGTGGCTGTAGCCAGGCAAATCTCTGCCAGAGACCAAGAAGCCAGCTGTGAAGCTCTGCCAGCCATTTGCTTTTCAGAGCTCAGTAGTGCCATAGGCAGAATACAAACCATGATTGGGGAAGTTAGTTTGAAACAAATCCATTTTTTTCTACCTGAGTTTTAATTACAAAACCAAACACACCCACACTTGTAGTGACCTGAACAGACACCTACAAGCACCATGTCCATCACTACAAATAATTCTGTTCTGGCTAAAGCAAATTAGTGTCATACTCTGACCTAAATCCCAGCCACCACAGGAGATGGAATCAAGCTTCATTTACATGAGTCATTGGAAGCATTTGGACATTTGCCTTGTTTATGATCTGCAAATTGCAATAAATTCATACATCTGTCTCCAGCTTATAAAATGGTAAATTAAGAAGAGGATGCTGTCAGCACAACCTGCAGTGACATGTCTGAAGCCCCATGTGAGCAGTGCAGTCACTTGCAGTGCCACAAGTGCCCTGTCGTCCACTGCTGGGCTGGCCCCGGGGGGATGCCAGGCAGGGACTGGCACAGCAGCAGGCCGGCAGGGCCACCTGCCATCACAGTAATGAGAGAGACAGACAGACAGACAAGGGAGTTACCTGATGCAATGGTCCAGATGCTGGAGAAGAGCAGACAAGCAACCATCATCTTAGCTGTGTACTCAGCGAGATGAGCGAGCGACTGATCCATTGAGCATGGCTTCCCCTTTTTTATACACTTTGCTCTTACTCAAGGGACATTCCCCCTCCCTGCACATACGGTAATAGGCATCTCGTAAAAACCTCCTGGCCCTCCAGCACTCAGCTGAATAACAGAAATTTCAGGGGACGTGACAACAAAAGTCAGAGCCACAAACTGAAGATTTCCCAGCTGGGCTGCTAGATGGGCAGGTGTAATGGGTTACAAGGCTGGGTTCTTCACAAGCGCCCTTTCCATAAGGTTAGGTTTTTGTAAGAGCCTAAACACAAGCCCAGATTTCTAAGCTGGCTGAGCACCCAATGTCTGTGGGCCACCCTGGTCTTGACCTGAGCTCAGGGAAAGGAGCTCAGCTCAATAGTCATGCTGCAATAAGTAGTACAAATGTCCCCAACATGTAACTCAGAGAACCCAGTTAGGATCTGCACCCCACATGTTAATCAGTGGAGGCCCAGAAGCTGCTGATGCTGCTGTAACACAACTCTTTATCCAGGTAAGGAGATCAGAGCAAGCCAAGCGCCCAACCAAGGGCATAGAACACATGTTGCCTCAGGGAAAAAGCAGAGACTTGGTCTCCCCTCTCCTCCACTGAGGTAACCCCCATCTCTACAGGTCCATGCTCCTTCCCCAGACCTGTTCCTTGGAAAGATAGAGCTGCCATCCCTCAAGCACACCCCTTCCTCTCTGCCTTAAACTGAGATGATATGAAAATAGCTCACACAGCCCTTTTGAGTCATTGTTTTCGTGCCTTTTTTGCTTTGTCATTTTTACGCCTGTGTGTCTCTCTTTCTGCCAGCTGTGTTCCCGTTGCTGAAACCAGCAAAAACTTCAGCCCACAGGTTGTGAAGTCCTCATTTGCTAATCAAACTTGTACGGATTTCTGCTTTCTGATTAGATGACTTACATTTCTGCAAATTCTTACTGCTCCACATGACTATGATAGCATTAAAAACGTTTTCTTGAATTGCTGCAGAGATTAACCTTGAATCATGCAAATAGGTTGGGAGAAGCCGACAGGCTCACATCATAACATGACAAAAAAGATTCTCAGTCATGCTCACACATACACAGTTCCTTCTCTCCTCCCACGTGGTAATTAATTATCTGAAAACAGCTCCAGTATCACTATTCCTCTAAAGAAACATTTTAGATGAGTTTTTGAGTAGGTTCAGTAATTCGTTCCCGTCACTCTGCAAACTGCAACTGCTTTATGCTATTGTCTTGTTACTTTGAGGTATCACATCTCATTTTCCTTTCCTTGAGTTATTTTCATAGTTGCATTTTCTTGAAAGATTTCTGGAAGGGCATTCTGCTCTGACCAAAATGTGAAATCAGTGAATAATGGTTCTGGTGGGGTTTGCAGACCATTTTACAGATATTAAGCAATGCAGATAGCTCCAACAGGCTCTGGACCAAGTCAGAGGGAAAACTACCAGCCTTGAAATGGAGATTCACAAGCGAACATTTAATTTCCAACTGTCAGCCTCTCAGAACATCCAAAACTGAAAAAAAAAACATTGAAGATTTGCTGAAACCGTGTCCTTTTGCACCAAAGCCTCCTAGAAGGGTACAAGTGACCTGTGCAAAGATTCATTCTGGGATTTGTTGGTGCCCTCACCTTAGCACTGCTTCAATTTTGAAACTAAAGTTTAACAGAATATTCCACAAGCTTGCAGACACTGTTGATGAAGTCCTCCTAGCTGAACTTCGCCACTTAGTGATCACAAAAGGAACTGCACTTGATTTTAAAAAACTGCAAGCCAAGTCGATGTATTTTTCAGCTCATAGGAAGTGTTTTTGTCAGCTTCAACAACTTAAATTTCATCAGAAATAGTCTAATCTTCCAAAGATCCTTCCAAACAACACTGAACACCTGGTGCTGCTACAGCAAACACCTTTCATTAAGAGTAAACCTTCAGTCTTAGCAACATCCAAGAAAAAGATAGATATGGGTATTGCAGTTGGAAAAATGTGTTGACTTTAAATTATTAACAGCATCCCCTGCCTGGTGCTAAAGAGCCATGGACACTGGCTGCTTCTTCCAGGCTCTGCTTCACCCTCGACTGCTGCTGACACCACAGGGAACCCAGCGATACAGGGACCTCCCTCCCAGTCTACATCCCTGCATCTCTGCAAGCCCATTCGACTGTTGCAGCATCTCTTTCTGATGTCCTCTTCCTCCAGGGACCAGCCAACATCAGCAGCTAATCAGCTTCAAACATAAGGTAGGCAGGAATATGAGGTCAACTCATTAACCACACCACTTATTTCAATTTTGTGAGTGCATCTTTAAGTACATTTATTCAGACAGTTCCTGATCTGCTTGTCTTTGCATTGACTGCTGGTGTCAGTCAGATTGCTTGTCAGTCAGGTTCCATGCTCTCCTGATTCAGTTGCACAGTGGCTTCATTTCTGAGAACAGCACACCATGCCTGAGCTTCAGGCACTTTCCAAAGCCAGTGAAAGCTTGGGAATAAATTAGGCAGAAGATAGTTCTGCAACCACTGCTTGAAAAACCCGGTAAGTCATACTCTTTCCTTGCTTTCTGTTGCACTAGGATGCTGTCTCTAGTTCCCAGTAAAACAAAAAAGGACACAGAAGAAATAATTGCAGAGTCACTAAATGACAACATTTCCACCCAGACCAAGTGACTAATCATATCAATAATCACATAGTTGAACTTCTGGAAAATGTGATTAACAGGAGCCACTCAGACACAACTGTAGTCTAAACCATTGTTCTGTCAACCATCAATCTAAACCATTATTTTTTCAACCCTCTAAAACCAGGTTACCAGCCAGGTAGCTGCCTGCCTTGTCAGCAGGATTCAGTGCCACCTCTCAAAGCACTGCCTGTAAAGAGAACAAAACAGAGGGAGATGGTTTCAATCCACTGTCAAACTGTAGTGACTTTTGGAGGTTTGTCCATCAGTACTAGTAGTAGATGTTACTATTGGAAAGCAGCTTGTCAAATGCTATTGAACAGGCCTGGTAAGTTATAAATAATAAATAATGCCTGCATACAGCAAATCCCTCTCCATCTCATCTGAGTTTGGAGAGCTGCAGTACACTGGGATAAAGACAGTAGCTGCATCTACCACCGTATGCTGCAGCCTGTGTCACTACATTGGGGTGGGCTGTGGCAGGACCTGCAGCCTAAGTTATGCTGCAGGAACAGGTGGGTGATACTAATTTTGGCAGGGTTACAGACAAAGTGTCATGTTTGTGCACAAGTTTTAGATCAGATGGCACACGGGTAGTTTTTATGCAGCCACAGCTGTTTTTCCTTGGTCATGTTTGACTTGGAGGTATTTGATCTGTGGTCTCTTCCCAAACTGCGCTCCCTCCCTCCACTACCACACTGCCATCAGTTGCAGTAAAGGACTGCAAACTACATCTGCCAGCACTGAAATCTGATGTGGGACTGCCTAGCAAAGTGCAAAAGAGAAACGAAGGAGTGGTGTTGCTTAGCCAAGACCTAGTTTATGGTGGCCTATGTCCATCTGCAAAACCACGTTACTGGGAGACAGCACCTGTTGTGAAACTGTCCAGTTAACTGCACGACACTTCTTACCTCTGTTTTGATGAAATTGCTGCAGACACCTGAAGTCTTACAGAGACTTTTTTTTCTTTTTCAGCAACACACCACAATTACAATGTGTGAACTAAAACACACTTACACCCTGAGCCATCAGCCCTGCAAATTGTACTTCTGGTTCTTCTGATTTTCTTCTTCCTTGTAGCTCAGGAGAAAGAAAAAGGAATAAAAAGGTCAAAAAGGAATAAGCAAAACCAGAATGCATTGGAAAGCTTCAGTAGCAAAGCCTGTGCTTTGTTGGGTTTCGAAGTGTTTGGTTTTTACCATTCAGTTTGTCACACCGTTTCTCAGAAGAGCAAGATGTCTAGTCATGCGGTTTCCTCTTGACAAGAGCACCCCAAGTTTCTATTTCAGTCAGGGGATCCTAGAGGGAGTCCATGCTGCAACCTGCTAGTCACTTCGTGGAGACCACTAGCACCAGTACACCCTTGCCAGCACCCCAGGAAACCACGTCACTCATCCATTCGTCCCCTCTTCCTCTCCCACCCCCACTCATCAGTGCTTGCCTGCGGTGGGAGGCTTTGGGGGTTTTTTTAGGTACACAATATCAGGGTGCTGCATACACTTACAGTGTGAGAGATAGTGAGCCTCTTTTGTTCGAGTTTCACTCTGTAAAACAACAGTGCAGCAAACAATTCAGCCAGCAGGGAAACCACACCAAAACTGGCTACTCAAGGGTGACGAGATCCAGTGGAAGAATGGGAAACTGCCTACCAAAAACAAGGTAGGTTCTATACCATTTTATTTTTAATTACTAAACAAGAGGGCTAAGATAGTGATTTTATTTAAAAAAGGAATAAACGATACCTGCAATGAATCAGCCTTAGGGGACCATGTAAGGCACCATGAAGAGTCTTTTGATTAAACAAAGGTAATTTAGCAAGCAAACTAAGATGAACAGTATAGTTCTTAGTATGTCAGAAAGTATTGCCTTAGGATGATTTTTAGGGAGGTGACTTCATCCGTAGGCTCCTAACACGGAGAGCCTGCTGAGGGGAGAAAAGTGTTACAGGTGTGGAAAACAAGGAGCAGAGAGTATTGTCATCTGCTCCAGGTTTTCAGGTAGGAAAACGACACTTAGATGTTCACCTTGCTATCTCTTACCTGTTGTCACTGTGTCTCATAAAGACAAGCTTTTACATACACTGTATAGAAATAGATTCAATTACACAATATATTTAAATGCTGTACATGGGATATTTAAGTATAGCACAGTTATGTACAAGAGTGTCTCGGAATAGATTGTCTCCTGAGGAGCTGTGAAGCAGAGAAGGATGCTCGGCAGGAGCCACCTAGCACAGGTGGGCTGCCTTCGGCACCATCTGTGCCAGAGATGCTCAGTGAGAGGACTGCGAGCACTGCTGGGCACCGGCCAGGCTGACCCTCTGCTCAGCCAACAGGCTGCCATCGCTGCCCGCTCTGGGGGAAGGGTTTCCAGAAGGATTCATCACTCTGCAGTACGGTGCTCCTTGGTGCTGCCGATAGAAAGGAGGGCAAATTACATTAGAAATTTCTTTTTTACCTTCAATTATATTAGAAATGTCCATGTTACCTGGATATAGTGAAGCACTTGGATATTTCTGAGTTTATCCCACCCAAACAGAACAAGCTTGGGTTCTTGAAGCAGCACGTTACAAAGCAGATAAATAAGGTCACGTAGCTGGAAATTTTTAAGTAGCAGTAATGAAACTCCTCCCAACAAAACTGGCTGGCTCAAGCAATGACTTCTTTCACTAAAGTGAACAGAAGGTGGTTTGCTCTGGGAAGGTGAAAACTCACAGGCTATCTTACAGCAACCTGGGATTTTCAAGGAGGGTTCCTAACCCCATGTGTCTAAATATTATGAACATGGGGAAGGTCAGAGGCAGATCTCCAGACACAAGGGGGTGAGAGCCATCACTGCAGCTGGCAGTGCTGTATAGGGTGTCCAGAGCTGGCCTAAATGAGCTGGGGGACCCCACCACGGTGCCACAGATTCTCGTGGCTCTCTCGCCCTCCAACCTTGCTGTGTTGTGGTACGTAGTGGTGTTTTGCTTGGCCTGGCTAGCCATAGGCATAGGAAAAACCTGCAAAAGGCAACACTGCTGCAGAGTAGCAGGTGCTGGATGGCTCTCCCACCCAGGCATCCAGCCCCTCTGGTCATTGCTTTGCTGGGTATTCATGTCACAGCCTTGCTTCTGCTAAATACTGTCCAAGCTCTTGGTTTGTGTCTTTGCACTTCCAAGGGATGGTCATCAGGGCTCTCTGTTAACACCTCTTCTAGTAGAAGCAACTAAAAAACCAATGTATTGACATGATTTCCTTGAAGGCCTACAGAGAGAAAAAATCCCTCCCTTTCCCATTGTCTTCTCGGTAGACCAAAGAAAAAGTCATGCAAGTTCTGAGTACTGTATCCTGACTGCTTACTTGATCTTAAGGAGCTCAGAGGAGGCACCTCGTTGCTAAAATTAAATGTTATTCTTGTTTCTGAAGAGATTGCATCCCTCACCTCCTTGCAGGTCTGTGGCCGAATGTCTAAGAAGGCGTGACCACTTTACCTCGCCTTGAGGGAAAAAGACAAAACCCCCAAACCATGAAGCCTTGCTCTCAGAAGCAGTCTGAGTCAAGGTCAACAAAATCCACATGAAGCTGGTGGGTCCTCACCTGTGGCAGTGGTGAGATCACGTGCCTGTAGGGTCTCAGCACCAGGCTCTTAGCTCCCAAGTTTGCTGAATCCCCATTGCTTTAAGTGCCTGTGTCACACTTATGGATGGGAGTCCTGCTGCTTTTTAAAACATTCCTGACTGCTTTTGAGGAGGAGGAATCAGAACACTGTGACCAAAGTTTACATAAAGTAGATTTTTCCTGCTAGCTGTCGATGAGACCCATATCCCCCATCAGAGGGGAGGAAGGTCCACTGCTGTAAAGGGTGGCACTGGCATGGTGCTGTGTCATGCCCTGTGCTCATGCAGCTCCACACCCTGCATTCCTCACTTTCAAAAACTCTTCTCTAACAAACCACTACCAGGAGATGTAACATGGGGGGAGCATTAACTAGCTGCCCTCGCAGGACAGAGAGCAACTGCAACCCATCTCGCTCCATCTCCTGTTGATTAGCAGTGCCAGCTTACCATGGGTTTTGTGTAGTATGTCATTCCTCAGCCATATCTGCCTGGCTGCTGATAGAACTAGGTCTTTCTGAAAAATCATAGACCTTGCAGAAGTTCAGAGGGATGGAGAAATGACGAGGGTTTAGGGGTTTTTTTTAGAAAAACTGTCATTTCTGTGCAGTGACTCAGCATCCTTGCAAAGCTCTGGTCTGGGGAGGTCCAGCCCTGTCTGCCGCTGTTCACCAGGCAGCGTGAGAGGCAGAAACTGTGGGTCAGCTGCCAAAGGGCTCCTCTGCTCCACAGCTCAGGGCAGGCTCAAATCAGGCTCACAGAAAAGCTCAGGTTACGACATAAAAGATTATATGTATGTCATAGCAGACAGCCCATCCACATCAACCTGATCCTGCATTCCTGAAGGTGCTCAATACTGCTGTGGGATCAGATCCATAGTAATTGTGCCAAGGCTCCCCAAAGCACATCTCTTTCCTATCTTAGACTCTAGGCATGTACCATCTCCAAAAATCTTCCCCAAAGCATTTTGTTCTGCATTCACAGCTTATATTGATATAAATCGAAATTCCTAAGGGATGAGGCTTAGGCAGTCACACCATTCAGCTGTCAGAATCTCTCCTGAGTAGCTTTAACCAGATCTGGAAAAAAAATCAAAGTAGATGAGCACCTGCAGATGGGGGAGTGTCCACAAGGCTTGGGAAAACTGGCAGCCAGGTGGAGGAAATAACCCCAAATTTTCACTTCAATGAGACTGGCAGGTAAAGTTCATCAGCTTGAGGTGAATCAGCCCATGTGTAGGTGAGGAACAGCTGTGGCTGGTGGAGTCCCAGGGATGAAACCTCAAGGGCAGGAATTACAGTGTACTGAAGCAATGGGATGTTGGGCTTTCTTTGTCAAGCAGCCAGCTATGGAGCAAGGGTGATGGGTTTTTTTGCTTGCTCAGATGGTTTCTTTTTTGAGGGTTTTGCAGTTTTGGGTCAGAGGTGGTGGGTTTAAGGAGACAGGTAGTAATTAGCTACTTCTGGTGGAAGGTCCAGCTATTTCTGGACCAGTAACCTCTTGTTGAGGGAGACCAGGTTAAACAGAGACAAGAGCTGCAGTGTCTGCCCACTAAAATCCTACCTCCTAAAGGCTAGTGGTGTCACGTCCTGCAGCAGATCAGAGGAGTATCATATTTCTGAAAGCAGGTGACACTGGCATCACCCCTTATAAAGGTAGCTTGGTGGATGCGTGTGTGACCTTACCAGCAGCGTCCCACTACCTCTGCCCAGGAAGTCCCCATTCGGGATCAGAAAGAGCATCCAGTGCCTTGGCCCTTTGACAGAAGTGGGCCTAAAGTAAAATCAGACTGAAGGCGATCTTAGTTTCAGATGTGCAATGCAGACCTAACACAAACTTGAGCTCTCAACAGTGGATGGCTTAATGCTGCAGCTGCTAGAAGAAAATGTCGCAACTGGGAGCTGAATGATTTCAGACCCCACCTTTTATCCATAGACCCCACTGCCTCTTCTGTATTTAATTTCTTGACCATCTCTTCTTATTATTATATATTCCTAAGTCTGCCACTTCATCCCTTCTATTTGGAGATCTTACTCTTAGTGGCACTTCTATATTTGGCTTGGCCACTTCCTGAGTGTGACAGCCTCCAGAGCCTGTACAACAGCTCATACAGCTACTCTGCAAACAAAGAAAATTAATTCTGCCTTTGTTTTTATTTTAAATAGTTGAGCCACATTTCTTCTCTTTGGAGACTGCTGTCCAGAACTATTTCCCAGCATTTTTGCTAAATTTATAATTGCCTCTAAACAAACGCAACAAGAGCCAAGCCCCACAAAAACCCTCCAGCCACAGGCAAGTCAGGCTCTCCTCCTCTAACTGCTGGGCATCTGCCTCAAAGGAGCCAGCATGTCTGTAGTATGAATGCAGATGCTGAGAAATGCTTTCAGTTCCTAGACCACGTGATATATTTCCCCACAGGATTACACATTATTGACTAAATAAGAAGAATTTATATAAGGGCTGTGCAGCAGTTTACAGGTCTAATTTGCTATGGGAACATGTGTTATTTATCTTTTGACAGTCCAGGGGAGGAGCTATCCAAGCCCAGAAACCTTTCCATTCAAGCGAGGGACTAAAAAATCAGAAGGCAACTAAATATAAACAAGAAAAGGTGGAATAAGCAGATGATCAGAAAACAAAAATACATCAAACTCATGATACCTGAAAGTTATGATATACTCCTACTTGTGAATTATGTATATTATAAATATACATAAGATGTACATACATATTTTATTTTAAATGTATCTCATAGGACTTCTAGAACCAAACTGTATGAAACATTCACACTGGCGTCTCCAACTAAGCTAGAAGACTTTATGCGCAGTATAGGCAAAACACTATATACAATTCAAAGAATGATGTAGGATTAGCTTTATCTTTATACCCAGCTGTAATAAAAGTGATCTAAATCCTGACACTACACAGAATGTCAGGAAGTTCACTAATATTTTCAAAACTTTCTGCTACTCTGATAAGAACACCAGGGGCACACGAAGAAAGAAATTATTTCATACAAATTGCTGAACTTAGGTAGTACATAAAAGAAATAAGACCTAAGAGCACAAGTTTAGCAAGGAAAGTATCAACAGCAACAAAGATGGTGACATTACCTATTTACCTTCAGTCCTGGGAAAGAAAAAGCGTATGAAAATTAGAAGGTGACTCATAATGCACCTCAATAGGCAAGTTGAACTCATTCCCCAACTTCATACAACTTGGCAGCTTTACAGTCCCCTAGCAAGTTTTTATTATACATGTAAAACTAATATATAAATATCAATACCACATTGTAAAATGTTTGTAAATTACTCTACATACATTTACAAGCACAAGATTGTAAACTATAAGCAATAGTGCACTCTTTATCGAGCCTATCTTTTATCACCAAAAAGCTTGGTAACAGCAACCTGCGTGTGATTTAAAGGATGTTAAATTTACCAGGTAATCTCAGTACGTAGTCTTTGCTGTTTTAAGCAGAAGACTGTACTTCCAGGTTATTTCAGTTGCTGGAGATTAGCGTGTCAGGCACTCGCCTGTCCACTAGCCTTGCACTCACCCGCAGGTTTGCGGTTTGGGTTACACAACTGCCATGTTTCTTTTTCTTTTGATTTTCACCAAGACATGCCAGATGTACCCTGATGTGAATAATTTGGGAGGGGATGGGGCTGGTTCTCTCCTATTTCGTCCCAGTATTTACTGCTCACTCACCCATCTGGAGATATTCAATATGAACAAGCCCAGAAATGTTGATTGCTCAAACCTACCAACTCTGCTGAGCTACTGCCAGGCTCCCCAGGGGTATGGAGGCTGTACTTTGCAGGAACAGCTAAATGCTGTAACACCCGCCATCAGCTGCTGGCTTGTCCCTGCCATCCTTCCACCCGCGGACCTGTGATCTGTGCCTCTCCTCGCCTGGGGCAGGCCCTGCTCCAGCAGCTCCCAGGGCAGGGCTCGGTGCCTGCCTGGGGCTGCCTCCCAGGCAGGACATGGCAAAAGCTGAGAGGGCAGAGGCAGAGAAGCTGCATAAACTGGCTTGTCTGAAAAGCTGCTGGAGGGCTCTCCTTAAGTCACCGTGGGTGCCCAGAGGCAGGCAGTGGGGAGTGAGGACTAACCAGCACCAGACCTAACCTGCCCACCCTTACTTCCATACCTTAGGTGGAAATACCCTTTCACCAGGAGAAAAAGATACTCCCACAAGGAAAGTAAGTAAAGAGGCTCCTCGAGCACCCCGGGGGGGATGTGGGTGGGGGCACAGGGCAGCCCTTCGCCAACACTCAGCACTGCTGCGGAGGCAGCCGGCGGGCATGGGCACGGCCACGAGCAGCAGCCATAGCGAGGCATTTTGCATTCCAGCGGGGGAAAACCTCCTTACATCCAGCGGAGTGCACCTGCCCTCTTGCTGCCCCACTGCACTGGGTTATTTGGTGCCTCTTTGTTTTTTTTGATTTCTGGAGAAGGCAGTGTGAGGGGGCAACCGTCCCCCCCAACCTCCTAAACCACGCGTGTGTTGGCCACCACCTCACAGCTCCCTCCTGCAGTGGTGACCTTAGATTTCATATGTCACAGGGGGGCCCTCAGGCTTGCAAGCACCTGGACTACAGCAGGGGAACACCCACTCTGCAGGGTGCCTCTGCTACACCCCTGCAGAGGTGGAGGCCTGCAGGAGGAAGGGGGCTGCCAGCACAGCACAACCTGCGTTTGATCACATGCCAGTCCCTGTTTCCCACATACAAACACAGTTTAGGACTTTTTCTGAACAGACGTTAGTATGAGGTATTCTCCTAATAAAACAGTTTCTGCATATTAAGTATGCAAATAGGGACGACTCACATAGTAGCAAGGATCACGTGTGGTCATGTGAATCACAAGGTCTTGGTTTCGATTCAGACTGCTACCTTTTCCATCAGTGGGTAAAGCCATTCATGTGAGGATGGTATAATGCTTCTCCCACTTTCATAAGTTGCTGTATTTTCTCAGAGAGAAACAGCTTCTTGTTAGTTGTGTACATTGGCGGTTTCATGGCAGTGTCAAGTCAGCACAAAACACTGCAAGTTCTCTAAGATGGCAGCTTTAATGCAATATTGAGAGACTGATGTCTTTCCTTCAGTCAGGTTGCAAAATAAGTATGCTTAAAAAAACCATTCTATTAAGCAAAAATGAAAGCCTGGCTCTGGAATTTTACAGGAGTAACAAATAGTTCAATCAACCTCATAACAAGAAGCAGCTAGGCAGATAAAAATAAAGCTTTGAGAAAGGATGATGCAGACAACAACCCTCTGCCATTTAGATGCTTGTGGGACAGAGAGACAAATTTCCAGAAAAGCTCAAGCCCACTGAACCCATGTGCACAGACACCCAGTGCACACTCAGGCACGCAGCACATCATGGAGTGCCTCTGCACCCCAACACCCAGCCTGCGATCCCAGGCAGAATGAAGTCTGCATTGACCATAAAGCTGAAATACAGAGAACAAGCAAGCAAGAACAGCAGTTTCTAAGAGACATGAAACTGATTTCAGTTAAGTTAAAAAAGCACAAAAAAAACCCCACAAAAATACCCCCAAAATGTTGCACACCTAGGTTTTATTAAGATCAATGAGCAGCACTGCATGACGTAAGTGCGTGTTAACTAGAGAAAAATATAAATCTTGAAAAGCCATCAGATCTACTTAGCCCTCAGAGATTTAACCTTTCCCCAACTATGTCACACTAGCTCACACTTTTGCACAGCCTTTGCTTGGACTGTAAGTCTCAGCAAATCCTGTGCTGCTGAAAATCTGTGTCCTGTCACTGCACCAAAGAATGACAATCACATGTGTTTTCTTCCTCTTTCCTCAGCACAGACTGACAGCTATTCACCAAGTACCATCAAGGTAATGACTGAAAGTGAATGTTTTTGCTGTTCTCTGGGGTAATTGAGTCCAAAACATCCATGTGTCAGAAAGACAGGTGTCCATCATGTTCCCGCAGGAGAGACAAAAGCCCATAATCAGGGTATTTGCTTGGGATACAGAAATACATCAGCCTATGTATGAAATAAATATATGTATATAAACTATAACAATGGTAGTTTATGTGCATATATTACATACAGTGTACATACAATGACAGCAGCCCCACTCTCAGACAGCTAGTGGCCAGGCCGCAACACACCCTCATAATTTCTGAGGCTGAGTGTAAAGCTGCCTGGCCTGAATCAGACAATTCAGGAGGTTGAACCTCATAATTGTGTCCTAGATGAGTGTCCACAGTGACTGGGCAAGTTATGTTTGTGAGAGTATTTCTCTGTCCTCCTCCTCCTTCCCTTCTCCCCTCAACTTTCTGGTAGCCAGAGTAAATTCTTTTGCGTACGGTTCCATGAAAACTGGCACATTTCCACAAAAGGTTTCTGTTTCAGCATGATATCTTCTAATAAAAAGCCATTTAACTGGACTATTGACAACTAGCTTTAGTAATAAAAGTAGTCTTCAGTTGAAAGACAAAGGGAGATTTAATACTTGGAGGCTTAAAAGGTTTTGGTTAATCTTCCCATTGTAAAACAATAGCTGATATCTCAATGAATGGCTAAGTCTCTGTTGGAACAGAATAAGGTTTCCCTTTCCAATGTCCCACTGCATCTAGAAGGAAGAAAAGGAAAGGAAAGAAAAAAAAAAAACCAAACCAAACAACCAAAACAACAAAAACATGCACTGTCAGGTTGAACATTAGTTTCTTATATACCAGAATGGATCAAATGTTTGCACTGCAGGTCAGGACACGCAGGAAAGACTGGCATGATAAACACATTGCCCAGTCCATTTTACTTCCCTGCTTTGGGGTTAGAATCAGGAGCTCTGGCAGTCTTCAGGAGCTCTGGCAACGCATCCCAAGGTAATTGAAGAGGTAACTATATAATTTGGTGTGTGCCCTATTCCTTTGCCCAAACTCATCATCGTGAAGGCAGTGGAGGGGGGAGCAGCCACTTGTCAGATGATGCACTTCACAGTCGTGTGTACTTGTTTTTCTGTGTTAATACACTGGGCTCTGAGAGGCAGCAGGTCTCAGTACCTGTGGTTTGCTACCTCTGCTTTTTAAAAAGTTCATTTTAGCAGAGGGTAAGTGAAATTGTCTCTTGTGTCACCAATGACAAACAATCACCAGAAGCCCTATGTACCCCAGAACAAAGTACTAGCATTTAGCAGCCCAACCTGGTTGGTTTTTGCTGTTTTTTTTATAAAGATGACATCAGTAAAAAAAAAGTTTCTGCCTGGCAGATATGTGGGTGTTTCGCAGAAAATTTTGAAGAAAATAGGCAAGATGACAGAAAAGGGTGTGATTAAATGAGATCATCGTTTATACATGTGAGTGTGGGGTGGACTGTGGAGGAAGAGAGGATGAGGAGGTGGAACTGTAATGGGAAACCTGCCAAGTAGCTGTCTAGATTTCAGAGTTTTTGGTGTCCTAAGTAAAAGCCCCAGAGTGGGGTTTGAAGACAGTCCTGGGAGGGTTGTTAGTGCAACAGGAGAGATGCCCCTTCTGAGTATTAAACTTGGCCTGTGAATAATGAAAGACTAATGAAATCCAAGACTCTTCATGCTTCCTTCTTCTGCCCCATCAGTGTGTGGGACAAAACACTCCACCTCTGCACTTCAGTCTCCCGGCTGATAAGAGGAGGTCGATGATAACAGCATTTCAAAACTTGTAGACTGGAAGGTTTCTGGAAAATGTGGCTGTGAGCAAGTCTTGGATAGACATATATGTTGGATGGGACAAGAGGCACTCCAGACTTCACTCAGTGGATTTGGAGCGAATCACTCATGAAAATTAAGACCCTACCTGTTCTCACTTAACAGGCACATTAGGAGAAATACTGCTGCTCTCCCAAGTCTTTGCAATAGACAGTGGGGGAGGAGAGAGGCATAACCCTGCAGGTAACTAGGGAATTAATTTTCTTAAGGAAGTCCACCGTGATTGCTCTGCTCCTTAAAACTTCTGGAATTTCTAAACCTCAAAATTTTATAAAGCCTCAAATCAAAACTCAGAAATTATTTTCAGTGAAGTATCCTCAAGGTCAGGAAATCTTTCACACTGAGCAAAATCTAAACAGACAAAATCAGTTATATAAACTGGGAAAATCCAAGACAGATTCTGCAAGAATTATGTTCTAATAATTCTTTTTCACTTCTAAGTTTGAAAAATAAAAGCAAACCTTTTGGTTTTATTAACCTGTGAAGCAGAGACCTCTGTTCCACTTACAGAGTAGGAAAGGTGGCTATAAATGTCAGCATGAACTCAGCAACACCCACTTAAAATATTACTACCCCCGTAGACAATAGAGGATAACATGATAAAACCTGTACTTACTCCTTGGCTTTATTACCCAGTGGGTTCAAATCAAGAGCATCAGGGCAAACAAATTTTTAAGTTCTGCCTCCAAGGACTTAATCAGTTCACATTGTCCCTTTAGATTTAATGAGTCATCCTGCTATAGCTATTTAGATGCACAATCACCCACAACTCATTAGCAAACACCTTCAAGAGGCAAGAGGAGGGACATGTCTAAACAGAGTTGGGAAGGCATTTACCCATACAAGCTTACCTCCTCCTTCAGTAACGGCTCTTCCTTCACCTCCCTCCATTTTCAAGGAGAGCCTTAGATGAGGGCAGCCAGGGAGGGGGTTAGCCATCGCTGCATCTCCTGTGAGGCCAGGGCCCCTTCCAGGACAGTGTGTCTCCTGCACAGACACATCCATACACACACACTTGGGGTCTTACTTGACTCTCAGACGCTACGGTCTCTCTGGCAGCTGGCTGCGACTCCCTTGGCCCTCCCTGTATTCCTCTGGTTTTCTATGCCTTTTACTCTGCAAATCAGCCTGACCCCTTCCCTTTAGTTACTCCCCTAAATATCTCATGTTAAGTCTTGCAAAAACCCCAAATGCTCTCCCCTCACATGCATCAATAATATGTACCATACCTTTAGTAACTCCCCCTCCATCCCCACCTTCTCCCATTCACTCACTGGGTGGGATGATCCCCCTGGGCTCACTGGGATGATGCCTCTCCTGGAACAGCCCTGAGGGGAAGCTGGGGCAGGGAATGATCCAGGCTTCCTCCTGCAGTTGTGCTGATGTGCTTGCTCCCTTGTGTGTGTGTGTGGTGATGAGCTTCTTATCACATAACAGGCCGCTAAGCAGTCCAACCTCAGGACAAGGGTCAGGCTTCCACCCTCCACCCACACCAGCTGTGTACATGTTGTTGGGTGCTCCTGGTGTCCAGCCACAGCCAGCACAGTAGGGAAATGACTGTGGATTTACAAACCATTCTCAGTACTATGTACACTGCTCAATACCACTGCATGAGCACGCTGGCTACACCAGATTTGTTCACATTGCAGATTTCTTCAAGGTATAATCACATTGATTATCTCTCTCTCTCTCTCTCTCTTCCTCCCCCTCTCTCAGGGACATTTTGACAAAAAAGACTGTATGAACTCCAGCGAACTGTGGTACTCTACTGTCTACCATGATGTAAAACATGAAACCTCTGTGATTAAAGGCAATGATCAGTCAGAATATGCACTTGTCAATGTGCCCAAGAGGAAGGAAAATACCACCAGCGCTGAAGAGCACAGTGAATATGATTACGTCCTGATAACTTAGAAACAGACACTTTCTGCTCCCAGGGCACTCTTTTACTTGAATGTGTACAGCCTTGCTAACCATTGTACTTCTGCTGTTGGGTCTTCAAACAAACGTCTCTCTCTCGTTTATTCACTAGGACACATGTGCCCATCATTTCCAATGAGACAAATCTGTCCATGAAAAGGAGATTAGAGAAAGACATATGGACAGGGTACAGGACAATTAAACCAGGAGGAATTAGTAGCAACTGCCATTGTAAGACAATGTTTCTCTATAGAAAGTTAGATGCATCATTACTAGAAACAACTGAGGCTGCACATTCTTCTGGACTTTCACTGTACATTTTTTTAAAAAGGTGTCTTACAGAACTACTGCTAGAAATTACAAAAATGCAATAAAAACACCCCTTATTGTTTGTTTTAAGGTGTTTTGTTTTTTAAACAAAAGCATAGACCCCGTGTTAGGCCCGTTTGCTCTTTTCCAAAGTTTCTCTGGCCTGCTTGATATATAGCATTATACGATGTACAATTTTGATTAATAACTCGTTTCTCAAATTGTGTCCCCCCCTTAATTTAATACTACTTATCTTAGAGTGAAGTCTTAACCAAGTTGGAATTAAATAAATAAATAAAAACCCAACAAAATGCATGTAGAACAAAAATTCCCGCCATTTAGAAGGCTATGAAAATTAATGCAGACACACTGCTAGCATGGTGCAGACAGCACTCTGCAGGTACTGCTGCAGTGACAGGCAGCTGAATCTGCCCAAAATTTGTACCAGCTACTGTGGCTACAGAGACGGCTGCCTGCCATGGGATTTCAAAGGGCTGGCTGTACACTCCACAAGCTGAATTACCGGAACTATCTTTTATCTTCCTTTTTAACGGTGTCTCAGTTGCCTCAGCCATTGAAGTATTATCCACACTCCTTCTATTAAAATTAAAATTAAACATTCACATAAAATATCTAACTTGATGAAATAATGTGTTTTCAGAGTGCTCTGTCCCCAGTGGATGAAGTCATAATTATGTGGTTATTTTCTTTTACATGATCAATTTACCTCAAATATATAAAACCAGAAACCACTTTTTGTCATTTTTTGGTATTTTCTTCAATGAGGTAGGCTGTAAGGTTGGACACTTTCTGGTGAACATCTTGCCAGAACTCCACCTTCTTCTTTCCTGTGAACTGCTGGAATAAAGGTACTGGGGCAGAGAAGGATGGCTGGGAAAAGAAAAAGAATGTTTGGCTCCTTTTTTCTGTTGATTCTTAATGCACACAGGGGTACCACAACAAAGAAGCATCATCATTATATTATTTTTCAGTTCTTAGAAACAGAATCAAGATAAAGAAGTGTTCAAGGGCATCTTAGTAAGAGCAGTAAGATCAAGCAGCATCTCAAAGACAAATTATTTCTTTGCTGCTGGTATTTTCATAGCCTGCTCCTTTTGGGACAAACCATATAAACTATTAATTTTATCCTTCCCCAATGTAAGAATTAGAAGGAACATCTCTTCTAGTTGTAGGCTGCGTAGAATGTTGCATCAAGAGAAATTATGGTTCTTACAGCCAATGCTACATCTTACAAATCAAGATGGGGTCAGAATTAACCACAAATATGAGAGCCACGTGAACTACTAATTTGGTTCAGACTGTCTCCCAAGCTCAGTTAAAACTCAAGTAACAACAAATATGGATTTGAGTGTACAACTGTGTCAGACAGATGCTTCATACAACACTCAGCGTTAAGTTATTTTCCAACCCAAAAAGCTGAAAGACTGGAGATGCTGAAGAATGAAGAACAATCACTTTAAGAGTAAAAATAAATAATTTAATGCACAGTAATTGTCAGATTTCTCCTTAAATAAAATAGTAATATTAGTAAGAGAGAAACACAATTTCCCATATTTCTTATAATACTAAAGGTTTCTTAAAATAAATTTGTCTATCCAACAGTACTAACATTTATACTGGTTATAAACAAATGACAAGAAGCTATACTTCACTAACATGGTAGTGAATCCTTTCCGTTCCACATAAAGTTAATGCTTATTTTTTAATTTCCATGTTATAGCATGTTACTGGCTGTAACACTCATGCCACGCTGGCCTACGTGGTCTGCTTCAGCACCTTTCTCTTGGCATTGGTCCATCTCACCCGATCTCTTGTCAACAAGAACAACTATTTCCTGCCTTATTAAGGCAATTACCTTGCATCTGTTCATTTTTATTCCCACTGCTGGGACAGGGACTAGAATCAAGGGTATAGACTAGTTTCTCTTTGAATTTACAAATGTGGGTCAACTAGCTGTCTATTCAACCGCACCAATAGCTTATTATTAAAGCACACAGCTAATTTGACCCTTGAAAGATTCCTGTGGCATTCAGATGCATTAGTGAACAAGGCATGTTTCTTCCTTCATTGCTATTTCACATTACAGAAGAGAAAAATGGAGCAGATACTGCCTTATCCAGGAAGACTGTAGGATGAACAAGGGAGCAATGAGAGTTGAAGCTCACTTAAGAAGCTAGAGCAAAGGTCTTGCATGTAATCAAAGAAAATAGGGATGATACTTAAGTTTCCAGGTTGTTTTATGAGGAGGAAAAAAAAAAACCCCACAAACAAACAACCAAAAAACCCCAAAACAACAGAGAAATATTGCATATGAAGTTAGCAGGGGAAAAAGTAACAGACATGAGCATGGGTGGAAGCGAGCATTAAGGATGAAGCTGTGCAGATAATCTTGGATGAGCCAGGAGAAGAAGAAGAAGAAAGGAGCTGCTTTTAAAGCTCATGAAGAGAATCCAGATTTAATCTTAAGGCAAGACAAAGCAGAGGTTTCAAAGTCAACAGAGCATGTATCAGATAAGATACATGATTTTCACAAGAGTGACATGGGTTGAGATATCAGGACCACAGTAAAGGAGGTAGCATTCTTATAGGAGTACAACACTGTTATAAATATACCACATTTTCCATTTACAACATTGCATCACAGCCGGTATTTACAGGACAACATCTTTAGAAGTGTTTCTACCTAATGAATAGCTTCCTGCCCTGGGATTAATAATAGATAGGAGAAGCCCATCTCTTCTAGGAAGGGAAGATGATGAAGACTCTTTCCATCATTTCTCTGAAAGTTAAAACAATACACTATTAACATTAAAAAGAAACTTTGGTTAGATATTTCAGCATATTCTTTCCTGTCCCTCTTACACTACATTTTCTATGAATCCTGTCAATATATAAGGAAAAAAATGATACTGAGAGTTGGAACTCATGACTTGTTGCTCTCTTGTCCCTTGATAAGAGTACCAATAAAGATCAATATGAGTTAATCACAAACTTACTTATATACATTATAGGTGTGAGCCTAGATTTATTCTGAAAGCACGTGGCTGTGGCTCAGTAAGTTGAGGGTTGGGGGGAAGCAGCTCCATGCATTGTTTTCAGTAAAACTTCAAAGCTCATAGGACTTTTATACTGACATTTCAATCAAGATAATCTAAATGCACTGGAATCACGACCTAGTCACTGGTAGTCATTGGTATAATTACCTAGAAAACCTGGAAGAATGAAAATTTGATTCCTTTAAAAGGTATCTGTGCATAATAAATCTTCCCCCAAAACTCTGAAAAGACAAAAATGAGGAGGCTTTTTCACCCTTGTCTGTGAAAAAAATCAGAAGCTCACTCCCAAATTACTTACCCTGTTTTAATTGAAATAAAATTTGTTTTATAAACATTCAAATATGAATATACACTGAGGAGAAACATTTTTAATTGTTTGGCTCCTCATTATGGTACACACACATAAGAGATTTTCTTTGCATGCGTAAAATGCAAGAAGAGATCTAAAAAGTTTGGTTGGAGTCCATAGCTAACCATTCTCATCCCTTCCTCATCAGAGGACCAAACAGTGAATCCTAGATTATAAGCTACGCATAGCAAGACTTCCTTGAGAACTATTTTACAATTTTCTTAATAATGTTGTGCGAAATATATTTACTAGCAAATACCAAAATCTTTCCAGAAAAATTTCTCTCCATTCAAGTACATACTTCTGTTCTTTGTAAAGAAACAGTCTCTCTAACATACACCACTTACATGTTAGTGTGAGAGAAGTCGGGTCAAGCTTTAACGTGTTACACTCAGATGTCTCAGGATTAAAAGTATCATATTCATCATAAATATTTTGACGTAAAATATTTCTTATAAAATCTGGGTTCATCATGTTTTCCATAAACCCGTCTGTTTGTGGTGGTACAGAAAACTCTAGCTGATAAAATACGGTGGAGCTTTCATTACTGAAAAACAAACAAAGTCAAGAATGAATGCCTTCAAGTCCCTGCTGAATCTCTTCTTTTTTGAGAAGACTGACTTTTCATATCAGTGTTGGCGTGGATATTTTTTAGACTTGTTCCAAAGAAAAGCATTATAAGATAAAGCTGCCAACAAAGATTCCAGTTTACTCCTCCCCCTCCCTTCTCAGAACAGCTCTTGACATTAAAAGAAACTGGGCCCATAACCTGAAGCCAAATGTTTTCAAATGCACAAAGGGCAGTTGGACATGTGTCCTAATAGGGTGAGGTTTTCAGCACTCGTGCTTCATAAGTAGATCATGATAAGAGGTGCTGCAATATCTCCTGCACAGGTTACCTGAGAACCTGCAGAAATATTTCCCCTCCTGTTAGCAGTACCTGGGGCCACCCAGCTTTGCTTCAAACTCAGTTCTGGAGTGGATTACACAAACCACCCAGCTGGAGTCCATCTCTGGAGATTCATTATTTGTAGTCTACCAAATCCACTGACTACAATTTGATAGTTACATTTTGTACTCACAGAATTTAAAACATTAAAAAAGTAGTTGGATGTGGCAAAAATAAAGGAGACACAGCGAGGCAAAGAGGCAGAGACACACACACACAAAGCAGGGGACGGGGAGATAAATCAGCTCATCGATACATATGTAGCACTACAGCTTTGCACTTGATGATCTAAATCATAATTTTTACCCATGGATAAACCATCATTTTTACCAGGGCTAAGGAGCTAGAGCTCATTCACTGAACAGCACCAGCATGCCCCAGACTGGCAGTGTAGGGGAGCACATTCCCCAAAGTGCCCTCAGGACTGCCCCTTACTGCAGCCCAAGGGGGCTCTTTCTCTGTCCTTGCTCTCTCAAGGGCCTTGGGACTTTGCAAATCTACTTCCCTTGATCTTCTGTCTTTCTAATCCCTTTTGTAACAATGCTTTTTCAGAAGTCCTTGGGGAAGCTCTCTGACCACTTTCTCTTGCCTCTCTGTTATGTCCCCATGGAAGGACCACGCTGCAGCTCATTTTTCCAGCCCCACTTTTCCCTCTGCTGCTCAGCCTCCCCTCCTGTTGTAAATCTGTGGTATCAGCATAGATTCAAACTTTATAGTCTCAAACACAGCAAACTCCTCAGCCTTCCTCCAGTGACAGTTTCTGCCGAGGGTAAGATCCTCCCTTTGTTCCAGTTTGAAGCTTTCTGTTGCCTCTGCAAGGCAGGCCTGGACGTTTTTTCCCTTCTCATCACTGCTAGTCCTGACTCCACCAGCATTCGGTGGCTGAGCTTCCCGTTCACATGCATGAGTCTCCCACCCAGGCTAGCCTAGCCTCCCCTCTGCCACCTGCTCTGCCTCTCACTCCTGTTCCATCAGTCTCTCCAACATGTTCCTACTTTGAGATTTGCTCCTGTTGTCCAAAATGAAGTGAGGGGGAAAAGTGGCCCAAACAAACCAGCAATGTATTGTTACTGTTTTGGCTCTCATGATTTGTATGTCCCTGTTGCCTTTAGCTCTTTTGGGAACAGAGCAGTTCTCTCCTCCACATGAACCCCATTTTAATCATGTAAGGCTATTTAAGCCATGTCAACCTCAAGTGGTTCCAGCAGCTCATTCTCCTCATTAAGGGTTGCACTTGGAACCAGACAGATGATACTTAACATCAACAAAATGTTACTGTCATTATATATTATTAGAATCATTTGCCATTTGACTGGTTTTCACTACTTACACATGTAACTCCACCCAAACAACTTATTTTTTCCCAGATTTAAATGCCATGCATATTTACATCAGCATACGTATGTCTCTGAAAAGCCCAGAATTTTCAGATTTTTTTTGTGACAGAAAACGTTTACCTGAAATAAACCACTTGAGCTGACCTAAAGTAGCGTCCTAGAGCTGGAGATGAATTGTAGACATCTGTTAACTTGGAGAGAAAAAAGAAAATAAAAAGAAAAAAAAATTTCGTCCATTCACTCTCCCTTCCCCATAAAAGAAAGTACAGCAAATCATTAAAGTTGTTTTAAAGGGCATAAACACGGGTGCTGAAGGTGAAATATCAGCAAATATCTGCCCTGGAAAAGGTACACAGTCCCTTTAAGCTTGATAGACAAGTTAATCTGTGTGTTTGAGTGATTACTATATTACCTTAACACAATGGAGGCATTCAGGGTGAACTAAAAGTATGTGCACATGTTGTCATGTGCAATTTATCTTGTTCGGCTTGGGTTTTTTATTAGTACCAAAAAGCCCTTCTACTCTTACTTGGTAGAGGGAAGGGTCTCACTACTGACACTCACTTTCCACAGGAAGTCTAAATCAGCAGTGCCATGCTTGCTGAGCTTATTTCACTTGTAACTCAGTGCTGTGATGGCTCAATGGAAACAGCAGCTATAAACCCAGGCTGTCATCATGTGCTTACAGAAGAATGCAACACACAGGACTTTTAGTCAGTATTGGGTTTAGATGACCTTCACAGGCACCTCTTAACCTAAATTATTAAACAGTTCTATGAAAAAGGTAAAGACTATGTTCCAACCATTACTCAAATTTGGGAAAAAAATCAGTTGGTTTGTTGTTTTTCATTTTTTTTTTAATGAGTGTAAACTGCTTGTGTGCTTAAAAGCACACAATTCTTTTTCTAGATCAGGATTTAAAATTCTAGTAGAAAAAGTGCAACTCAATTTCTTGGGGACTTGCAAATGACTGAGTAGCTACACAGAGAAACAAACTTCTTAAAAAGGAAAACACCAAATCTATGTTACAAGCAGAATCAGATTTGCCAAGAAGCACATCAACACATACCCTCTTAGTAATGTCTTCAGAGAAAAGGTGTGGGAGACCACACATTAACTCCAATGTTCCTGAAAAATTGCGATAGTATCCACTATTTAGTAGTGCATCAGGATCCCAATAGTCATCCTCATCTGTGTAAACAGCTAATATTCAAAAGGAGATAAAAAGAGGAGGAAAAAATTCCAATTAGCAGAAGTATTGAAAAAAACCCTCTTGGCTTTCTCCAAGGTAGTTTTCTCACAATTTTTCTAGGTAATGATTGACTGAGAGTGACAGAAAGACAGTGCAAGCCACCTGAAGTAAAGTGACAGCACACGGAGGTCAATCACCTGCAGCCATTAGCAAAAGTCAGCTGCTATGGGAGCCTGACAGGCACTGGTATCACATAAGGGTGATCAATTGTTGCAATGTTACAAGCATCATTTCCATCCTCATCCCTGACTCTGTTCTCATAACATTTTCTCACTTAGCTACAAACTGGAATTGCCATCCAATCAGATACCAGTAGCTTGCTGCCTGCTAAAATAAAAACATTCACATCCACTACTCAACACACCACACACTGCAGTCAGCATCTCAGTCCCTTCAGGAGTTTACAAAACGAGTTTAAAGGATGCTACTGTTTAATTTGCATTATATTAGATTGCATGTATTGAACATTTGTATTAGAGGATGAACCATGAGTGAGATACTTACTAGAATAAAGAATTAGGCTGATGAGAATGACCAGGAAGAATACTAGAAAAATTGTAGTGATAACCATCCATAATTTACACTTCCAGAAAACTACATTCCTGCATGATTTCCAGTGATCGTTCTCCTAGTTATAAAAGGAAAAAGCATATTGATTAATGAAATAAGTCAGGAAAAAATATTGAAGCATATCTCTGTTATCACATTTAGAAACAAAAAACCCCATATGAATGGGAGACCCTCATTGGTAAGCAATGCCCTACAACCAGGTGTTCTCAGCATTAAATACAGCTAGAGGTGGGAACCTGCAGAAGGCAAAGAACATTCACAGGTAGGTTATTACTTGAAGGAGAAACCTATCATTCCCCATTTGTGCAGAATTTCCAACTCCTGAACTGTCCATAAAGCTAAGGTGCTACAAAGGTGCTTTCATGGGTTCCAAATGTTTTTAAAACAACATCAATATGATGTACATGTTCCACAAGCTATCCTTTTAAAGTCTGCCCTCTCTCCCAACCAAAAATATGTCTGTGGAGGAATTTCCAGAATCATTCACTCTGCAACGTTGATGCTATCAATCTGCATAGCTCCTGAGTGCCAGCACCCAAAGCCCGTGGACTGCTATTCATTAGATACTACTGCATTAAAAAACAATGTAAAATAATTGGGACATGTACAGTTGATGCCCTTTTTCTTCAGACAATTGCAAATTTGGAGGCTACTGAATATATTTAACAGGAAGTTTATTACAAATTTCACTTGTTCTAGGAGATCACAAGGAAACTCTTCAAAACAATTGTGTATGCATATATGTTCATATAGGAGACAAAGGACAATACCGGCCTTCCATTTAATTTTTAGTAAGATTTAAGACCATGGCACAAATTAGTCTTTTAATTAATTACTCCAGCAGTACTAACATTAAAAAAAAAAAATAAACCAGAAAACAAAAAACCACTTAGGTTACATAGCAAACCAAAAAACTACAACTGTTTTGTTCCACAACCAGAAGACTGAAGGAAGGGCATGAATTCATAAGTAGACCATGATGCTTTTTTATCTCCTCTTCCCCCTTCCCATCTGCCATAAACCCAGCATTAAAGTCCATGTCCTTTTTGACATCAGTACCAGGAAAAGAAAAGCACATGCTGTATGTTGTCTGGGCCACACACATGCAGGTTAGCAGGAACCAGCTGCTGGCTGGAGACATTAACCCGGGCTACCTTCCTTTACTTTTTGAACTTTCTAAGAACTCAGCATAACAGAAAGCCTTTCACTGAATCCAACTGACATCCGCCAGCTGGCTTAAAGCTGCTTTGGGGGCGACAGATGAACAAGGAGAGAAAACAGACACCCACACAAAGATCTTACAAGAGTAATTTCTCCAGGATCAGGGGCAGAGAAAGGGAAAGCGCTCTCCTGCATGCGGAACTTTGCTTTGGTGAAGAATGAAGGGCAAAGGCTGAATATGGTTTAGCTTACCGCATGCTTTCATGTATGATCATGTTTACATACGTATTTTTTATTTGATTTTGAAATGTATTAGAAGAATGAAGCTTCAATTTAATACTTGACACTAGCGTATTGTTTTGTGTCTGAAAAAAAGCCCATAAGTACTGCCTAGAGCACAACTATGAAATCAGCCATAGCAGTATGAGACAGACAACTATCAAGTCCAGGTTTCGAATGAGCCACATATTTAGATCATCAAAAAAGCGTAATTCTTAATCATGCGTAGCAAACTGGCTTGATCTCAAGCAGACATTCAGCTCCCCAACTATCCCAACACCCTCTGGACATTGCCCGTATACGTCACAAGACTGCCGAGAGGGAGCAGCAACAGAGAAAGCCTCTCCCTGGTGGCCAGGGCAGTTGTTCTGATTAACCTGCTACCTCGGAAGGAAGAAGAACATGATAATTTTCCAGCAGTCCCTAAAGGACAGGAAGCCAATTTCTAGAATCAGCAGAAACTGAGCCCAAATGAAAATTCATTTCTGGGAAGTGGAAGGCTAAACAGAAAAGGGTAGAGTTTCTCAAGACAGCTGAGCAGATCTCGCTCACCCTGGCCTCTCCTCCACCCTCTCCTGTTCCTCTTTGCACCTCCCTAGAACTTGTCTGACCCTGCTGCAAGCTGATTCAGCTTACCAGGCCAGAGGAGAAGTAACTGGCCCCCGACAGAGTAGAGTAAATGGGGTTTTTGCTAGCTGGTGGAATGAATCAGCCCACAAAGATGATCAGTGGGGCTCACACAAGGAAGCAGTCGCCGTTGCTCTGCCAGGAGCAGGAAGGGAGGGGTGGCATGACTAATGCAGATGAGCTCTCAGGAGGGGTCAGCCATCCCTACAGAAAAGTGGGAAACAGCTCTGCCACAGGTAGTCTCTTGAGTAAGTAATGAAAATCATTTTACCACAGTCACCTGTGAGTATGTATTACTCCTCTGCCAGCATTAGTCTGTTCCATAGCTTTAAACTAAAAGCTGGAAGCTACCTCCCTCAGGACTCACATGCTGGTCTTAACTGAGGTTTTGGGACACTCTGTTTGTACAAATTCGTAATTGTTAGCAACTACAAATTACTCAGAGATAAAAAGAGAGAGAATCGAGACTGTTGCAGGACATCCTATTCTTGTTTTGGCAGTGCTCTTTCCTGATTAATTTGTTCTGAAAGAAAGCCTGTTTTTCTAACATGGGTTTCAACTTTTCTCCTTTCTAGTTTTGAGCCCAGATCCCACTGACAGCACATGAAAAGAGAAAGCAAAACTCAGAGTACCAATTAGACCTTCATTTTCTAAGGTAATTTCACAAACAGCCAAGCACAAAGATAAAAAAGCTTAAAATCCCACTCCAATATTAGTATACTTCATTGAGAAGAAGAAAATAAATATGTTTAGCAGGTTTTCAGCCTTTATTTCCAAGGGAATAAACCTTCCCTCTCCCTCAAACAAATTAAACCACCCCTACAAGTTGTTCCTGCAGTGTCGTTTCTCTTGCTGTGTGGTATTTTCCCCAACAGCAAGCATCAAATGAGCAAGTGAAATTCCTACCTTTCTTGCTTGAGAATTTAGAGGCTTTTCATGATCACCCTCACTTTCCTCCATGTTATCTTCTTGCAATTCAATAATGTCATGCTCCTGACCAGAGCTTTGCCGTTTCATAGTTTCTGTCTCTGCACAAGGACTGCTGTCTCTGAAGCAAGCACGGCGACAACTCATTTCCTTCTGGTTTCAGTGGCACTTATTGTCAGTAGCAGTTCTGGTGTGAGGCTGGGCACGGTAACATAGAGAGTTGTGTTAGTTTTTGCAAGACTGATCTCAAAACACTGATAAATAAGGGGAATTCCTTGGACAAATAACTTCATCTGCCCTAGCTAGAGAGAAACGGGAGGCGGAGGAAGTATCGATTTGCCTAGCTGTCAGAACTACAGCTCTCAGCTGTGCAATACTAGGTTTTCCAGTTTGTCTACCTTGCTGTACCAGCCCTTGACAAGCAGGTGACTAAACGTTCAGCAACGTTGTCATTTGCTAAGGCAATTTTTAAAGGAACCAGACTGCTTTCCCTGCTGCTAGCAACCGAAACGTTAAAATGTCACTGCTGTTCGCCGCACAGCTAAACAAACAGATGTGGTTCTGAACAGCACAAGCTGAATAAAGGATCACACAGCTGCTTGTACAATTAGGCTGTGTAGGTAACTTATCCATCAACGCTTCTAATTTTAGTCTCCCTGTACAGTCAATAAAGAAATGAACAGTACTGACCTTTGTGCCGTGAATTGTCCTCTCTCTAGCTGTTACGCAGCCTAACATCATGTCTGGTGTTACAGCACCATTTAAGACTATTCACATACTATCCAACCTAAACCTGAGAAGTGGCTTCCATGTGAAAAACCAAAAGGATAAATCTGAAGAGAAGAGAAAGATGGCCTTCATTCCAGCCTGTGCTCTACAGGGCATGCTTCTATGAAGTAAATCATGTTGTGAGTTGAGATCTGGTCTGCACTAACTTCCCACATGAACTCTCCCATGCCAGAGTCACTCATAACAACTTTCTGTAGCCGGGGGCTGATTCCTCCCCCCACCTCCCCAGTATCCTTCATCATACCTCCTCTCATTTCTCTTGTTCTGACTCCACCCTCGTGTTTCTCCTTCCTCCCCGCAGAGCACCTCTGTCCCCTCTGGATCAAAGAGTTGAGCAGACAGCCAGTAACTGCACTCCTGCTCACTCTCGTCACAGCTCGGAGAGGGTCACACATTAAGAGGGAAACAAAGCCTATCTCTCCAACTCCCTCCCTTGCTGGCTGAGTATCCATGAACAGCACTGCTCTTTCTTTCTCTTGCCAAATGTTGAGGATACTTTCCCCCCAGATTTTCTCTTTGTGTAATTCCTCTGGCTACTGATGCTTGGAGCATTCCTGAGGGTTCAGACTCTGATGTCATGTCACAGCCATCCAGGAAAAGGCACTCCATAAAGTTGAGCACATGTCTTGGCTTCATTCAGCAAATAGAAAGAAATACAAGTTGCATACCCCACCTTTCAGTTCTGAAGAATCCTTAAAACTCACGAGGACTGAGGATAGAGCTGAGCAGTCATCAAGATCAAAATATGGGTCCGGATCCACAAAATTTTACCTGGACATCTTCACTAGGAAATCCTTTACCTGATGGTTCTCAAGTACTCCTGCTGGAGATGAGCTTAATTTATTTCATTTCTGATCACAGTAAAAGACCCTAGCTTCCTACTGAACTGTCTGAAACCAGAATGTTTTTTCTAAGTCAAATGAGTTAATGATTATGGATCTCACCCTGAAAAAGCCAAAGTCCTTTTATTTGCATCTGTGAAGGAGTTCCTTACAAAATCTTGAGTTACTTTCATCTGATAGATCTAACTTCCACACTTGGTGCCTTCCTTGCATGTGAAGTAACTAACCCTTATGACGCATGGAGCTGAGAAACTTAAAGAAAACAGGAAGCCAAGAACTGATCCAAACTTTCTGGTTTAGGCCTTAATCTAAAACAGCAGAGCAGGAGAACTGTTCTTCTGTAGTGAAAACACCTCTAGTTTCAATATAGGGAAAGGAAACTTGTGCCCTTAAATGTGCACTTTAATAAAATCATCAAGCTAGGCTCAGCTTTACAAAAAGAGGAAACCCTAAGGTACAAAGGTAGTTCTGATTACACCTGGGGATTAGAGTTCAGAGGCACAAATGAATAAAACATAACCACTTGCATTTTTAGCATGTGTTTATTAAAAAGGAAGGCATGAATGACTGAGTAGCCATTAAAGATACTAAACCCCCTAAAATATGGGCTTTGAGTATAGCTTATGGAGTAAGTTTGACACAAGCATCAGGGGGGAGGGGCAGGGGGGAGTGGGAAATGGCCAAACTGATTCAAGAAAGGAAGGAAAAGCAGTATCAGTGAGACACAAGAATCTCCCTGCATGCAGATTACAGTGCTATCTCATTCCGGTGTTTTCCCCACACGCTGCCAAGGTGGGTCTAAAACTAAACAAAGGATCACATATTGATGTACTGTAGAATAAAAGTGTGTTGTGTGGACAGCAATGACTGGTATTCAAATTGCCAACTTTTTTTAATATATATACATTAAATATGAAAGCTAAACACTTCCAAATACTGAGCACAATTTTAGGACCATCTAGACAGATCTTCTATTAAACTGAATACCAGCATTCTTAAGTCCCATAAACACCTTTGGAAACCTTAAATCGGCTAGATTTGAGCAGATCAGCTCATCAGGAGATTGTAATTATCAAAGCTAGATCTACTGCTAGGGTTAAGGAATGTGGCTACCATTGCCTATTCTACTGTCTTTGAGTCCAAGGATGCATCCAGCCACATAAATCCCTTTTCCTTTAATGTCCCTTTCACTGTAGTGTGGCCATGTGGGCACAGCCCAGAAAGAGGTACAAAACAAAAATCTTGACCCTGAAACTCTGCTTGCTGTAGACCAAGGACTTCAGGAGAAGCAGTGCAAACCCACCCAGGAGCATGCTAACAATTCACAAAGTATGCCAGAGACAGAGCTGGGGAAATACACTTGTAACACATTTCAAGTATCAGACCCTACGGCTATGTTCAAATTGTAAAGAGAATGTAAGAAAGCACTAAAGTTTCCTTCTGTTTAATTAACTAAAACTGAGTATTTCTTTCCTCTTATTTAAACAACATTCCAAACAACCTAAATGATGCTCTTCAAGTTCTTTAATGAAAATTTCTTGCATCCTAACATTTGTGAACTATATATCTGATGTTTTTAGGAAAACACAGGAGACAGCACAAAAGTTACAGCCCAGAAATGAAAGTCGTGCAGTGACAATGTAACTAGAGAATGAATCAATCTCAGCCTTGTATGCTATGCTGATTATAGTATTTGTATTTCCAAGAAACATGAAATAATTTACGTTTAGAATCGTGTAACATGACTAAGGTAATATATATGTGAGTTGAGTATATACAGGACTGGGCCACGTATATCCAGATATGTATATATGGAGACATATAGGTATCAAGTGAGATGAAAGGAGGGGAGAAGATTTTCAAGAGAGGTTTGGCTGGATTTTTTGCTACAGGTTCTAACCCATTTTGTTTTGGTTTTAAGGCAGTGCTGTTTCTGCTGCTGGGGATAATGAAAATGAATCCGTAAGGAATTTGAAGTTGCTCTGAATCTGAACAGTTACTGCTAGGTGAACAACACATGATAGTTTCTTCATAAAGAAAGTGCATTCCTTCACAGAGAAACAGTCAATGGCATTCTCATGTTACACTACCAGAGGTGGACATGATGGAAGGAAACCGCTTTCATAAGGGAGATGATCTGCGTTTTCTCCTTGGCAGATCAGTTTGTATTCTGACGAATCCAGTCATAAAGGGCTGTCACCTTAGTGTATACACCAGGACGATTGCGTCGAGCACATCCTTCACCCCAGCTCACAATGCCAGCAAGGTACCATCTATTTCCCTTTCCCATGCAGGCCAAGGGACCTCCAGAATCTCCCTAAAATGAAGGGAGTTCAGCCATTAGTGCATGCAGGCACGCGCGCACACACACACACACACACACACACACACACACAGAGCACTGTCAGGTTATTTAAGGACAGTAAATACCGGCCCCCCTCTTTCCCAAATTACAATTTAATATTATAATCTTATTTCTGGATAGAATGTACCCAGCTAAATGTCAAATTTATTTTAAGTTATGGAAGTAGCACACTAATCAATATATAGCAATGGCAAGAAGTTGTTTAAAAAATTACTCATTGCTAATGTCCCATTACAGGATTCGTAAAGCAACTGATCACAGGCTGAATGGGGAGAAGAGAAGACAGGGAAGAAAAGTGGAAATTCTGCTACCATTTGACCACAAATTGTTCACAGGTTGAAGGTACAACTCTTACATTGTGTATTAAAAAGGAACAGAAAGATACCACATACCGCCAACCAAGAAAACCAAACCAAACACAAAACCAAAAAACCAAATGAGGCACAATTAAGTATTATTAGTAGTTTCATAATCAAGACCTCGTTTACGTTCCTAGAGGGAGAGGAAGGAACAAAAACTAAGGAATGTGCAAATAAGAACTGGCTTCTCAAAAGGAAACATGCAGCTCTGTAAAGTAACGTAGAAAAGTAAAAATTCTAATTTACTTCAGCTCGCAGAATCAAAATGTATTTGGGATCACAAACACTTTGTACCCTTTATCAGTTTAAATTTGTATGCCTTCTGTGAACAGACCAGTTCAGAGAACTCCAAGCAGCTCTGAATGCAGCTTATGTCTGCAGCTGTTCCTCATGCATACAATGCAGCCAGCGGCCTCCAAGTTGACCCTGAGATTTGTTTGTTGCCCCCTGTTGGAGCTAAAACATGGAAGAGGTCAGAAGAAAGCCATATACCGAGAAAAGAGAAAGCCTTCACCACCCAAACAAAACTATCTAGAGATAAGAAAAGAAGACAGAAAGAGGCTGCTGTCATAATGGCAATTTTGATAATCCAAGAGGCTGATCTCAAAGTGCCTTAAGAAAGGAGGCTACATAGTCCAGCCAGTTACACAACCAGTTCTGAAAGACCGAAGGGGCTGTATGCTGGTGGAGAGAGGAAGGATCCTAAAAAGAGAAACTAAGATCAGAAAACATCCTGGAGTGATAAGAAAACAGAGTCTGAAAGAGTAAATGTGTTGTTTCTCACTATAAGTATCACATCCTCTAAAGAGGAAAGGTGTTTGGAAGTTTCACATAATACATCCAGTACATGCACAGTGTACATGTCCATGAAGAAATGAAACAAATCAAGATGCCCACAAGTCTGGAACTGTAGTAAAAGGGTTTCAGTGTGCTGTGGGAATTTCCTGAACTGCCAACATCATTCTTCCCTAGCACTGCACAGGAAATACACTAGTGACAGAAAAGAAAGAAATAGCAAAGGCACTACCCAGAGTAAGAACTTAAAGGCCCAGAGAGCCAGCGTGCTAGGGCTCAAACACAGCATATTATGTTGGAAACTGGAGTGACCAGTATGGTATATAGCTGAATTGGTTAGTATGTCCATCTAAAAATTCAAGGGCATTTCTTAAACAACACATTTTCTGGAGGAACATCGAGCCTCTAAACCAACATGTTTTAGTAAAACAATGCCAAGGCCTAAGGTAATAGGCAAACTGTACATAGTTAATTAAAATTTAGAATTAAGAATAATAATTCATTATTATTATCAAATTTATTATCAAAATTAGAACTTAGAGACTGAAGGAAGATCCTGCCAATAATCTATTGTGTATAAAGAAGTTTGACCCATTATGAGCTATGATCTTGCAAAAATTATTATATTAAAACAGTAACATTTTTATATTGCCCAATAGTTTTATCAAATTAACACAGTCTAAACATCAATAAGACATTTCTCTCCCTTTACACAGTAACTGGTATAATAACCATGTTGGTAATTTTGAAAATGGATCTTCATCATGATAAATTTAAATACTGGTAAAGTACACAATTAGTCTAGTAACTGAGAATGAGAAGGAAAGTAGAGTCAAGACAGTTAAAGTACATTCCAAGAGCAGTTTCTGATTGTGTGTGCAAATAAACTAGGTCATATGATACCATGTAATCAGAACTTGTAGTTATACACATGAATGAACATTTGAAACTAAAAGGGAGCATTTAAACTGCATTTACCAAACCTAGCTTACCTTTGCCTTTTGCATTTCTTTGTAAATGTAACAATACACTACTCATTATTCTGTTGCAGTTATTAAACCCACATCCAGACATCAAAAAAGGAAAAAAAAATCAATATTAAGAGAAAAAATTGCAGATGACCCTAACTTTATTCCATTTATCCTTATATCTCTGTTATTTTATAGGAAATGTAACTGTTGAAGAAAAAGAATTCTTTTCGATACACATTTTGTTCCTTGTCTTTTCAAAGCAACATTTCTCAAGAGATTCAGAGATTATCTATGCTAAATTTCCTTCCTTATTTTGGAGAGCCTTTAACTGCCATGTTAAATTAACCATGCACTCAAGACATCTCACTGCATTACTAAGAAAAAAAGAAAAAAATCCCACAAACAACCCACAACTCTGAACAGTTTTCCAATGAAAGCAAATATTCCTTTGTAGTTTTTCTATAAAATCCAGATTACCTGGCATGCATCAACTCCACCATTAAGATTCCCAGCACACAGCATACGTGATGTGATAAGATCATCATACAACTTGTTGCAGACACTTTGGTTAATTATTCTCACTTGAGCTTCCTGCAGTGTTTTGGCAAGATGACCTAGAAAAAATACAAATGGTATGGCAGAGGTTATGGTAGTACAGATTTCTAACAGAGATACCACTTATCAAAACAAAAAATAATTGCTCCAAACTCAAAATCTACCCAGCTGATGACAGGAGAGTAATCCCTCTCCCTTCAATTGCTGCCTGGCCTCAGCTTTCAAAAGCTGTTGTCTACACTACCCTCTAGACAGAGGTCTGCCCTGGTTTTGTCTGGGATAGGGTTAATTTTTCTTATTAGTAGCTAGAATAGAGCTGTGCTTTGCATTCAGTATGGGATTTGGTATGCTGATAATACACTGATGTTTTCAGTTGTTGCTTGGAGATCAAGGGCTTTCCAACTCCCCATGTCCTGCCCAAGGAACAGACCCAAACTGGCCAATGAAATATTCCATATCCTGTAATGTCATGCTCAGTACACCAAGGAGGGTCAGCCGGGAAGGGGGGGTTCTCTCTTACTTCCGGGATTGCGATTGCAGGATCTTGGTTTTTCCAGGATCACTAGCTGGGAACAGGCTGGGTATCAGTCAGGGGGTGCTGAGCAATCGCATTGTGCATTCCTATTATTGTTACAGTTTTATTTGATTTCAATTATTAAACTGTTTTTATCTCAACCTACGATTCTTCCTTTATCCATCCAATTCTTTTCCCCATCCCTGGGACAGGGGAGGGTGAGCGAATGGCTACATGGTGTTTGGCTGCCGTCCAGGTTTAAACCAGGACAAGGACCCTAAGCACCACCTTTCAATTTCCTTAGTCTTTATCCTTATGAGCTTGTTCTGATAGAAAGTAGCAAAAACGCCAGGAAAATTATGAATATAATACAAGATTCCACACAGTGTGAATAATTTTGAATGCCATTTCAAATTATGCCCAAAGTTTTTTGTTGTTATTTACACTATGGTTGTGCTGTGAACATTGTCCAAGACCTACTAAATGAAATTTCTACATTCTTTTCCACACTCTCACTTCTAAGGAAGGAGCTGAGGAGTGAAACTGAGAGGGGAAAAAGAAATAATTTTTTTAAATCAAACCTGTAAGTCACAAGTGATGCTAGGAGTTTAATTCTGTACTATAGTATTGGCATAAGGTGTCATTGTGAACTAAATATCCTCAGTCACGTTTTGGCTCAATGGTGAACACAGCCTTTTCAATATCTGGATGATCAGAGGAAGTACTGGGCTTTAGTTTGGCTACTTTTTCAGCTCTGAGGGTGAGCTGGGAACAAAAGAGGTAAAATAGGAAAATGTTTTTTTCACATGCCACTATATTGACTTTTAGATATTACCTATATTATTTTGTTAAATGCAAGAATTGTAATAAATTATCACTTGTAAAGCCATTTGCACTTCATGAAGCTATTATGTTATTATCTAGCTTTAAACCTTTTTTTTAAGAAGGCATATTAAGAAAGCCAGAATTACCATAGTATATCGCTTCTGATTAAACACGAGGAACTAGGTCTCTGCGCAATTGTGGGGACCGCTGCAATGCTGAGGAGCTGTCTAAGCCCAAGTTTCAAAGCTGGCTCCTGTTTAGTGCCAAAACAGAGCCAATAACCCATGCGCTACCCCACTGCCCCTCTCCAACTCCATTTGCTTTTTTCCTGCACTCCCACTTGCAGCATGCTACTCCAAGCTGCTCAGAGGCAGAACTCTTCATGGTCCATACATGCAATTGCCTTTGGTTAAGACAGACAAAATAAAAAACCTCCACGATATATTTGCAGTTATTGCTGTTCATGGCCCAATATTGTCTAACACAGTCTTATAGACAAATTCTTTCTCTGCAGTAGTTGCAAGTTGCTGTTTTCCTTACCTGTAAAGTTGCTTATGATCTATTCACAAAATGAGCCATAAGCATGAAAGTAAGCAGATTTTTGTAAATCTACAGTCATTTGCTTTTCAGTGGTCTTGTGACACCTGAGTATGAATATTGTTACTTATCACCTGCCACCCAAGCAAACATTCAGAATTCACAGACAGTAGCTGAGGGGACATTTTCTAGTCTTTTATAGACCTACTAAGTAAACCGCAGGGTTTTTTTCTTACAACTATAAATATTTCATTGTTAGAGTTTAAAATTAAGCCAAACTTGCAAGAAGTATATCCAGGAAATGAACATACTATTTTCTTTTATGGCTCCCCAGCCAGTTACATAGCAGACAGTTCCATAAACAAATACTCTAGAGGTGCTGGGTAAACAAATGGGCTGTACCAGCTCACTGAAGAACACAGGTGTCTCCATTTCCAACAGGGCAATGTCATAGTCTGAGATAGATTGGTCATACTGTGGGTGGACAATAATCCTTTTGATTGATCTCACAGCTACACGACTGCTCTTTTCATTAATAGTATGTAAGCCCATATATGCTCTCCACCCCGAAGGAACAGAGTATCTGTAAAGAGAATGTTTTTAGAAGATCCCATTGGAAAGTAATGCAGTGTCAGTTCACTCCATTTTATCTGCTTTTCAGTATTTGATGGCATTCATCAAAATCAAAGTGAATGGAGTAGAATACCACTTGGGAAGATAGATGCACTATAGTCTCTGTCTCCTAAAATATTAAGTAATGTTTTTACTTACTATTTTGAAAATAATAGCTCCAGGAAATTAGGAAACCAATTCCTTGCAATACACCATGCTTTGGAAGTCAGCAAAACATATTATTAAACTGTATTTCCTCTGCCACATGTAGGAGGTATGTCTTTTCAATTTACACTAAGCTGAACATTGTTGAGTTTTACACCCCACTTACCAATAAATAGTCCTTTTCTTGAGAGAAAAGGCCATAGGTCCTACTCAGAAAATCCCTGCCTTCTATAAAAGTGCTGTTTACCCTAGATCTAACAAAACATTTTGGTTTATCATGCAGGATTAACTGACATTAGAGGCAAAATAATTACTTCAGATACTTAGGACTTATGAAGCCAGCAGAATACAATATCGAGGGTTCAAGTAGTGATATCATGTCAGCTATACCCTGAATCATCTAGACAAGAAATAGTTACTGAAGACTTTTGAAAGCATCACTGTGAGGTTATTAAACTGCAAATACTCTATGACAGTATAACTTCTTCATACCTCACAGAATCAGAATCCAGGAAGCAATGGGCAGCCGATATGAGCCACCTGTTGGAAACAACAGACGCACCACACATGTGTCCATATGCTCCCATCTGTAAACTTGCTTGCCAAGGCCACTTTCCAGATCTTGCATCTTCACCGCCAACAACTCTGTTTTTCTTAAACTGCTGTCTTCCACAAGCTGATAGAAATAATTGAATAAAATAGTAACAAAAGACACAAGCTCATTTCACTTTGCTATATTTAACACACAGTTATCCACAGACCAAAATGCTGTTGATAAAAAAGTATTTTCCTACTGTGGAATTGGCAAAAATGTAAGGGTACTTGCCTATTTTCACTCAGGAGACAAGTCAGAAATAAGCCAATCATTGTTTATACTCCCTTAGAGCTTTGTAAAGAGGTTACTAACTCTAAAAGACATTTAAGCACAATTCTAAGCTGGGTTGTTTCCAAAAGCTCACTCGAATAAAATCTCATATCTTCTCCCTCCTTACATTCACAGCTCCTTGACTGCATTTCATTAAGCTCAAATAAGCACTAAGAGCTACCAGCGTATCCTGGAAGTGTGCACTGCTTGAAATAAGTCATCATAGACAGAATGGATCAGTTCATTCAAAATGAAACAGTGTAAAACTGAAGACAGACATTTTCATACAGATATTACCAGGAGATTCATTTTTTTTAAATCCACATCTGATTTAATCAATTCTTAATCCAATAATGCTTGACCATAGCACAAATTACTGACTCGTCTTCCTAAGTCATTAACTAATTTTGAAATAAATGTCACCACACCGCAGTTCATTTCATCAGATCCATCTGCACAGTCTCTTTTCCCATCACACTCAGGATTTGGTTTCAGCAAGCATTTTCCATTGAGGCATTTGTATGCATGAGGGGAGCAGTTTCTGTAGGCTGAAATAAGAGAGAGAAGATAGTGTCACATGTTTGGAATCACAGTTTCAAATTATAAAGCCTCGTACATTCAACCAATTTGGTGAAAAGTTGTTCCAAGACACACATTCCAAACTGCTTGAAGTCATAGTCTGTAGTTGTGTAAATTGAACCCTCTATGGAGAGGGGACAGGGTGAGTGTTCCGCTCCTATTACTGCACACACTAATTTCAGTCTCCACTGCCCATGAGTAAAAAGACAGAGCCTCCAACTGTCCTCACTCTCATTTTACTTAACTCTAAACTGAGCAAGCCAGGTTTGTCAGATCTGTTGTTTTACTTTCACCATTGCTACTGACATTACAAATTATAAATCTTCGCAGCAGGTATAATCTGAAAGTTAACCTTTTTTAAGTAAAAGTTGAGAAAATTGTGGAAGAGCTTTATACCTCCCTCCAATAAATTTTTGGCTAGGGACTATCACAGTTTATTATGTGGGAATCCTGACAGATCTCTCCATTACTATCATTCCTATTATCAGTTGTTTACAGTAACCTTTAAACAGTGGGAGGGATGAGGGATTTTTTTTTAATTTTTTTTTTTTTTCGACAGACAAGGATATACTCCTGGCTACCTCAGGGACTGAAGATTCAAAGCAAGGCAAAAATCGTAAAGGTAAAATAGAGCAAGTCACTAGGAAGACATTAGTAGTACCAGCAATGCCTTGTAACCATGGCAGATCTATAGTCAGGGGACCATGCACATGACAAAGGGCAAAAGTCCCAAAGCTATTATGTCTCTCTCCCTTACATTATTTGGTACTGATCTGGCAGCAGTTGGGGAAAAAGTGCTCTTCTAACAGGATCACCGGCAAGCTGTGATTAGGTCACCTAAATTATATCACTGTTATCTTGGATTTTGCTTCATTAATTACTTGTCTAGTCTTTCCCAGGAACTAGTTATTCTCTGCACGTTTTGTTTTCACCATTACAAAGCTAGTACTTTGTGCTATGAAAAAAAATATAGAGAAATGCTACGTTTATCCATTAAAATAGGCATATTCCTGCTTCTGTCCTTCCACCATCTTTTGGAAAATAGCTAAAAATATATACTTACAGCAGTTGTTTTCATCACTGTCCTCCCCACAGCTGTCATCATCTTTACAATTCTTATACTGATGCTTACACTTCCCATCACCACAGTTCAACTTTTCTGGATTACAACCTGAAGAAGAAATGTCTGTAAATGCTTTGTAATCCAAGTGGCTGGCTAGCAGCCATGTGCTACACTCCCTACCAGAGGTCACCTTGATGTTACTATCCCATCTCTGCCAGACATGAGTCTACCTTGGTTTTGATAGCCTCCAGTGACAGAGAGACTTGCTGCGTTACCTAACTTGTGCTGTGTTCTCTTGGGTTACCTGGATTACCTTCTGGTCACTCTCTCCGGCATCCCTTCATTTTTCACTATCTTTGATGTGCAGTGCCCACTTTGAATACAGGTCTCTAGCTGAAACCTTTCCAGTGGTGACTGGGACGATCTTTGCAAACTCCTGTCTTATACCCTAGTGTGACACATAAACCCAACAAAACACCAAACAAACACAAAACACACGCAGAAAATTGTACGATTTTGTGACTCCCAAGTCAGCTTTTGAGCCACTATCACCCCCCAGCCATTTTTCAGCAGGAAAGCAATTTAGACAATCCACATGTTTATTTGATTACTTAAATTCAGATCTTGTCTTTACTGAATGGAGTATAATTTTCTCCATATACATTCTCCAGCTTGTCAGGATCATTTATAAATGCATCCCTCTTAAATACATCCCTCTTTCTATTGTGTGACACTTTCCTGTTTCATAAGCATCTCCTCTAATCCATCATTTAGATCACTAACAAAAATTATGAGATGTCCTATAACAGATACTGGCAGAATGAGAGTAAAAATAATCCTTATGTTTTGGCAATGAGTCACTGGCAATCATTCTCTGGAAACAGTTTCCCTTTTTTTTTTTTTTTTTTCTCACTGTGTTTCCTTTCCTTACTGATAAGTTTGTCACACAAGACAGTGTCAAAGTACAACTTCTCTATTTATTCTCCCACAACAGAGAACTAAAATAAAATTACAAACTCCATGCTGGTTTTTAATAACTTTTTCACTGTTTGCAGATAGTTTACTTTGACTACTTGTTGACTTTTTTTTTTTTTTTTGAGCTTAACTTGTAGAGATTGGTGTAAAATTCCCTCCTAATTTTTTCTGCTGTCCCACTCTTTAAAAACATGCATTACACAGCCTCTTCTCTAGACTTTTAGATCTTCACCCACATCCTTCATGTGATCTTAAAGATAGCCACCAATATTTCAGAGATAATTTCAGTCACTCTCTAAACTTCCTGGAACAAACTTTACAGGAGAACACAAATAAAATATAATTGCCCTGCCACAGTCTAATTCATCACTGACATCTGAGCAGCCTTTCCAGCCTTCAGACTGATTACTTGAAGGAACACATGTTCTATATGCACATCTAAGAACAAACTAGAAATGCTGTTATCATCTAAATGCGTTAATGCAAGTCTGTACTATGAAGAAATATTAAAATGGCTATTAAAATCCAAAGTCAGTGTTCTTTATAAACTAAATTGAATGTTAAAAAAGGAAATGCTATCTTACTTGGCATAATCTGCCAAAGACTTTTATCAAGCAGTCTGAATTAAACGAATCAATATTCACATAAATGGAATTAGAAAATTAAATTCACATTCACTACCTCACTCTAAGGGTTGAAACTGATTCAGCACAGATAAGTGATAGATAATAGTGAACACCTCTTCAATGTACTAAGGTAATGTGTTTTACACAGGAGCATCAGAGGAGAGAGAGAAAAAAAAAAAATCAAAACAGGGAATTCTCCTTAGTATTACAAATATAAATTTCCTGGCATTAAAATGTTGTAGAAATTCATCTCTGTACTACAGCATTCCAACTTCATGTCTAATGTGAAGTGCTTTATCAAACACTTTTCTACTCCAGCAATTTCATTACAAAACCACCTTTCACCAAGATTTTCTTTCACTTTCACTTAAACTAATGACTAGTATCAATGCTAAGGTTTCTTTTTCCCCTCTAGCACCACAGGCAAATTAACAGCTAGATCAGATTGAAGGACCAAACACATTTGTCCCACATTTATTTAATCAGTTTGAGTCAGGGGTCATTCAATTTTCTTCACCGCCTTGCACGTGACACCAGTGGACACTACACAGCCAGCACTAGCTCAGAGCAGGAGTCTCTCTAGGTTCTTTTCATCATTCCCTGAAGTTATTCAGCTGATGGCTGTCATTTCCTTTCTGGGTCAACTCAGAGCAGTGCCTGTTATTTTTTTAATAACCATGCTTTGCTAGGCTCCCAACAATGGAAAGAAGCTAATCTGAGGTGGGTGACTGCAGGTACTAAAGCTGTAGGAGAAAATTAATTTATTCCCCCCGCCCCCCCTTACTACTGCTATAGGCAAGGCTGTTGTGGAAGACCAGTGCTCTCAATACATTCTTCTCTCTCAGATAGCTCTCTACAAATACCTTTACTGTATCGACTTCATACTGACACGTCACAGCTAATTTACCCCTCCTGGTGACTCTTAATACAGATCCTTAAAATTGTGACTAAGAACTGATTACACAACTTTGAGCTGTCTGCTTGCTGACTCAGTGCTAGAAACTGAGCAGAACACACAGGAAGACCTGTACATGCAATAAACGCTGGGGATTTTCTCCGTTAAAAAAGGTATTCTTACTCCTTGACTCGTGTCTGAACCGGTTTTGAGGCAATAACCAGAGTAGGCACAGACTCAGTATAGTTTGTAACTTTTTCCCATAGAAAGAGATGGTGAAAAAAGAAATCCCTGAAAATATGCGAGTCCTGTAGAACAACTGGCCATAAAATCTGCTGTTTTATTTCTAATGAAAGGCGTGAAGCAAGAATCTGCACCAGAACCCTTCATACATAAATACTTTTAAGTCAGCACTGAACAGAACTACACTCAGTCGAGCAAGCTGAGGGTATGAAGAGGTTGTACAAACTGAACAGATCTCTAGAAATCACAGAGAACTTTAGACATTAGTTGGGTAAAGGAAAGAGAAAACATTTACAAAGGATACATTGTAGATGTGTCTTTTCAAAGAAATATCACAAGTAAATATGTGTATCTCCTGAAAATCCCTGTTCCACCCTCTGGAAGCCCCCCAAAAATCTAACACTGATCCAGAAGCACTTAGACCGGGGAGTCAGGAAAGGGCTGTAAGAACCGCAGCCATATTTCTGTAACACCTGCTAGTGAGAGGTCCTCACTGACTACCCATGAAGACTTAGTTTCTCTAAACCTGGAAGCTTATCCAGAACATGCTGATTTTGATTTTAAAGGGACTAACTATTCATGCTTAACTCCTGTTGGCAAAAGAGGCATGCTTAGAGGCTCGCTGACATACTATTTTCATCTTGCAGCTTGGCTATTTTAACATGTCAGCAAAATGCCAAATAATTAGATCTACAGCAATTGGGAAATTTTATTTCTCATTGTACAAAAGTTCGTTAAAAGTTGGAAAATAAGTACTAGCTTCTAAAAACATCTTTTACCTAATTTTGTACATCTATTTGTTCAATGAAATACATAATAACATTTTAAACATTCATGTCTTGCAATTAGGTTAAGAAAAAAAGGCAGGTTGATTTGTATGTGGTTGGTCTGTCAAGCATGGTTTCTTGAAGGTTTCTCCTTAAAAAGCAAAGTACACGCTTATTGACTTACGGTCTGTGTGACTGAAGGCTTTGTATTCAATATAAAACCCTCTGTGGGTAACCAGTTCATCAGAATGGAAGTTGATTGCAACAGAATAGCCATATTCTCTGTTTCTGTTGCTTTCTGAAAGAGCATTACAGTATCTAGCAAGGCAAAAGTGAGAATAATTAATTTCTAACTGGATTGATCATTACCATCCAGTTACCTCTCCACTTACAAAAGACTAACAATGCCAAAAAGCTTTAAAACGGTACAATAAATATCAGCTGTTTTTTAGTGTTAAAACAGCCCAACAGAAGTATTAGAAAGCCTATTTACAAATTCCTTCCACTCCACAACTTTCCTGGGACTAGCAAACTTTGAAACGAAATACAGCCAGATGATCAGTGACAGAATCTACCTTGTAAATACAAAGGACTTCTAAGCATGCTTGATTTCAGATTTCCCATTTAGGTTTGCAAAACCAAAGGCTAAAAATCCAGTAATGGAATCATACAACCAAATTGCTGGTTTCAATACACTCCTTCCAAGAGACAAACTACTCTGAATACTGGCTTTTTGATTTGGGGATCTTTTTGGGTGAGGTGGTGTTGTTTCTTTGTATTGTTTTAAGCACACAGATTGCAATTTGTCTTATTTACAGAAAACAATTACAATCACTGAAAAGTGGTATAGAAAAATGAAGCTTCAGATGATACAAGCTCTTCACTCATGTCAAGACCATTGCCAGGAGCTTACAGTTCAGCTGCAGCTGTATAAAAACCTGCAGTTTTCTGTCATTCATTGCTCTTGAGGGCAGCAACAAAGTAAGTGCCTAACACTGCAGAAAAAGCAGGATGCTTAAATTAATATAATGACAAGTGTTTAGTACCAGGGCAGGATTAAGAACATTATTCTGCTGAAATTCAGTGGAAGCATGCCAGGTTTTGCTGAAATATATCTTTGTGCACTGGAAGTGACAAGACATTTTTTTCTTAAGTACAGTATGTTGTGCAGAACATTAAAGTGCAAATTAATAGTGTATTTACTCACCTAACCCCATCAATTTCTAACCAGTCTTTATCACATTTACTGGATCCTGGAGACTTCTCTTGAATTTGTATTATGAGGATTTTTAATGACAGCTTGTAGCCAGGCAATGGTGCCTAAAAATGAAAGGATAAATATCCTGATACACACAGCCACAAAATGAAAAGGTCTGTGCTTCTAAGGTGGTAAATCTTGTTTGACTTATCAGATTGAAAATACTGCATTGTTTATTTTGCAAACCAGCACCTTTGAAGAACGAAAAAACTTTGCTATTTTAAACATATATAGAAATATTTTTAGATCCAACTTTGGCCAGATAAAGGAGTGTACACCTTCCTGCAGCCAACACAAAGCACTATATCTGAGGTTCATGCTATGTTTGTACTGTCACGTGTTCCAGTAGGACAAATAAAAGATTTAAGATACCTAAGGCAGATAGTCACTCAACTGCATTAGCTGACAACTCTCTGTTTTAGAAAGCATTTTTCTTTCCTTTCCTGCACACAGATGAGAGTTTTGTGCTACAAGCTGCTAATAATTTTCATTGAACAGGTGAAAGGTAGAGACTGTTACCAACTCACAGACATGAAGAACTTTCCAGGGAAAGTTAAAAAAGTAGTTCAATGCTTAAATGGAGTAACAGATAAACACCCCAGGAAGTTGATGGGAATCATGAGCATATTCTAAGTTCTGCCAAAGGGCTTGGTGGAAATCCAGAGCTGAATTTCTGAGCCAGAAAAGGTCCTGTTTCTGCAGAGTTCGAGGAAATCCAGTGTGTTATCCATCGTATGAGGCATGATTTACTTGACCATTTTTTTTCTTTCTGACATAGAAGCAAAGCGATTTTCTCTGGCTGCTATGAGTTTTCATCTTACCCATCAACTTTGTTTCTCTCATGAATAATACTCAAACTTTTGGAAGCTGGCGATGTTTCCCTCCCATAGCTGGCACTTATACATGGGACAGGAAAGAAATGGGTGCCTGAGAAGTCAGGTACAGTGGTCTTAGTATGTTTTCCCTCCATTTCACCCAAATGGAAAGCCATTTCTCCCAGTTTTATCACATAAAGCAAAGTCATCACTGCTCAGAAGAGTTCCCAGCACTTACTCTGATGATCCAGCTGCAGTCAATGTTTGGTGGGTAGTAACTTGGGTAATAAGGGGAACTCAGTGTCCCATTCCAGGAAATATAATGACCACCACAGACTAGGAGAGAAATATATCAGCAAGGAACACTGTTACCTCAGCAGGGCTAAAGTACAGAGCCTACTTCACTTGCTAGGACCTTTCTTTATGTACAGGGGTGGAAGAATGTGTTGTGCGAGTATTAAACTCAAGTTTTGCCTGTATTAACAGAAAATCACATAGCTTCTACTTCCCCATCCTGCTGAATTTATCTTAGTTTTGGATCCAGTTACAATTAAGGATAAGTACAAAACACCTCTGAAGGTTTTTCTAAAAACATTCTTTCGTGGTAAGTGGAAGAAGCAATTAAATGGAGACACAGCAGACCTCCTCCTTCCAATTTACTCCTGACCTTTCTGTAGACATTTTCAAAAATTAAAAAGCAATCAGCCCAATGAAGTGAAACCTCAGATTAATTTCATGTAAAGCAGGAATTTTGTGTGTCAGTTCTCAGTCTGAAAATCCATGCCACATTTGAACAGTATTTTTGAGGGCTTATTTTCTACAAAGAAATCTCTTAGATATCTAGTACTTAGTGCTTTTCGTTCCCTTTAGGTAACTTAGTAAATGCAAACATGAATATAATAGAAATTGAGATACTTTTGAAAACAGCAACATTTTATGGCAAAACCTGGGCTATACATAATTTGGAATGGCCATCTTCAGAACAATGAAGCAATTCTAATTTGTAATGTGCATGGGATGAATATTTGCCTAAGCAGCAACCACAGAGACATAAGTTGAAATGTCTAAGCTTTGGAGAAGTCTATCCCTTACAATTTATTCCACAAGTTTAAAAATAAAAATTTGCTTCATTGTCAAAATTCTTTCACTTAGAGCTTACCAAATAACTGTGGTTACTTTCACGTGTGAAGCCCCTATATCTCCTGTAAAATACTACAGTTTATTGTTATTCAAACATTTCACTAATCATCCAGAACTCCTGCAAAATTCTTAACACTCCATAGGTTTGGAATATGCTTCTTGGGTCTTGAATACATTTTTTTTATACAGTTAATCACACTGACCAGTGCTTTCAGAAAAGAATAAAAGACATATTAGAAGTGTTTGCTCTTGTTTTCCATTTTCATTAAAGACGCATTCCCCAAGCTGATGATAGATTGCCAAAACTGATAAAAGCACTGCTGTATCATTTGGGCTATCTAGTTTTGCTTAGACATATAGTGCCTGTGGTGCTATCTGGCTCGTTGCTCCACTACCACTGCTCAGTGCTACCCATGCAGAAAGATTAATGTCTGGAAAGTATGGCTTGGGTAGTAATCAGGAAGACAAAAAATTGCCCAGACCAAAGGATATTCTCTACATGTTCAGCTCTCTTTGTTCAGTTCTCAGACATTTTAAGTGGATCGGAATGACAATTCCCTGATTTATATGCCAACGTTCCCTCCCCCCAGATACGTTCAGGTAATATCAGCTTTTTTAGAACCAACAACAGGAATAAGTGTGCTCACGTCAGATGCTTGTTTCTATTAATTGCTTACTGATTTTAGGAACAGCTTGAAAATGAGCTTTTAACATGTTGCTTTCTTCTCTTCGGTCCAGTGAGAAGGTAAGCAACATTACATTACTTGATGAAGTTAAACGTACAATAGGAGGAGTCCAGGCCCCAGGTCCACACCATCTGAAATATTACAGAAAATTGCATTTAAAAACCCCCAAAACATTCCCCACATTTCAGTCATCTTTGCTGAGAAACTGGGCAGAAGTAACACTGTTCTGGTTGTCTGTGTTTCAGAAGTATTCCCCTGGCTACCACTTCCCCTTTATTCTTCTACCCAATTGATACTACACAAGATGCTAGTTTCCCACCATTGAGGATTAGTCACTCGGGGGGAACATCACAGATATTCTTGCATAACAGGTGCCCTGGAGTTTTCAGACCTGTAGAAGCATCAGAAAGGCAGTGCCAGATTATATTACTTCAGTAGTGATAATGGCACTGAGAAGTAGTGGGTAACACTGATAAAGCAAGAGGTTCCATTGTAGCAGTGTTGAGCAGCATCTATATGCAATAGATAACAAGCCCAAAGCATTCCATTCTATTACCATTCAGCTTGGTTTCATGTCACAAAAGCTGTCACACAAGAAGTGAAGCCCCATGCATGGCAACAATTTCTTCTTATTGTTCTTTTGTTTAAATAATGATGAGTTAATCTATATCCTGAAGCTTGAAAACTTACTACCACTTGTAATTTGGAAGGTTATTTCTTGCATCTGTAAATTCACTTTTATATTTATTCCATTTGGAAATCCACAGCGCATTTCAGATTTCTTTCATTTACAAATCTGTCTGTAAAAGATTTCTAACAGCTTTCTCGTTTTCTATGCACAACAAATGAAAGCAATTAAGATTAGACCTCAAAGGAACAGAATATTTCTATCACAGCCCTGCATCAAGTTCTTTGAAATCACTGAGATCCAGAGTGGCAGCGTCAAAATTGAATATTTGAACTTTAAACTGAAAGTATTAATCTTTAGCTTTAGCAGGCTATTCCCTGTTCCCATTTCATGTGAGACACTGTACAATGGATCTGTGATTTGCCTCTCTTTTGCAGACATTATTATATCCTTTTTATCATAATACCTGCTAAATCCTTTATAAAATGAACAATTTGAATCCCCTCCACACTGCTATGTTGGAATCTTTCAGCATCTTGATCTTCTACCCAGCTGATAGCCTGGCTAATCTTCTGGCTGTACCTTTTGTCACAGTTTTATCAGAATAGGAAGGCAAGCACATATGAGAAGAGTTGTCCACATGAGACAACCGCTTTTACAGTATATCTCTCAGTCTCAGATCACTTACTCTTTAGTATCGGTCAATGAACAGTTACATTACTGCAGTTTACAAAAAATGATGAGAATCATTTTAGTCACCATGTGTGAGCGATCCTAGACCTGAACATCAGGGAATAATGGCTATAATACAGTAATTCCTGGCTGTTGTGGATATTGAAGGCATTATTATTATTAGTTCTGCTGCATCTGTCAATATATGTCACTAGCTGCTTTCAGTTTAAGCAGAAAACTAAAAGGCATATGCAAAACCACACATTTGCTAGGGTGGCAATAAAAAATAATCAAAAAGAGATGACTTTTTTGGAGGTACAAGAGGTACAATCAGGCTTTTAACATCATTTCAGTCACCAATTCTGTTCCAGTTCTTTGATAGACAGACATCAATGCACGTCCTTGAACCTTCTGTCTTACAGCTTACTGCATTGATGGTCTCTGAACATGTTATATCATACACCTGTGTTGGTTCTGCTAGCTTCCAGGTGCTTTAATGCACATGGCTGACTATGTTTCTGGTTCCTAAAAAGCTCAGCTGTTGCTAATAACACGCAATGGAGTAACAGTCCCAGCAATAACTCAAAATCAGCAGCAGAACAGATGCAGCCCAGCATCAGGAATGGGATTCTCCATGCTATGCTACTATCTGAGACTAACTCCTTATAAAACCCTGTGTTTGCTTCAGGCCTGGCCTTCTGACAGTCTGCCAGCAGTAGTAAGATCTCATGTCTTGTTGCATAAGGAGAGAAATAAATCTGTTAACAGAACTGAAGATGACCCCCTACTCAAGAAAGTTAAAGCACTATTAAATAAGTGTGTTTCAGACACTGCTAACTGAATCTGCATGCTCAGCTAGCCTCTCCCTGAAAGTTCTTTTTTAAAAAAAGAAAATTTTAAAAAATTCCCTCCTTGAAACCATCCATCCTCAGATTCTAAAAACTTCTTTATTTGTTTTGTTAATGAAGACAGGTTCATGGTAAGTAACACGTCCATACATAAAATATGACTCTGGAAAGCAGGAGCAGTGTGGCCACTGAAGGTTAAATATCATTTGATCTCACTTATGTAAATGGACTACACAGTGACTCTAAGGATGAAGACTTCTGTAGACACACAGCCCTGTTATGAACAGGGATTTGCCTGTGACTGAACTGCTATAAAACACGTATTTTCTAAAAGTAACAGAATACAATACTCAAAAAAAAAGAAAGTCTGTATCTTTTTGAGTTGTGACAGCAATTGTATGAAATCCAAACCGTTAAAAATTAGTCATGAAGTAAAATAAAACCCACAGGAATTTATAACAGGCTCCTCAGGGAAGTGGTCATGGTACCAAGCTTGTCAGTTCAAGGAGCTTCCGGATGATGCTCTTAGTCATATGGTTTAGTTTCAGGTAGTCCTGTGAGGAATGATGATCCTTATGGGTCCCTTCCAACTCAAGATACTCTATGAATCTAATTCGGAGGGGGGTGGGTGGGGGGGTGGATAATATGGATGATATTTTTATTGCCTTATACAAGATTTTTAACTAAGTTGTATTTGGAATCTTATATTTTGGAAGCCTGTTTATTATCAGTTTGACATTGTTACAGTTTCAGAGAGTTTCTGTTCAGCTCAAAAAACATTTTTGCTCTGTACTATCATACCTTGTAATGATCTTGTTCTGCAGAGGAAGAAGGAAATCATATGCTGATAAGTGGTGTGATGCACAGCTCTCTGGAGTGACACCATGCAAAGTGATAACTACAAGTCTCACCACATAGTTAGAAGGAACTCGCAGCCTCCATTGATAAGAAGACTTTTTGGGATTCATCAGAGTTAGAGTCCTGTTGTTACCTGGCTTGGCATACAGGTCAAAGGATACTGCTATACAAAAGAAGCTAGATCAGTGACTGAAAAACTGTTAAATTGGAAGATAAATTAAGTTATTGGGTAAAATTTCAGAAGAGTTGGCAACAACTGCCTACCTGCAAGTCTTGACTACTCTAATCTCTTTTTTCCCTTACCTTTACAACTCTATCCCCTTTTCCCTACCAGGCTGCATCACCTTCTCCTGCTCTGGCCAAGGAAGTTTGCGCATCAAACACGCAGCAAACAGGAATGTGCAACTTGGCTGCAACTGCTACCATCTCTGCTTGAAGTCTACCGCTTCCTCTGCCGTTTTCTCTTCACCCTTCTCCATGTAGTAAGTACACTAATTATATGAAGTCAATCTCAAGGTGTGCTTGATATGGAGAAACCAGGCAAAGTGAATTACAGCTCTACAGTATCTGACTGATCATTAACTATGAATAACCAAAATTATCTAGTCACAAGGCAAATAAATTATGTATAATTTTGTATAGTAGCTTTTTAAAAGATGTCAAAGTAAAGGAGCCACAGCTCATTGCAATTCAATGGGAACTATTAAATTTCAACCATTCTAGTCAGAACATCAGAATAAACACTATAATGTGTTTTCACCCCAGCCTTTATTTGGAACTAGGGAGACCCCTAGTCTGTTTTGGTTCATAGGCCCCACAGGTGTAAGAATAACTGGAAAACTGCTATTTTTCTTTTACAGGGTTTTTTTCCCCAAAGTAATACCAGTTCAGATTGAAGCATAATTACCTGATTTTAGCATCATATCATATTCTGTGGAATCTGAAACTGAAATTTAATAACTATCAGCCACACAAGCCAAAGACACAGACTGGGGAAAGAAAAATAGACAGAATAGGTATTAAATGACAGGTACATTGTTACCAAAAAGCTCCATTGTAACAAGATCAAAATCTTCCTCCCCTGAAGAACTGAACATGGGAGCTGCTTGTTTACTACTGATTTCTTTTTGTTCCACTGGAGTTAATTTTTTAAGAGAAGCAACCATATCTTGTGGTGCCCAGAATGTATTCCAGTAGTAAGCTCGGAGTCCAGACTCTCCTTCACTGTGGAGGGAAAAAACCCCACATCATAAATACACTCTAATTATTAGTATTTTTGGACATATTCTCCACTGGTCTGCATTTTTGGCTTTTGCAGTTTCAAAGCCAGTTCAACTGCTGTGCAAAGGGTAGCAGCTGAACATGGTGGCAAAAAGCTCTTGTTTAACAATTGTTTGTATTTGGAAAATATTCTGCTTGAACAGTTACATACTGAGACTGAAAACTACACCTCTCAGAAAATCCTTGAAATAATTTGTATGGAATTGGATGTTTCCATCCCTGCTGTATAATTATACAGTTTTAGGATATTATTACAGGTCCAATACATTCTCCTTCATAGTTTTTAACTGAGGCTAGCACCATATGACAACATAATTTTATGCCCATATTTGATAAGACATTTCAGACAATTCTTGTTGAAACAAACAACATGTATGTGTACATGAGACAGTCCATCACACTCCTCCTTTCAAAACGGCCTATGGACTGACCTTTCAGAAGTTTTCAGAGACTGCCAGGACAGTAGTAGCCATCTGCTCAATGTATTTACATTTCTCACCAGGAGCTTAATTAGAGTGCCCCGCCCAAAATTATACCTTTATATTTTGTTTAGGGATGTTAAAAAAGGAACTTCATTTAAACAAACAAAACCAAAATAAGATTCTGCAGGTGGTAGAGAATTGTATTTCAAAAATCAAAAGTAGTTGAACAGACTACAAATCAACCCACAACCCAAGGAACAATTAAATTAGGTTTCATTTCTTTCACAGTTCTACAGGGTAAGGCAGAAGTCACACTATTTAGCTCTTAGCTCATATACTTAAGTGCATTTCTGCATTTTTCATTCTATGTTATAGAGGTCTGCATATTCCTTCACATAACAAATCTAAAATGCATTTAAAAAGACAAACACAACTGGGTATCTCAAATTTACAGGATATGCTGTAACAGTACCTACCTGAAAGCAGCCACTACAGACTTCATATAGTACTTTCTCAAGGAGGAAGACCCATATGTTTCTGCAAACTGACAGTTCAATAACGGTATAAGAAAATGTAGTTACATTTTAGTGTCAGTATAATCTCTTACACTATAAAGTATTTGTCTTTTTCTTCCTTTTGTCTTCCTCAGTCCTCCCATATTACAAGTACTCTCCATCATTTTCACAAACTGTATCAAATAAGGATCATAAATGTGCATTCATTTTCACTGGAAAAAAACCCAAACTTTTAAATCACATCACATTTCAAGACCACTGAGATAGCTCTTGATAATTAGCCATGAAAAAGAAGCCTTTATGAATACCTTTATATTTTTGTTTCAGTCTTTAAATTTCTGGCATATAATCTGGACATGAGCAACTCGTATTGGCTGTGCACAAAGCAGTTTTGAGACACTAGATTAAGTTCTTTTTGGGAAATACAGGCTAACAGACAACAGCTTTGTGTTTAAGTCTGCTGTTCACATGTACCCAGGAAACAGCATTGATCTCACAAATAGTAACTCACGTAAGAAGTGCAAGAAAGCAAGCTTTGTTGTGGAGGATAAGAGAAAACAAAACAAAAAGTTGAGCATTGAATTGGAGCTGCAATTTAAAAAAATATATTAAAATGTAGCAAAGAAGAGTGTTTGAGTAAAGTAAAACAAAACAAAACAAAACAGAAAACACGGTCCCGATTCCTTTAAGAAGAATAATTTGTCCATAACCATGAAACCTCCAGGTTTTATTACCTAGAAAGTGTTGGCCTTACGACGAGACACACAACCCCTGCTGTCTATCTACATTCCTGAACCGGTAAACCACTAAGACACTTTCTAGCCTTAACCTTACAATTTTGAAGGAAAAAAAAATGTGATTAACTGCAGCCCCCATACCCAGTCTGATTCTGTAGTAAATATTTTGAAATTATGGTTATATTCATGTGGGAACTTACATAGTTTTGGATTGCTTCTGCTTGCAGGAGGAATTTCTGTGACTTTGGATCACTGAGGTCATTTGTATAAGTCAAATTAGGAATTTCTACACTTCCACCAATATAAATAAAGGAGAAAGCTGGAACTAATAAAAAAGAAGAATAAAAAAATTAGCACACCTAACAACATTGCAGAAAAGCTTCTGGAACAAGAAGCTTACAGAAGCATGTACTTGTCCTTGGTGTGTCTCTAGGTATTAGTTCTTAAGAGAAACATGAAGTAATAGCCAAAGTGCTGAGTAAAGCCCATTAGCAGAGTAATGCCCAGAAGGAAAGGAGAGCAATGATGTACAGGTTCCGAGAGGCATTTCTACTAGGAAGCTTTAATTGTTAAACTTCCATTTTTTGCAGTGCTCTAGTGCTCCCTTCTGAAGAGATACAGTTTTAATGGCTATGTGTTGAGATCTGGGAAGGAGCATACATAAATTAGGTATCCATTTGGTTTTGAAAAAGTGAATAAAAGATAGACAGTTTAATCTTATAGGTTCTTGGGAATGAAGACATAATAATGATGGTATTCACAAGCAGAGACAAAAAGGTTAGAGATAAAATACATACCTTCATTATTCTTGCGCAACTACTAACTGCTAATTATTGTGCATTTTGTTGCTTTAGCAGACATTAAAGAGAAGGGAAAGTCAATAGTTTATACATGCATTACATGCTTAGCTGCTTTGTGCAGAGCTTTTTCTCCTAATCATCCCCACACTGTAAAATACCCATCCAGACCATGATGGGGAGTAAAACTTACAGAATGAATAGTGCAGGACTAGCACGATTACTGTAACTATTAAAGAAACTATAGGTAATATTCCTAGAAGCCATCTTCTCCAGAAACACAACCTCATCCATTTGGAGAAACAATACTTCTGACCCAAGCCTCCTCCGCCGGTTGGGCAGTAGTGAATATGCAGATTTTCCTAGAGAAAGACATGGGAAGGCATCAGTTAGTAAGAAAACAGAAGAAGAAGAAGAGCTATTTATTGTTCCATATTTTAGTATATTTACCATTCTAGTTTTTAAAGAGGTTTAAATTGAGATAACACCTTTCATTTTATCAGCTATGCCACACATGAAACCCACATATTTCTCTGCTGCTTATTTGCGGCATGCATTCAAAGCTACATAAGTGGGGGAAAAATTGTTATCACTTTGGTAAAGAGCAATTTGCATACGAAGAACAGAGTTCAATACACACCAGAGTGGACAGAAAGATCATTTACTGTGTTCCTACTTATAAAGCTTAGCTGGTGTCTCTTACCTGCCCTGCAGTCTGCTCAGAGTCGTATGGAGCTGGTATGCTGTACACAGAAACCCGGCTGGAGGGGAGAGACCGTATCATGATGCCCTGATCAATTCCTTTGGACAAACCTAATAACAAAATCCTAAATGAACCTCATTTCTTAAACATGCTGCTCTCCCCACCACACACACCAGGCTTCTCTCATTTCGTCTTTGCCATACTGCTTGAAGCTGGAGCCAGCTGATCTGCAATCAAAGAAGGTGGAGAGAAGTTACCATCACTGTAACTCTTTGTTTTCCTAACTGGCTAAGTAGGATATGGATCTGATCATTTGAAAACAGATCACTTCTTTCAGAAATACAAGAGTAAGAAATAATTTATGACACAATGCAAAGGACATGAAAGCAATTTACAGAGAAAAATGTCCCAAAGAAAGGTAAACAAGGCAACTTCTAAAGAACACCTGGTGGAATCCAGAAATATTTATGAGAGCGAAAAAATGCATAATTCCACAGACCATCAGAATTTTCCATCCTCAAGCTGGTACCCCAGAATAAACACAACTGCAAAGCAATTCCTGTTCACGTTTCCTGTTTGAAATTTAAAACAGTTTTAAGTCAGCAAACCAACAAGTTCGGGGTATTCTGCATGTAAAATAAGAAAATCAAGGATGTGTGCAGGGAAAAGCGTATTATACACATGTTGAGAAAGCGAGGGAGCACAAAGAACAAAACCTAGAAAAACAAAACATGCCCAAGAAATCTCAGTCCCAGAAAACAAAAAGGGATTAAATCCCAACACAGAGACTACAAAAGGGATTAATTGGAAAGCAATCCTCACAGCCCAGGAATGCAAACTACAACTGTAGACAGACTGCTTTGTTCAAGTCCTCTCTTTCTTTCAACAGCCTATCTCCACTACACACACAACCCGCTGACTGACTGATACTTTGCCGCTTCCCTCGTGGAAAAGAAACTCACAGAAAAAGTCTATAGGAAACAAAAGCTCTTTTACATCATCTCTAAAAATTTTATCAGGACTTTTTGAAAATTATATACTTTCAGAGAACCCAATTCCATCTCAATACCTCTCAGAGGGTAGAAGCATCAGTTTTATCTGGGCAAGGACGAGATCATTGCAATAACACACATCACCATGTTTACTCATCTTGTTAAGGTTGCCTGAAGACAAAGAATTCAAATTCTCAGGTCAATGAAATTGAATATGGGGAAATTAAGCAGAAAGAAGTTAGTAGCTTCACATCATACAGTTAATTAAGATGAAAGCTGGAGAACAAATAAGACTAATGGTTTGTTCCATGCTTAACTGCAAAACTTCTGATCTCCAAAAATGAGAGCCCTGTGGATCTGAGAGGATTGAATTACTTTTTGCAATCCCTCCTCTCCTTGTCAGCTGTTCTTGGTAGAGGAGCTAGAGAAAGTAATATTTGCAAGAGTACTAACAGTTGATTGCTACTTCACAGTTACTACTGAATTGGGCCATACACATCTCAGAGGAAAAGACCAAGTAAAACTTAAGCTCTACCTCTAGGTGGTCAGTTGTATCTTCAGCTTCCTGACAGATGATTGCACATGCACTTGGTGCCTGGAAAACGAGTACAAAGTGCCAGAAGTTTATTACTGCACCTTCTGCTGTGTCTCCAGACATCTGCATAGAACCACCACCACAAGGAATAGTTCTCTTCCTCTTTCACCAAGGCTTGAACAAAGGGCATTTGTTACTTCCATATGTGTACTGCAGAATCAGCAGGTAGACATGCAAAGAAATTCCACCACTGAACAGTTTTACAAAATATAAATTTTAATGAAGATATCCAGGACATATTTTATTCCAGGAAAACAGTTTTCAAGTTACAAGACTGAAGGCACATATCTGTGAATCCATGGTGCAAAATTTGACACTCTTGTGTAGACACCTGGGAAATTTGGTCTTCCACATCCATAACCCCAGCTAACAATGCCAGTCAAAAACCATTTCCCATCTCCATTGCTTTGACATGACAGTGGTCCACCGGAATCACCCTAAAAAGAATTGATTTGCATGTGTTTACAGTATGTATTATTAAAGCTGAGACAAAATTCCACAGGAGATATTTTACCTGAGTAATTCCAACTATTATTTTGTTTTCCCATTCACATAGTTCAAACCATTAGACAGTCAACAGGGGTTTTTTTCCTTGAAGCTGATGGCATTGCACAGTTGTACCAAAGTTTGTTCTTTCACAGGAGAGAGGACTAGCTCTCTCTCTCTCTTTATAGACACTAATAAAAAATACTACTTTTTATAGACTAGATATGAAATTCACATTTTGTTTCCAATCCTCAAGCCTACAGCTAGACTCCAAATCTGCTAGTTAATATGTATGGTTTTTTATAGGTTACACACCTAACTCCAAAAAAAGTGTAAGCTTTAAAAAAAAAAAAAAAATCAAAAATCAAATAAATAAAATAAACCACAATATTTAATAACGATATAACTTCTGTCAAGTTAAAGGTAAATGAAAACAGATTGAATCCCTTAATTGATTTGGGTTTTTATAAAAAATAACCCTAAGTGTTGTCCTCTAGTAGATACAAACCAGCATGTAATGTTTAGGGGCACATAATGTCTTTGCAATTAGAGTATTTAAAACAAAGTCTATTATGGATGTTAAATTTTTATACAGGATGGCATAATTCCATAATACAGGACAAAGCAAATAGTACTCTTCCTGTATAGAGTATTCTTGTAGAAATATATTGGTAGAGGTTCAGGGAAAAAAAAGCGCCACTATTTGAGGAAAAGTTCTTAACCAAGTTTATACTTTCCTGTTAAGACTCTGCTGTGCACACAGCAACTCTGAAAAAGACAGCTAGTAGGAAATTAAACTTTACCAGAACACTGGATGCAATAAAGGACTTCCAAAACCAAAAGGTGAGTTGTTAAAATCTAAAGGTTTTGCAGGAGAAGTACCATCCTTCCAGTCCTAAATTTTGTTAAAGCTAGCAAATTCTTTCGCTTTAACTTTATAGGGTCTTAGGATATGCAGGCTGGAAGGGACATCAGGAGATGATCTAGTAAAGTCACCTGCTGCGCAAAGTAGGATTATCTTGAATTGCTTCACAAAATTGTTAAATCTTTAACTTAGATAATTTTTTCCTTCCTTGAAAATTAACATTTTGCATTTAAATAGTCAAATTTCAAGTTTTTTCTTTAATTACTGAGACAAAAGAAAAGCAGGACATCAGCATTTTTCACAAAACAGAAATCTCACATTTCTATCAGCTCTAACAGTCAGACAGTCACAGATCATTTGCCCTTACAGAAATGCAGCCAAAAAAAAAAAAAAAAGAGTAAATTCTGCCTTTCTTTGGCTATATCTTGAGTAGCCATACAGATAACTACAGAAAAAAAATTATCCAGTTAGTGAAAATGATGCTTGATGTCAATGGTCTCACTAATCTCTAAAAAGCATCTGGTTCATTATACTCCTTCAGAAAGCCCTCAGACATTGCTTGTCCTGATAGCCATTGTGGTCTCTCTCACTTTTTATGTAGACCAGTGAAAGTTAGAACATCTTGAGGACTCCAGATCATCTCCATCATAAAAAAGTAGCTTTACTATTATTTTAGCAGTAAATTTACTACTATTTTAGTCGTAAATATATATTATTTATGTAAGTTCTAAATATTATAATAAAAATCTTATATATTATATAAATATAGTGTGTGTGTGTATATAGTTGTACTACTATTCACTAGAATTAGACTCAGAACTTCATGTTTATTATCTTTCAGCACTTCCAGATCACAAATATTATACATTTGAAATATATCTGCATCTCGTCAGATAGCCCTGTAGTTCCAAGCTGGGAGGGAGGGGTCCCGAAAAGAGGCAGGCTAGTTTCCCAGTTTTTTTCTTCAGCTGAGAGACCGTTGAGCCAAAAATTGCCTCATTTCAACTTGT